>NC_138342.1:600000-999468 GCF_046562875.1 Panthera onca
CCCTGCCTTGCCCAGCTCAACTGTCGCCTTCCAGGTGAAGCTGCCCCTCCCAGGAAAACTCACCACCTGGAAGGACAAGATAGGAGGGGCCCCACCTCTTTGCTCTTCAGAGCTGGGTTTGCACCCAAAGTAACCTGGTAAGTCAGTTCTGCTTTTGTGGAAGCCAACCCAAACTTTGCCAACCGCGGAAGACAGCCGTGAGCCCAGGAAGACTGGAGCATGTTTCACCTTCGGGAAAGGGAGCACACCCGCCTGGCCGGCTCACTGGAGATATTAGCCTTGCAGCCCGGGCTTCTTTCCTTAGGAATTCAAGAACGTTCCTAATGGCAGAAGTTCCTATTTTGCTTTTGTCTCGATGCACAATAAAAGACCCTTTGTCTTTTAGTTGTTCCGGGTCCTCTGAGACACTGCGCAGACACCTGCCTGCATGATTTATACAACGGTGCGGACGTGAAGCAGGTCTGCGACTCCCACCCCCTGCCCTGGGACGCTCGCTCGGCATTTACTCGGTGGTTCTTGAGAACACATCGCAGGCCCCCCGGGAAAGACCAGCCTCTCCCGAGGGCGTTGAGAAGAGGCCTTAGGATGCACCTTCCGGTGACTCTGATGGCTCTCAAGACACGAAGGCGTGCCTGCTGGCTTCCTGTTTCCACGGCCGGCCGGCAAGGCTGGGCCACCGGCTCTGGGTCTCAGGGCCCAGAAGGAGGCCCTGTAGGCATCACATGGGTGGAGTCGTGGAGGGGAGAGGGGTGGAGCCCTGATGGGGAAAGAGGCAGTCCTACAGAGATCTGGGCGAAGAATAGTCCAGAAAGGGAGCAACGAATGCAAAGTCCTGACGTGGGGGGAGGGTTGGGGCCTTGGGTTCTATTCCTGATGGTGGAAGGGGTGACGCGGGTGGGGGCGGGAACCTGAAGAACTTGAGGCTGGGCTGAGGGTCTGGGACAGAGGCGGTCCTGACCACCCCGTACTGCGCAGCGGGAGTCGGCCGACCTCTACCGGGACGGTGAGGGCAGGCGGGGTCGCCAGGGAGCCAACCACAGCCCTGGCTCGGACTTGCTGAATGGGATAGGGCTGTCTAAGACACTCGGGAGTTGGACCGTGGACACCGGCAGTGGGCTACCGAAAGGCAGCGGGTCTCGGGCCAGAATTAAGGCGTCCGTCTAGGGTCTGTTTCACCCCCACCCTCGTTTTATAGCTGGAGCAGAAAGTCAGGGAGCTTCACAGCTGCAGCTGAAAGTGAGGGTGGCCCAGAGCTCCAGCATCTGCCCTGGCACCCCCTCCATGGTCTCCCCGTGGAGGCCTTCTCGGTGCCTTATCCTGGCTCCTCTGTGGACCCAACCCCCGACCCACCGGCCCTGAGCCTCCTGTCACTGTTACTGGATCTACGGAGGCCCGCCCGCCTCTCTTCCCTCCGCCTCCACCCCACCTTCCGGCCGGAGCCTTCGGGCCTGCTTGCCTGCTCGTGTGCCCGGGGCCCGTCCTGGGCCTGCACGTGGCAGGCACTCAGTGCCCACTGCTCTGCAAAGGACCCAAGTGTCCCCGGAGCTCCTGGGTCCCAGGCTCTGGGCGTGACAGTGCCAGCCCCAGACCCCATGGGAGGACCTGCTCCTGGGGGGAACCACGTCCACGAAGAACCTCTGACATTTAGATGAGTAACTGCTTCTTCGTGAGGCTCCGTGTTCATGGCCTTGAATCCCACTTAAACACCCGTGACAGTCTCTTGTGGCAGCCACGTGCGGAAGCAAAACCCCACTTCAGGCGTCCACACCTGCCGTAACCGGGAAGGCCGGGGCGTCCGCTGCTCCCGCTGGCATCCGCGACCCCGGTGTGGAGGCCGAGGGGCAGCCACGCCTCCCCCAGGGCCCGTGTGCTCGCCGATAACACCGGAGCACCGCGTTCTGGTCTACAGACACCCGGTAAAGTTGGAACGAAGCGGGGCCGGGCCGCTGGCCAGTGCGCACGGTTCAAGCGGTGGGATAAAGACATCGCCGGCGGGTGAAACCTGCAGCACCCGCCACCCAGACACCGCAGCCGCCACGCGAGTCACGGCACTTCTGAGAGACTTGGGTTTTCAGCCGCAAGATGGGGGACACGAGTGTCCACCTGCAGCGGGTTAAGGAGGGCGAGAGGCACTGGGGACTCGCCTGTCCTCACTGGGGGCTCGCCTGTCCACCCTGCTGCTTTACCACTCCGGTCCCAGCCTCCTCCGTCGGCAAGTGGGAACGAAGGGTCACCTGTCTGGCAGGCTCGCGAGGACCTGGCGAGACAAGTCATGGTGACTGAAGGCTGCCTCCTTGCCCGGTGTGCCGGACCGAGGAAGGCATGGAGGTCCTGGCCACAGAAAGCCCCCTGCACCCAGCTTCCCCCACCAGTTAGCACAGGGTGTGGCCTCACATGTTCAGGGAGAAAGTGTCCCAGCCGGTCCAGAGCCCCTCCTGAGACAGGTCACACCTTATGAGTCATTCACTGAGTTTTAGGTAAGAGAGGATGTCAATGGGCTAAATTGTGTCCCCCTCAAATGCATTCGTTGGAGGCCTAACCCCCAGGATCTCGGAACATGACCTTATTTAGAAACAGGGTCTTTGCAGATGTCGAGTTAAAATGAGATCATTTGGGTGGGCCTACTTCAACGACTGGTGTCCTTCTAAGGAGGACAGAGGCCCTGAGACAGAAACATAGACGGACATATCTACAAGCCAAAGGACACCAAAGATTGTCAGCAAAGCCCCGTGTGCGAGGGGAGAGGCAGGGACCAGATCCTTAGAGCCTCCAAAAGGAAACACCTTGCCAACAGATTGATCTTGGACTTCTGGCATCACAAACCAAGAGGCGATAGGTTTCTGTTTTAATAAAGCCACCGGTTTGTGGGGCGTCCTCACGGTAGCCACGGAAGACCGATGCAGGGGGAAGAGCAGATATTCGGAAGTAGACTTCCACCTCTGGCATAACCCAAGACGCCCCCCCTGCCCCCCCAGAACTTGCAAGTACGAGATGGAAACAGCAGCCTTGCAGCGACAGGTGGCTCAGTCGGTGCAGCGTCCGACTTCGGCTCAGGTCGTGATCTCGTAATTCGTGGGTCCGAGCCCCATCTCGGGCTCTGTGCCGACAGCTCGGAGCCTGGAGCCTGTTTCAGATTCTGTGTCTCCCTCTCTCTCTGTCCCTCCCACACTCACTGTGTCTCTCTTTCAAAAATAAATAAACGTTAAAAAAAAAAAAAAAAGAACGAAACGGCAGCCTTTTCCTGTGGAGCTGAGCTCACAAGAAGGTTGGGAGTGTTACGGGGACAGAGCAGAGCAGGGCGCTGAAGGGCGGAAGCCCGGGAGGGGTTCAACACCCACCCGGGGGAGGAGAGAGAGGCCTCCCGGGCCCATCCAAGGCCAGGGCTGCACAGCACACTCCACCTCTTGGGAGGGACGTGAACAAGGAGACCTTACTCGCAGGGACAGGGCACTAAGGAGGCCTGCGGGCCCGGGCAGCTGTGACACAGCCAGGGCCCAGAGCCTCACGCAGTGTAGATCCTGCCCTGTGGAGCCGTCGCAGTCCAGGCCCCGTCACCCCCGCAGCGGACGAAGGGACATAAAACCCGGACTGGGGCCAGTGATGCCCACGGGGACCAGGGCAGAAGAAATGCACGATCGCCACGGGGGACAAGCTCTTGACCCAGCCCACGTGGTTCCTGCCAGTAAAAGACGAGTTCACCTCCGGGAGTGCAAATCACAGCAAGAAGGAGCCACCATGGGGGCGTCAGATACACGAACAGCAGGCCGCCCGGCAAAGAACGACCCAGAGTGAGTCCGACAAGCGGGCATCAGCTACCACGGCTAACACGGTGAAAGGGCCGATGGAGTGAGAGGACAGGGGAATGACGGCAGGTGGGATTCCAGGGGAGGGGACTGACATTCGGAGGAGAAAGCAGTGGTCACGAGAACGACTCGAGTCCTCAGATTCAGGAATACTATGAGTGTTAAGCCGGAAAAAACCCAAACCTGCATTTCTACATTTGAGGGTGAAACCATAGAATACACAAGACGTAAAACTTAAGAGGAAAAGAAAGCCCCGAATCACCTCGAAAGCAGTCATGACGACAGCTGACTTGTCGGTGACGGTGGTAAAAGTCAAACAATAGTGGTAGCTCTGCTTTTTTTCGAAGTCTCAAGACAAAATAACTATTACCTTAGGACGTTATTATCTGTTTTGGTGTAAAAAGTTACCCCAAGACTCAGCAGCTCAAAACAAAACACTTTGGTCCTCACAGCTTCTGCGGGTCAGAACCCAGGCGTGGCTCAGCCGGGCCCTCTGCCCCACTGTCTGTCACACGGCTGCAGTCACGGCGCTGGGTCTGCGTCCTCATCCGAAGGCTCGCCCGGGGGGTCTCGGTTCCCCCCCGACCGCGAGGTGGAGGCCCCGTGCTCCGGTGCCTCGTGGGCCTCTCCCAGGCGGCAAATGGCCTCATCAGAGGACACGAGCCAGAAAGGCTACAGGGAATCTTCCAGCAAGACGGGAGGCGCGGTCGGGGAAGTGGCGGGTGTAGGTCCCGCTCCCGGGCAGGCACCGGGGGCTCACACGAGGAGGGAGGGTCGGGCATCCGCCCGACCCCACACACCGTCACTCCCCAGTGGGGGCCGTAACAAAGCCACCTTCAAACACACGAGACTAAACGTTACCAGCATCACGTCTACGCTGGAGTCTCTCCTTGAGGAAGGGCTTCAGGAGGAAACAAGGGGCTGAGGGAGAAGGTGCAAGCAAGAAGCAACGAAGAGGACTGCCCGTGTTAAATAGTAATAGTGACACAAGCGGTCGAGGAACAAACCCAGCGGAGCCGAGGTAGCGGGCAGACGAGGTGGCAGGAAAGCAGAGTGGCGCGGGGCCTTGCACTACCCAGCGGAGGCCAGCGGTGCCGGGTACATCCCTGCCCTTAAGTACGTGCGTTTAAAAAAATTTGTTAACGTTTTATTCATTTTTGAGACACAGAGACAGAGTGTGAGCGGGGGAGGGCAGAGGAGAGGGAGACACGCAATCGGCAGCAGGCTCCAGGCCCTGAGGTGTCAGCACAGAGCCTGATTGGGGGCTTGAACCCACGAGCTGTGAGATCATGATCTCCGAGCTGAAGTTGGAGGCTCAACCGACTGAGCCCCCAGGTGCCCCCAGATATGTGTGTTCGAAGAGTGAAGTCAGCCACTGAAATAATACTGAGAGCTTCCAAGTCCGTGGTGGGGGGCAAGGAAAACACTGATCGATCTCACAGGAGTCGGGAAGAGGGAAAAAAGGCAAGGATGAAGTATGGTAAAGAGAAAAACTAAAATGGGGAAAAGCTCAAACCGTAACCATCATCCCAATAAAGTGCCACGGATTTAAACTAGCCAGTTTTTAACGATCGCTTATCAAACTGGGTGATCAAAATGCAGCTGTGTCCTGATTCTAAGGGCAGAGTCAAAGCAATAAGGAAGGAGACGTATCCGCAAGTGTGAACCACAAGAAAACCGTTACCACGTTATCAGCGCAGCTGGAATCCACCCGAAGACCGCGGTCATGCGCGGAGAGCACGCCGGGCACGCTGAAGCGGGTCGCTGGGGGGGTCGAACGACTCTGAACTCGCAGGTAGCAAACACACGGCTTGAGAATACGTAAGGCGGACATCGGCAGAGCCCCAGAACCATCAGCTCTGCGGTCAGAAGGGACGGTGACGACGGACCAGGCCTAGAATTAACCCGCTCACAAAAACCCGGGGGACACGGTCACGAGCAAGACGCGCAACCACAGGATCCCTTACCTTCAAGCACACGTGGGATGTTTACCAGCAAGGGACGCACCGCAGGGCCACAAAGCCAAATCGCAACGGAACACCCAAGGGGACGCAACGACAATAGTACAGAGAAACAATCACCAAACATTTGGAAACGTAAAACCGTAAAATAACATGTGACTGATGGTTCAGGGAACGAATCAGAGTGGGGCCTTAAGACAGGGAGAACCCCGCCACGAAGAAAGACCACGCCTCTTTAGGGTGCAGCTCCCCTTGACCTTGGAGGCAGTCCCTATCCGGAAGCGTGGGCACGAGGAAGCAAAGGCGGAGAAGGGCTAGAGGGAGACCCGGGGAGCACGGCGAACGATAAAGCAGTGACCTGTGGGATTGAGAACTGGAAACAAGAGCGGACGTGAGGCGGATCGAACAGAGTCCCAGCTGGCTCCCTGCAACGACTGCGCGGCAGGAAGCTTCTAACCCCGTCTGCGGGCGCCCGCTCGCCAGGACGGCCCTTCCAGAGCCAGCGCGGGGCTGGCCGTCCCTTCCAAAGAACAAGACACAGCAGAAGTGACGGGACGCCCCTGCCGAGAGTGGGCGACAAGAAGGTCACTGTGGCTTCTGCGTCCCCCCTGCTCTGGGGACACCGGCTGGCACGCCGTAAGCTGCCCCGTGCAGAAGCCCGCGTGGCAGAACCGGGGTGGGGGTGGAGGGGCGGCTGGCCGTGTGAATGAGCTTGGAGGCGGACCCCGCCCCGGCCGGCCCCACGCTGCATCCCAGCCACCGCTGCACGGCCTCGAAGACCCAAGAAAAGGCACCGGATCAGGCTGCGCAGAAAGTGCCAGCTAACACGTGTTCGCCGTTCAGGCCGCTGGGCTGTGATGTCCTGTGCGGCACAGCAACAGGTAATCGTCACAAATAAGCTAGAAGGGTCACGACGTGGCAAGACTGAAGGAGACACGGGGGAAGAACTCGCCACTGAACAGTATCGGTGACACAACCACAGATGGAACAGAGATTTTAAATTAAAAAACAAGATTATAGCCAATTTTTGTCAATAAATTCAAAGCTTAAGTAAAATAAGCAATATTTGATTAAAAATTAAACTTATCGGGGCGCCTGGGTGGCTCCATCGCTGAAGCGTCGGACTTCGGCTCCGGTCATGACCTCGCGGTTCGTGAGTTCGAGCCCCGCATCGGGCTCTGTGCTGACAGCTCGGAGCCTGGAGCCTGCTTCGGATTCTGTGTCTTCCTCTCTCTCTGCCCCTCCCCTGCTTGTGCTCTCTCTGTGTGTGTGTCTCTCTCTCTCCCTCTCTCTCAAAAATAAACATTAAAAAGAATTTTTAGAAATTAAACTTATCAAAATCACTCAAGAAAAAAATAGAATACCCAAGCAGCTCGGTAACCACGAAGAAAATGAATCAGTAGTTTATAGAAGTACCCTACCCCCAAAACGGATGCAGATGGTTTAAAGAAAAGTTCCACCAACTATTTAAAGAACAGGAAATCCAAATCTAATAAAAAGTGTTTTATATGAGTAAGAAGTAGGAAAGCTACCTAGGTAATCTTGAGAGATCAAACCCAGAGAATGCGAAAATGAAATTTAAAAAAATGTATAGCCTAGGGGCGCCTGGGTGGCTCAGGTCACGATCTCGCGGTCCGTGAGTTCGAGCCCCGCGTCGGGCTCTGTGCTGACAGCTCAGAGTCTGGAGCCTGTTTCAGATTCTGTGTCTCCCTCTCTCTGATCCTCCCCCGTTCATGCTCTGTCTCTCTCTGTCTCAAAAATAAACAAACGTTAAAAAAAAAAAAACATTAAAAAAAGTATAGCCTAATATATTTAGAAACAGAAATACAAAGTTATAAAATATGAGCAAACGGAATCCATCAACATGCACAAAAATAGTAATTATGCCAAATTAGGTTTATTCCAGGAATCATCAGAAAACACATGATTCGGGGCACCTGGGGGGCTCAGCCGGTTGAGTGTCTGATTTTAGCTCAGGTTATGATCGCACGGTTCGTGAGTTCAAGCCCCGTGGTGGGCTCACTGCTGTCCACACAGAGCCTGCTTCAGATCGTCCTCCTCTCTCTCTGCCCCTTTCTGCTCATGCGCTCTCTCTCTCTCTCTCTCTCTCAAGAATAATAAACATTTAAAAAAAGAAAAAAGGAAGACAAATGAACATTTAACACATTACTGGTGGAACTTGTCCACAGAATCATCACAACGTATACAAGAAACATTACTTGATAAAATCTAGTGCACACTATTTTTTTTTCTTTTAAATTAGGATTATACACGTATTTGTTTACTAAGGCCACTGTAAACACAGTACCACAGACTAGATGGCTCGAAGCAACAGAATGGGGCCTCACTCGTTTGGAGGCTAGAAGTCTAAATGAAGGTACGTGCGGGGCTATGGTCCCCCCTCCTCTTCTTGCTGGAAATTCTCACTTTTCCTTGGCACGCTGTTTTTTCATTGAGGCAAAATTGACATAACATCAAATTTAACCATTTTAAAGTGTACAGTTCGGTGGCTTCCAGTATACAGATACAGATACAGATACAGATACAGATAGATATAGATACAGATGTAGATGTAGGCAATATAGATACGAACATGGGCACAGATGCAGATATAGACGTAGACGTAGATACTGTGTCGTGCAACGTCACCACTAGGCAATTCTAGACCATCTCCATCACCCCCCAAAGAAACCCCATCCTATAGGGGAGCCCCTCCCCTTTTCCCCTCCCCTCAGACCCTGACCACCACAAATTTGCCTTCCATCTCTCCCTGCTTTCCATCGCACGGAGGATTACGCTTCCACAAACTCCTCGTGTCCGGGCCGGCCCGAGAGAGAAGTCCCGGCCGGAGAGCTGGACGCGGGTGACGGGTCGCTTCGGAGGCACAACACAGAGCCGCCGGCGCAGCTGCCCCAGCGCCCTCTTCCACCGAGGCGGTCCCGGGGCCACTCGCCGTGGCGGTGCCAGACCGGGGCTGCCACACCGCACGTCCCCACCTCCCGTGCCCACGCACGCCCCCCTCCCTGAGCACGAGGGGGAGCTTGCGATGTGTGTGAACCGGCAGAACACGCAAACTCGATGGGATGCCATTTCCACAATTATCGTAATGAGATTTTAACGCCCACCTGGCGAAGCGACTCTCCCCCCTGCATGTGGCAGGTCGCCAAGGGTGGCCTCCAGACGATGGCCAGCAAGAGACAGGCCCTCGCTCTAGCCGGGGCAGGATGCTGTCACGAGAGCTTGGAAGTGGGTCCTTTCCAGCCTGTCCTCCGAGGGGGACGCGGCCGGGCCACTCCTGACCCACAGAAGCCGTCAGAATCACGTGCCAAAATAGGTGTTGTTTCAGGTCCCTGAGTCTGTGGCAATACTGTCACACGCTGTAAGTACCGTGCAGTGGTGACAGAGAGGATGCTGGCCCTCCATGCTGGAGACTCGTTTCGCTAGGTGGGCATTAAAATCTCATGCTCACCCAGGACGGTGGTGAGGGCATACGGGCATAACAGCAAGACGCCCGGCCTGTGGTTTTGAGCCACGGCCGCCGGGGCTTTGGTGACCACAACGTAACCTGGCCTATTAGCACCGATCACTTTCCAATGATAAATGACCTTCAACTCACAGCTTACAGGGCCGGCGATGGCGGGGGGGGGGGGGGGGGGGGTGCCCATGGCTGGAGGGACGGCTGCCTGGACAGAGAGAGACTCAGGCCTTTGTTGGAGGATGAGAACCAGCCACCCAAGGTGACCCAGCGGGACCCAGCAGCAAGGGCAGGGCACTGGATGCCTTTACCTCGCCCGGTGCCTGTGGGGGTCCTCTGGGTGCAGCTCCCCCAGGGCCCTCCGGGGCCGCGGGCAACGTGGGGGAGGGGAGCACGGGGGACCTCTGGCGGCACCCCTCGGTCATTGCGCATCGAATCTTGACCCACGAAGGGTGGCTGGAGTCCAGGACAGACAGCCCAGCGAGAAATGGGTGGAGGCCAGAGCCAAGCCCCCAGGGTCGCCGCTCCCCCGCCCCCGGCCCGTCCCCCACCCCTTCCTCCTCTTCCTCCTCCCCCCACTGCCCCGTGGCAGGAGTTTGGGAGGTGAGAGCTCCCCAGCACGGTCTCTGGAAACACAATTTGGCGGGCACCCACATGGCGGGGGTCAAAGTGTGGCAGACCCCTGGGGGGCGGACAGACTATGACCGTGAACCTTGAACCATCACGACGACAACGATTTGCTGTCTCCCCCAGCAGGACAAATCGAAACAGCTCAGCGGAGATGTTTGGGGCAGTCTACACGAGGAAAACCGCACACAGGACATCGGGCCACGGCAGCCCGAGGTGGGGAGGACCTCTTCCCAGAGCCTGGCGAGTTTCTGGTGCTCTGCCTTTCAAAGCGCGCCCCCCAGTCCCCGCCCCACCGCAAGCACCCAAGGGTCCCCTCAGACCCCGCTGGAGGCAGAGTGCCCCCCAGGCCCGGATCTGAGGCCCAGGGCCGGGCCTCCTGCGTCTCACCTTCTCTTAAGGACACCAGCCACGCTGGGTCACGGCCCGCCCTGTACCAGCAGGACCCTACCTTGACTAATTACAGCTGCGATGACCCTGTCCCCCACAAGGTCGCTGAGACCCCGGGAGTTATAATGTCCACAGACTGTGGGACAGAGTCCAGTCCCGCACCCTCGGTTTGAGGTGAGACGTGCCAGAGGCTTCTAGCTTCCACAGCTTGCCCGTCTCCCCCCAGAGCTCCTGTCAGAGCTGGCGGACAGGCTGCAGGCCCCCAGCCTGCGAACAGGGGTGTGGAGAGGTCTAGGGGGCACGCTGGTGGGCACCCCGACCTCCGGGCACCTCGCCACCGCAGGGGTCAAGAAAGGGCTCCGCCGCCGTTGGGCCCCTTCTGTGTGGGATCCCTCAGGATAGTGGTTAAACCAAAATCGTGACCGTTAAAGTTATAGATGGCTGTTCGAAAACCTTACTTTTAAAACCCTCCAAGTCACCCATGTGCCCTAAACCCGACCGCAAACTTCAGTGACTTCTCTGCTCACCACTGCTTCGTGGGCCCGGATTCGGTTTCCTTCTGTCCGACTGCCCCTTTCTCGACCTTTCAGAGAGCATGTGGATAATCTGCCAGAATCCGTGCGTGCGGGGACCAGGTGTCCCCTGGATGGCCACGTGGGCGGCCACAGCAGTCCGGCCCCCAGCACGTGGGAACACCGCTCTCATGCCGCGGCCAGCATCCAGGTCGGAAGCCTGTGGTCAGCGGGATCGGCGTTCCTTTGCGGGCCGTGAAACTTCGGTCTCTAGCAGCTTCTTAGGCTGAACGTGAAGCGACAATTCATTCATTAGGAATTACTTTTTGGCATCCATCGTATGGACGGCTCCAGGCACTGAGCACGTAGGTGAACAGGGCGGGCAAAGCCCTGCTCCCCGACCTGACCAGCCAGGGGCACAGACAAAGGAGCCAAACCAACTACCAGGCAGCGCCAGGCGGTGACCGCCACCCGGAGAGACACGAAGGGAAGGTGCTGGAAGGGACGCAGCGACAGGGGAAGGGCCCCGGATCACAGGAACACGGGGCCTGGCACCAGCAGAGGAAGAGGAAGGCCGGGGCTGTGGCACCGTGTGGGTGGGACCTGTTCCCACCCCCTTTCTTCAGGCAGAGGGTCCTTCCTTCACCTTGTCAACGCGAGGGGGGGGCGGGGCACAGCCAGCAGATGACGTCAGCAGATGACACAGCCTCCCTCACCTGAGCCTGTGTCCAGACGGCATCCTCGGAGCGTTCTGTCCTCTGGGTGTCCCCATGCCACCGTGAGGTCCTTAGAAACAGGTTACCTCCCATTTCTGCTCCCGCCCCCAGCTCCAAGGTTTGCTCGGATAATTTCCCACCTTCTTCTCCGGATGATTATCGGGCATTTCTGGCAGCACATCCGCACCCATTCCTTGAGTGCCCCGCGCAGAACTCCCGGGAGGCTGTGGGGCACGGGCCCCAGAGCCCGGGGCTGGGGGTCCCCACGCCTGGCTCACCAGCCGGGTGCTCGAGGCCAGGGAGTGGCCCCCGTGAGAAAACGTGTTCTCGTCACCGTGCGAGGCCCCGAGGGGCGTCTGAACAGGGCAGTGACGCACCCGGAGTGTGCACGGCTGGGAGGGCTGCGGGGTCCCAAAGAGCAGCAGGCGTCCTCCGGGCCAGACACAGGAAGGCCTGTAATGCCAAGGAGAACCCCGCCTACACCCTCAGGTGGCCGGGCCGGGCGGCCCCTCTTCTGCCTTCTGCTCAGGCCCGGCTGTGCCCCAGGGCTCCCGCTCTGCGCCTCCAGTCTTCCCAGTGACCCCGTGTCTCTCTCGGGGTCTACCCACACCAGCAGCATCTGGGAACCACCTACCAACCCCTGACGTCCGTCCCCCTTGCCGTGGAAAAGACCTCCGGGGCCGGGCTCAGACCCCTGAGGTACATCTCAGACTGTGCCCACAGTCCGTCCACTGAGCCACCCTGACCACCGCCCCCTCCCCCTGCGGCCTTCCGGACAACCTCACCCTGGGCTCCAGCCGCACAGGACCCCCACCTGTTCCTCTCCGGGGGGGGGAAGGGCTTCTCTAGCCAGCGGCCAGGGAGGGGGGCGGCCAGGGGGGCGCATCCCGACCCCCGCTGGACACCGGACGGGCTGGGGCACCACCCGCAAGCTCTGCCACCCGCCACCTCCGAGGACGTCCCAAGCGGGAGAATGTCCTCCAGCCGCCGGCGAGGACAGAGGCGGAGAGAGTCCGGTGTTACTGGTGTACCCGCCTCGGGGCTGTGACAATGAGGAGGCCACGCGCCGGCAGGGGCCCGAGCGATCTCCGTGCTCTTCAGGAGGGTCCCCTGCGGCTCTGCCAGCTGCGTGTCCCGTCTCCCCCACTTTGGTGGTGGCCGCGGCGCCCGCCTGAGATCACACGGCGGAAAGGGCCTCTGCTCGGCGCTGCCGGTGGCGGGAGCACGAACGCGGCCGCTCGCTTCGGGCAGCTCAGCGTCATGGGGAAGGGCGACCGGGCCCAGACGCGACGGCAACCGTGGGGGACAGTGAAGTCAGGGGGTCTCGGCTAGCGGGCGGGAGGGCACCCCGGAGGCAGCGACGCCCGGCAGCCGACACTCCGGGACGGAGGGGCACGGGCAGAGGCCCCGGCGCCTGAGGACCCTGACCAGCTCTGGGAACTGGGGAGTCTGCGCAGTCGACGCGGAGGGAGCCGGAGAAGGGGTCAGCGTGGGCAGGTGAGGAGCCCCACTCCTGGGTCGGCAGCTGTGGGGGGCGGGGGCTACAAGTGTCCGGGACCCCTTCCCAGGGCAGCTGTGCAGCCGGCGTGTACCCCCGATCAGGTGGGGATCGGTGAATCCGCTACGAACAAAATGCCACCGTAGGGACTGGGAAAAAGGAAAATGAAATTCTCTCATATAAACAAGCCTGGATGCTCCACAAGATTAGGGCTTTGTGTCCCCCTTTCTGCTCCCTGGCCTTCCGGAGGTTTCCATCCTGGAGGTGCCCCGGAGGGATCCGGCCATCACATGTGCCCTCCACATCGGCCAAGGCGCTGCTGCATCACCTCCCGACCCCTTCAGAAATCCCACGAGGCCCTTCTTCCCAGCCCGGAGTCACAGGAACACAGCGGCCGCGGAAGCCAAAAACCGGTCCCCGTGGGACGGGTGCGTGGCTCCACGGGAGGGGAGACTCGGGTGAGATATTTAGGTTGTTCCGAAACGGACCCGCGAGGGTGACTTCGGCTTCCTGTGACGGAATCTCTCCCCGAAGTGGCTTCAGTGCAGGTGCCTCGCCCACAGGGGTCGGAGGTCACAAGGCTGCAGGGGTGCGGAGCGCATCCGGTCACAGGGCAGGCCTTTGCAGCAGCTCCTCTGGGAAGGCATCACGAAATCACCCAGCCGGGGCAAGAGCTTGGACCGCCTCCTACCGGCCGCCTTCCCTGGGTGAAGAAGACTTCCGCGGACACCACCTGCCCCCACCAGCAGGTGTCCTTCAGGTCCCCTTGGCCAGAACTGGGAGGATCTCAGTCCAGCCCCTTCTCACACACTCCCCAGCTGCCCCGCCTGGGCGTTAACTTCAAAAACAAAACTGCCAGTTATTTCCCCAGCAAGACTGGCTTTATTCGGGAACAGCAGAGGCCAACACAGGCCAAGCAACTCTAGGAAGAAAAACCCTAGACGGGCCACGACGATACGGTTCAGGAGGCTCGTTTATAAGGAAGGGAGGGTGGAGTGGGCAGGAGGGCTGTTGTAAACAGAAAGTTCATTGGAGCAAACTCTGAGCTGGAAGTGTGGTGCCTTCTCATTGGCTGGGCTGTGGCAGTCTCTCATTGGCTGAGATGTGATGATCTCTCACTGGCTGGGCTGTGGCAGTCTCTCATTGGCTGGATTGTTGCTGGGGGAGGAGGAAACCTTCCATCCTCCTGCTGAGCTTGTAAAGTGGTAGCTACAATGGAATCCACCCGCAAGGTGCGTCCCTTCCTGTTGGGTCTGCAATTGACCGGGAGCGGTAGGGCTGAGAGCTCCCCCTGCTGGCCACCCGACTCCATTCTAAATGAGGTTTCCTCTCACTAATTTTCACGTGGGCAAGTCCCTGCTACACCCCGTGCCCGGGGGTGGTGCTGCCCGGAGAAAAGGCCAGCGTGGGCGCTGGTCCAGCTGGTAGGGGACCCAGGATGGCGTCCAGGTGATGAGGGAAGGAGGGCCTGGGTGAAAGCTGCCTGGCAATTGGGCCTCCCAGACAAGACCCAGTGAGAGACCCCTGGTGATTGTGGAGGGTGCTGTGGAGACATCAGGAGGAGGCGTTGTGAAACCCTGGCTGTTAGAAAAGCCAGTCACCTGCAAAGCCGCACTGAATAGAGAGATGGCACGTTTCCTGCAGCTTCTCTTAGCTCCTCCTTGCTTCTCTGTTCCTGTCCCTGATGGCGAGGCCCCGCCCACTCGTCCCGCCCCCGGCTTCTCACGGACTCTGTGCTCCACCTCAAGGCTGGTGCCCACCTTCATGCCGCCTTGCAGTCCCACATACCTACACCTGGCACCTCCTGGACCCAAGCCCAACAAGGGGCTGGCCAGATTGCTCAGTTACGTGTTGTCATTCAGAGTTGGGAGTAGGGCACTGAAAATCAGAGTACAAGGGACCCTCACCCATCCAGGGAGAGCCCTTCTTGATTTCCAAGGCCACAACCTGGCTCAGCACAGGGTGAACGAGTCCCCTAGGGGACTCGACACCTACCACCCCGATCAGCACAGGGTGAAGAGTCCCATTGACGTCCAGCTAATCAGGAATCCTCCGGCTGGGAGCCCTCTGACCCAGCCCAGCCCAAGGAGAACAAGTCTCCGGGACCCCCAGCTGGCCAGGAGCCTCCAACACAGCTCAGTTCAGGGAAAATGAGTCTCAAGGACTCCCAGACCAGGCACCCTGCAACCCAGCTCAGCAAAGGTAGAATGCATCCACAGGACACCTGGCCAGCCGGAGCCCTCTGACCCGGCTCAGTACAGGTTGAACGAGTGCCCAGGAAACATGGCTGACAGGGAACCCTCCGACCCAACTCAGCACAGGGCGAATGCATGCACAGGATACGTGGCTGTCTGAGAGCCCTCTGAGGCAGCTCAACATGGAGTGGATGTGTCTCCCAGACCCTCTACTGATCAGGAATTTGACCCAGCATAGCGCAGGGCCAAAGATTCTGCTGGACGCCTGGCCAACCAGGAGCCCTTCAACACAGCTTAGTGCAGGGCATAGGAGTCCCGTGAACCTCTGTGTTCCCATGGAGGAGCCAGGTCAGGCGCCGTCTATGAAGGCAGAGGTTCCTTCCTCTGTTGGAGGCTGGCTCCCATGTGTCACTCAGTCATGGCTGGATGCCAAGGCCTGGCTGTTGGAGCCCTTTCAAGCGCAGTCCTGTTGGGTTGCTGTGTGGACTTGCTGGTGGGCACATGGCCAGTAGTCCTCGGCCTGGGACCGACTTCAACCTGGTGTCCCGGTGCCATGCCATTTCGGGAGCCTTTATCTTTTGGGGAGTTGTCTTCAGAGGAAGCAAAGGGTACCAGCCATAAACTAAGAGACAGAGCAGAAGTTGGAAGAGCCGTCCACGGGAATGAAACTCGTTGATACATCTCTGACCAATTTTGGCAGAAAGCTTGAATTTATGAAAACAGCTTTTTAAAAATTTTTTTAAATGTTCATTTATTTTGAAAGACAGAGACAGAGACAGAGAGTGAGCCAGGGAGCCAGGGCAGAGAGAGAGGGAGACACAGGATCCGAAGCAGGCTCCAGGCTCCGAGCTGTCAGCACGGAGCCAGATGTGGGGCTTGAACTCACGAACCGTGAGATCATGACCTGAGCCAAAGTCGGACGCTTCACCGACTGAGCCACCCAGGTGCCCCAGAAAGCGGCTTTTAATACAAGCAGGGAAAGGAATCGATGTCTCTTTCAGAAGGAGTCTAAGCTAGAGGTTTCACTTCTCACGTGTGAAGAAGAAAATCAAGTTGAGAAATCTGCTTTGTCACTTGGTGTCACAAGGGGGACACAGTTTAAAGGCCTTGCCAGAGACCCAGGCCTCCCCGGACGCAGCACGAGATGAGGAAAGGGACTGGGAGTGAGCTGTGGAGACCCAGGCCCTGAGCTTGGGGGAGGAGTCCTGGCTAAGCTCCTCCTGGAGAAGAGGATGAGGTCTTAGGACGGGCCGGCAGCACGGGCAGAGGCAGGCCCCGTGCCAGGAGCTGGACGGCTTCCTTGGCAACACACAGGGCTTTCCTGGAAGTCTGCCTTCCAGGGAAAGTCCTCAGAGGGGTGAGACCTGCACACCCCCAACCAGGAGGGCGTAGAGGGGGAGCCGGGGCTGGGTGAGGGCCACCTCTGGGATGTATATGACTTTTAAATAAAGAATTTCACATAATCATTTCAAAATAATTTAAGATAAACAGTCCCGGGGTAGCCCAGGACTGCGGTCACCACCACACCTCATGCGTCCCCGCCTCCTCCAGATGGGGGACAGGGGCCTCCGGGCCAGAGACCCAGGCCTGAGACCTGCTCTGAGAAAGTGTGGGGAGCTGACACTGAGCACGATCTGTCTGTCCTGTCAACCCTTTCACACCCATTGACTCCTGTGGAACACAGGCCACCGCTGAGGTCAGCACCATCCTGATAGGAAAGGAAAGCAGGTGTTTCTGCATGAACCATTTCTTGCCCGAGACCTCCCAGCTGGATCGTGGTAAAACTTGGGTTTGGACCCAGACGTTACAGCTCCAAACTCTGGCCACAAGAGTAGGAGCATCTCAGCTGCAGGCCTGGGGCCCTCCCTGCCTCTGGGCCAGGGGTTGTGGGCTCAGGGCAGCAGGCAGACATGGGAGTGAGGGGCTGGAGGGTGGCTTTGCCCTGACAAGGAAGCACTGTGGGATTGGAGGAGACACGTGGGATTTATGCCAGCTGCTCTAGGTGCAGGGGTGGGTGGGCGGAGTAAGGCAGAGCAGGGGACAGGTGGGAATGGGTGCATCTCAGAGACTGTAGGGTGCCTGTGGACGTGGAAGATGTCCTCTTAGCTCCAGGGATGTGCAGTGGGAGCTGAGAGGACGTGCGGGTCCCTGACAGACAGGGCCGTCTGTGGCTGCAACCGAGGAGGAGGAGGACAGCCCAGCACTGGGGCCCCTAGGCAGAGCTGGAGGCAGCACGCTCGGGGGACCTGGGCACGAACTGATGGGAGCCATGAGGAAGCTGGCTTTTTGGGGTGAGGCGAACTCGAGATGGACGTGGGACGAAGGAGGCTTGCCTCCAGGATGGATGGTGTCTGAGCTGATTTGAGGGCGGCTGGTCTCGGGAGCCGGTGGGGAGGCTGGTGGAGTCCAGATCACTCCAGCCTGAGAGGACAGTGGAAAGTTTGTGTGATCCCAGGGCTGGGGGTCTCCTCTGCTCAGCTGATCTGACCCTGCTCACCGTACCCCGGGTCCTGGGGCCGGGGCCGGCACCTCACCTTGGGGGTGTGACCCAGAGCTGTTCACCCCGTGAGTCCCCAGTTCCTTCATCTGTAAAATGCAAACAACTCTGGGTGGGGTGGGCGGGAGGCAGGAGATGGCGGAGGTGGGAGGGGACTGGCAGGGGCAGGACACAGATGGAGACCCGAGGAAGGAGGCACGGAGGGAGGGTCCCGGCCCTTCCTTGCTGAAGCCGGAGCAACAGGTCTGGGAGGAGAGCACCCTGGGTGCTGCCTTTGTCTCACACGGCTGGTGTCTCACTCCACCAGCCTCCCCACCGGCTCCCGGGGGCCTCCTCTGCCATCTTGGTCATGGCTCGCGGGTCACGGGCCACAGCACCAGACCTCTCCTGCTTCCTCCACTGTTGCTTGGCACCAGCAGGTCAGAGTCCTTGGACCCGTGGGGAAGCTTTGAGCTCCAGGGAGCAGCGACAGGACCGCTCGCTTCAGGGAACTCTTCTGGGCTGTGTTGACAGCCATGCAAGTAGTGTGTATATTGTGATGTATTTATAGAGTCACAGGAAGCTGCAGAAAGTACAGGGAGCTCCCTTCAGAAGGCATCCTTCATTCATTTTGCCGCAGCGTCACATCTCACATCACTGCAGAACGTCAATAATGCAAGGAAACCAACGCTGGCTCATTGGGCGTGTCCGGCTGTCGGTTTATCGCGTACACTCAGGTAGCCAACGACACGATCCAGGTGTGGACAGTTCCATCAGCACAGAGATCTCCCTCAGGCCACCCACTCCTGCCCCTGTGATCCCTGCCTGTGGCAGTCGCCGATGCGTTCTCCACCTCAGAAGCTTTGCCCTTTGGAGAGTGTCCCCTGAGCGGGGTCCTGTAGCTGGGACCTTGAGGTTGGCTGTTCTTTTCACTCAACACTTGCCTCTGAAATCTATCCAAGTTGTATGTGTTGTATGCTTCAGCAACGTGCAGTGGCTTCTTTATCACTGAGGAGGGTACCCTTGTGTGGATGGGCCACAGTTTGTTCATCCGGTCACCTTTCAAGTTTCCGGTCTTTGCCATTACCAATAGGCCCACAGTGAACATCTGCGCACAGTGTTTTGTGGGATATCGTTTTCATTCTCTGGGCTAAATGTTCATGAGTGTGATTGCTGGGCCGTAGGGTTCGTGTTTAGCTTTTGAAGAGCCTATCAAACTGTCTGACCAGGGGGGCTGTGCCGTGTACTTTCCCACCAGCAGTATACGAGAGAGCTGCATTTTCCCCAACATTTGACATTTTTCCCTTATTTTACCCAGCTGACAGGTGGGTGGTGATATCTCATTCAGGTTTTCGTCTGCATTTTCCTAATGGCTCGTGATGTTGAACACTTTCGTGTGTGTGCTTAATTGCCATCTGGATATCGTCTTTGGTGAAAAGTCTGTCTTTTGAAGATTTTCTATTTGGCCAGTTTGCAGTTTTCCTGTTGACTTTTGAGAGTTCTTTATATATTCTAGATACAAGTCCTCTTTTCAGATATGTGGTTTGCAAACAATGTTTTCCTAGTCTGTAGCTTGTCTTTTCATCCTCCTAACAGGATCTTTACCAGAGCGACACTTTTTAACTTTGGTAAATTCCAGTTTATCAAGTGTTTTCTGTTGTAGGTTGTGCTTTTAGTACCATGTTTAGAAGCCACCAGTCTCCAGGTCCTGAAGATTTTCTCCTGCACTTCCCTTTGAAAGCATTACAGTTGCACATTTTACTTTGAATCTATACTGTGATCAGTTTGAGTTCACGTTTGTATAAGGAACGAAGTTTATGTCAAGGTATTTTTGTTTATTTGCTTTGATGTTGTTTCTTTGCCAATGGATGTCCAATGGCTCTGGTGCCATTTGTTGAAAAGCTTATTCTTCTCATGAAGTGGATTATTCACCTTTGTCAAAATTCAGTGAGTCACACTGGCAGAGGCCTGCTTCTGGGTCCTCCCTTCTCTTCCGCTCATCTGTATCTTTTCCTCCACCACCAGCACATGGTCTCGAGATGCAGCATACTGATTCCTCCCATTTTATTCCCTTTCAAAACTGTTTTAGCTCTCCTAGTTCCTTTGCATTTCCATATAGACTTTAGAATAATCTTGTCTATATCTATAAAATAAATACTGCTGGAGTTTCTTTAGGAAATGTGTGAAGCCAGTATATCGATCTAGGGAGACCTGACATCTTTACAGTGTTGTGTCTTCCAACCCACGAGCATGGTGTCTCTCCTTCACTTAGATGTTTGATTTCTTTCATCAGTGCTGTGTAAATTTCAGCAGGTAAGTCTTGTACATGTTTTTTAGATTTGTACCTAAGTGTTTTAATGATTATAAATTTTTAAAGATTGTGATTTTGGTTTCCATGTGTTCATTGCTAATAGATAGAAATAAGGTTGATGTTTGTATGTTTATCTTGTTTCCTGAAACCTTGCTGAACTCATGTATTCTAAAGAGGATTTTTTCCCCCAGTCTGTATGACTCCCTGACCCCCTTTCCTTGCCTTACTGCACTGGCTGGAACTTCAAGCACTATGTTGAATAAGAGTGGTGAGTTCAGAAGACTTCTGTGCCTTGTTCCTGATCTTAGAGAAAAAGCATCAGTCTCTCATTATTCTGTATAATGGTACCTGGGGGTTTATAGAGGGTTTTCATCAAGGTCGGGAATTCCCCTCTATTCTGATGTGTTCTAAGTTTTTATCCTAAATGACTGCTGAATTTAGAATTGCAAGAAATGCTTTTTCTGCATCAACTGATGTGCATTTGTGATTTTTCCTTTTTAGCCTGTTGATAGAGTGGATTAATATTGATTGATTTTCAAGTATGAAAACTTTCTCACATCTGGAATAAGCCCCATGTGGTCATGGTACCTGATTGTTTTTATACAGTGTTGAGTTCTATTTGATAACGTTCTGGTGGGGATTTTGGCATCTCTATTAACGAAGGATATTCATCTGAGGTCTCCTTTTCTATACTATCTGACAAGTTGAGTTTCAGGGTGATACCAGCTTTATCAAACAAATTAGGAATTTCTCCCTTGTTTTCCTTCCATTTCCTGGAAAATATTATGTAAAACTAATGGTAACTCTTCCTCAAATGTTTAGAAGAATTCTCCAGTGAAACAACCTAGGCCTGGAGATATCTTTTTGTTTGTTTGTTTGAGCTTAAAAATTATATATTGAGGGGCGCCTGGGTGGCGCAGTCGGTTAAGCGTCCGACTTCAGCCAGGTCACGATCTCGCGGTCCGTGAGTTCGAGCCCCGCGTCAGGCTCTGGGCTGATGGCTCGGAGCCTGGAGCCTGTTTCCGATTCTGTGTCTCCCTCTCTCTCTCTGCCCCTCCCCCGTTCATGCTCTGTCTCTCTCTGTCCCAAAAATAAATAAAAAACGTTGAAAAAAAAAAAATTTTAAAAAAATTATATATTGAATTTCTTTGTTACAGGGGTATTCACAATACCTATTTCAAAAGTAGTTTGTGCTTTTTTTGAGAACTTGGTCCATTTCACCTAAGGTGTAAAATTTGTGTAGGCGGAATATTTCCTCCTCATTCTTTTGATGTTTGCAGAGTCTGAGCCGATACCCCTGGTTCAACCCTGATATCGATCATTTGTTTCTTCTCTTTTTCTGTATCAATTTTGCTAGAGGTTTGTCCACTTTATTGCCTGCTGTTTCATTGATTCTGTTTCTTTTTTCAATTTTATTGATTTCTGCTTATTTTTATTGTTTCCTTCTGCTGGTCTTGGGTTTATTTTGCTCTTCTTTTTCCTATTACTTTAGGTGCAATTTTAGAGGATTGATTTAAGACTTTTCCTCTTTTTTAAAGTAAGCATTTAATGCTGTAACTATCCCTCATAACACCGCTTTAACTGTGTCCCACAAATTTTAATAACATATTTTATTATAATTTAATTCATCAATTTTAATTTCCCTGGAGACTTGATTTTAATGTTCATTCATTTTTGAGAGAGAGACAGACAGAGTGTGAGCAGGGGAGGGACATAGAGAGAGAGGGAGACACATAATCGGAAGCAGGCTCCAGGCGTTGAGCTGTTAGCACAGAGCCCGATGCGGGGCTTGAATTCATGAACTGTGAGATCGTGGCCTGAGCCTAAGTTGGATGTTTAATCGACTGAGCCACCCAGGAGCCCCTGGGGACTTGCTTTTTGACCCATGTATCATACATAAGTGTGTTGTTCAGTTCCCAAGTTCTTGGAGATTGTTTTGTAACCTTTCTATTATTTCTTAGTATGATTCCATTGTAGATGGAGAACATACTCTGTATGATTTCAATTATTTTAAATTTGTTGAGATTTGTTTTATGACCCAAGATATGTCCCATATTGTTATATGTTCTGTGGGCACTTGAAAACAGTAGGAACTTTGCTGTTGTTGAGTGCAGTGTTCTATAAATATCTATGTCAATAAGCTAAACTTGTACTTTCCACTCATCTACTTGCTGTCTCTCTGGATCTGCCTATGTGGACGTTTCACATCAATGGAACCATACAGTATGTGACCTTTTGTGTCTGGCCCCTTCCACTCGGCATGTTTCCAAGGTGCATCATGCTGTGTGTGTATAGCAGGTGTCAGTACTTGGTTCCTTTGAGCGGCTGAATAATTTTCCGTTGTAGGGATGGGCCACATTTTGTTTACCCATCAGCTGATACCTGGATTGTTTCCACCTTCTGGCTATCGTGGAATTGCTGGATCATGTAATTCTATGTTTGAATCTTTGAGGAACCTCCACAGTTTTCCACAAAACAGCGCACCATTTTACATTTCAGCCAGCATAGTGGGAGAGTCCTGCTTTCCACTCTGTCACTAACACTTGTTGTTTTCTGGCTTGGGATTATTTTGTTATTTGCCCTTTGGGGATTATGGATGTCCTAGTGGGTGTGAAGTGACATTCTATTATGGTTTTGATTTGCATTTCCCCAGTGACTAAGGTATGGGAGGTAGAATGTATGCATCACCCTCTTAGGGTTTGTGACTAGGACTGACCTGAGCCAGAGTAGCAGAAGAAAAGCATATATGTTTGACTTAATTAAAATTTACATGTCCATGGGAGTCCTCACAGGAAAATAAAGATCCAAAGAAGTGATGAGGCCTAGGTGTTTATAAAGCAGGTAAACAAAGAGACACGACTGTGGGAACGTAGCTAAAAGGTGTGCGGAGGGTGAAGGCAGAGGAAAGCTTTTAACAAGGTCTATCCACACAGAATCCCCTCACCTTGACTCCTCGTTTCCGGTGACAAGAACGTTTCTTTCCATTTGGTGCGGGGGGGGGGGGGGGGGGGGGGGAGGCTGCCTTCCACATGGAGTCCCCACTCCTGCTTTCAGGAGGAAATGTTTGGGGGGAGGTCAGAGTCTTGTTTGGGGGAGGTTAGAGCCTTGTTAGGGGGTCAGAGCCTTGTTGGGGGGTCAGAGTCTTGTTTGGGGGAGGTCAGAGCCTTGTTAGGGAGTCAGAGCCTTGTTGGGGCAGTCAGAGCCTTATTGGGGGGGTCAGAGCCTTGTTTGGGGGGGTCAGAGCCTTGTTGGGGGGAGGTCAGAGCCTTTTTGGGGGGTCATAGCCTTATTGGGGGGTCACAGCCTTGTTTAGGGGGTCACAGCCTTGTTGGGGGGTCATAGCCTTGTTGGGGGGGTCAGAGCCTTGTTTTGGGGAGGTCAGAGCCTTATTGGGGGCGTCACAGCCTTGTTTGGGGGGTCAGAGGCTTGTTTGGGGTGTCAGAGCCTTATTGGGGGGGTCACAGCCTTTCTTGCACCTGCTGTTTTTCAAGTGCCTTTGGTGCAAATGACCAATATGCGGAAGTGACATCTTTTGGAGCAGCTGTCCTGAGCAGCTTCACTGATGACGTTGAGCATCTTGTCATGTACTTACCAGCCACCTGTGAATCTTCTTTGGAGAAACATCTGTCCAAGTGCTTTGTCCACTTCTTAATGAGGTTGTCTGTCCTTTTGTCACTGAGTTGTAAGAGTTCCTTATCTATCTGTGTCAGATGTATGATCTGCAAACATTTTCTCCCCTCTGTAGGTTGCCTTCTCTTGATAATGTCCTTTGATGCACAAAAGTTTTTAATTTTAGTGAAGTACAATCTATTTTTTTTTAACTTTGTTACTAGTGCTTTTGGTGTCACAGCTAAGACTCCAACACCAAACTGAGGCCTAGATTTCTTGAGTGCAGTCTTGCCCTGGCATCTCTGTCCTCACCTGTCACTGGTGCTGCTGCACCTTCCGTCTCCACGCGCTCTGCCCGCGTGGTGGCCTCCATAATGACGTCCAGGACCTGTCCATTCTTTCCCGGTTGGCTCTGTTTAACGTGGCCACCCCTGCACTTCTCCAATTCCTTAGCCAGCTCTAAAATTCAGGAGTGGGCCCACTCACTGTGCCGTCCACCCTCAGGTGAGCGGTCAGGGTCAGCCCTCATGGGCCCCAGAAGCAGGCTCCAGACTGGTTAAGTGGGGCTCTACAGCCACAGGCGTCTGGAGCAGGTTCTAGCAAAGGAGGGGGCATGTGGATGGGCATGGCCCCTTGGCCTTGAAGACTCCTTTTTCATGGAGACAAGCGTAACCCCAGAGGGACACCGAGGGAAGTACTGGGTCTGGTGTCCACAGACACATGCACATTGCAAGGCAGTGCCACGCGGCTTTGATCCCCCGTGAGGAAGAGGGCTCCACGCACGAACACGCCAACCGTAAATGTGGGAGTGTCCACAGCTCCACCGGGGAGAGGGTCCTCGGAGGCTGTCTCGTCAACCTGCTCGAAAGGGGCTACGTAACTACTACTCTGCCTGTGAACTGAAGTGAACGAAATAAACCCGTCAAGGTGCATTAGCGGTTTAGCATGGAAATAAAATCAGAATTCAAAGAGCGACCATGTGAAATTGTGGAAAATCTAGAAGGAGTCATTACCCTTAGAATGCAGAAGGGGCTCTCGGCTAGCGACAGTGACACAGCCACTTTTATTGTAGTAAAGAGCCAGTAAATCCCAATGAGCTGAAGGAGTCGGAGTATCATCCCCACTAAATGTGTCGGACGGGATCACAGCACGCAGCAGGTGCGATCACAGGTTTGACCACGTTACCCGTCTCTCCTTGGGCATTGACACTGACCTTCAGAGAGGACTTCCGCCTCCACATAAGGTGTAGACGGTTGCAGGGACCGTTGCTCCAACCCTGCCACTGAGATTTCGCCAGATTTGGCACAACGGTGTCACATCAATGTCCTTTGTTTGTCTGTTTGTTCTGAACTTTGCCAAGAGCTAAGGATGTGACGATAAAGTAGATTCTGGAGAGGAACGTGGCTGTTGTGGGAGAGAAGAGACCCGCGGCTGCTTCTCACTTCCGCAGGGAGGCGGTGAGACCGCCGCGGTCAGGAGCAGGACGGCGCCGGCAGAACTTGGAGCTGACAGGTGAGGACGGTACGTGGCTGGTGTGGGCATTAGCGCGCGGGGAGCCCGCTCACCCAGGTGGGGCCTGCACCCCTCGGGCTCCCCCTCAGGGCCTGCGGAGCCGAGGCCAGAGAGCACCCTCCTGGACAAGGGCTGTGCCGAGCGCTTGCAAAGTTGGGGGCAGCACAAAGGGCGCAGAGGGACATCCTGATGGGAAGAGCTGGGGGCGGGACAAGAGTGCCGCCTGGCAGAGAGAGAGATCCCACGGCTCAGAAAGCTGGCGTCCAGCTGGAAAGCCCAGAGACCCGCACGGTCTCACCGGAGCTCAGACCCCAGGGCCTGGCGCCAGAGCCTGTCCCTTTGCTCTCATTAAAAAGCGAAGTACAGCCGACACCCACGTGGCATTAGGTGCAGGTGCATGACGGTGACCCACCACCCGTCTCGGTCCCGCCGTGCTCACCGGCGTGGCCACCACCCGTCACCACACCACGCCATCACAGCACCGCCGACCGTATCCTCTACGCGGCACCTTTCATCCCTTCCGCCGGTTCCTTCCATACCCAGGAGCCTCCACCTCCCACCCTCCCCCGTTTTGCCTGCCTCCCCTCCCCCCTCAATTTTTTATTATAATGCGATATAAATCCCATGAAACTTACCGTCTTAACCATTGTTAACTACATGGTTCAGTAGCATTTAATACATTCCTAGTGTCCCATCCTCCACGTCCAGAGCTCTTTTCCACCTGTAAAACGGACACTCTGTCCCCGTTGAACACTGACTCCAACCCCCTCTCCCAGCCCTTAGTACTCAGCATTCTGCTTTCTGTCCCTACGATCTGACTTCCCTAGTGGCCTCATACCAGTGGAGTCGTGCGTGATTTGTCTTTCTGCGACTGGCTCATTCCATTGAGCATCGCGTCCTCCAGGCTCATCCGTGTTGCAGCAGGTGTCAGAACGTTTCTCATTTGAGGCTGAATGACATGCCATTTGTCGTCACGCGTTCATCTGTCCACGCGCGCTTGGGTTGCGTCTGCTTCTTAGCTATCGTGAATAATGCTGCGGCGAACAGCGGGTGCAGACGTCTCCTCAAGACCCTGCTCGGAATTCTTTCAGGCAAATGCCTGGAAGTGGAACTGCTGGAACACGCGACAGACCATCTTTAATTCTTCGAGTAACCCCAACACCGTTTTCCACACGGCTGCACCATTGATATCCCCGCCGACCGTGTGCAGGGTTCCAGTCCCCACACCCGTCAACGATTGCTATTTTCGAGTAGCAGCCACTCCACCACGTGTGAGGTGGGACCTCATTGTGGTTTTGACTTGCGTTTCCCTGACGTTTGTCCCTGTTAAGCATCTTTTCATGGCTTGTTGGCCATTTGCATAACTTCTGTGAGGAAGGTCTGTTCAAGTTCTTTACCCATTTTTGAGTCAAGTTCCTTGTTGTTGGGCTTTAGGGGTTCTCTACGTGTCCCGCATCTTCACCCCTTATGAGAAATGTGATCTGCAAATATTTTCTCCCATTCTGCGGGGTGCCTTTTTACTCTGTTGAGAGTGTCTTTTGACGCACATAAAGTTTTTCATGAAATGTAATTTGTTTTGTTTTGTTTTTGTCTGTGCCTTTGCTATTCTACCCAAGAAATCATTGTCAGGGCGCCTGGGTGGCTCAGTCGGTGAAGCGTCCACCTTCGGCTCAGGGCATGATCTCGCGGTCCGTGAGTTCAAGCCCCGTGTCGGGCTCGGTGCTGACAGCTCAGAGCCTGGAGCCTGCTTCGGATTCTGTGTCTCGCTCGCTCTCTATCCCTCTCCTGCTCATGCTCTGTCTCTCTCAGAAATAAACATTAAAAAATTTTTTTAAAAAATAGAAACCATTGCCAAATGTTGGGAAGCTTTAGTCCTATGTTTTCCTCTAAGAGTTTTGTGGTATTAGGTCTTACATTTAGGTCTCTGATCCGTATTGAGTTAATTTTTTCATATGAGGTAAGGCTCCAATGTCATTCTTCTGCTTGTGGATGTGCAGTTTCCCCGGAACCTTAGAATGAGTTAGGAAATGTTCCCTCATTTTCAATGTTTTGAGAGTTTGAAAATAATTGGTATTAGTTCTTTCTTCATTTAATTTTTTAAAATATTTTATTGTTTCTTTATGACTTTATTTATTATTTAGAGCACATAAGCAGGGGAGAGGCAGAGAGAGACGGAGAGAGAATTCCAAGCAGGCTCCGTGCTGTCAGCTTGGAGCCTGACATGGCCTTGATCCCATGAACCATGAGATCGTGACCCGAGCTGAAATCAACAGTTGGAAGCTTAACTGACTGAGCCACCGGGTGCTCCTTATGATTTTATTTTCAAATAATCTCGACACCCAATGTGGGACTAAAATTCACAACCCCAAGATCAAGAGTCCCGTATTCTACTGAGTGAGCCACCCAGGCACCCCAGTGTTAGCTCTTTAGATGTTTGGTAGAATTCACCAGTGAAGCCATCAGTTCTAGGGCTTTTCTTTGTCAAGAGACTTTTTACTATTCATTCAATTTACTTACTAATTATGTCAATCAGACTTTCTGTCTCTTCATGATTTATTCTTGGTGGGTTTTGTGTTTCTAAGAATCTGTCCATTCCATTTAGGTTATCCAGTTTCTCGGTGTACAATCATTCATAGTACTGTCTTATGATCCTTTTTATTTCTGTCACATTTGTTTGAATGTTTCCACTTTCATTTCTGATATTAGTAACTTGTCTTTTTTGACTAGTCCATCCAGCTGCAGTTTTGTCAATTATGTTGGTCTTTCCAAAGAACCAAATTTTGTTTTGATTTTCTCTGTTGTTTTTCTATCCTCCATTTCATTTTTCTCTGCTCTCATCCTTACTATTTCCTTTCTTCTGCTAGCTCTGTGCTTAGTCTGTTCTTTCTCTAATTCCTTAAGTTGTGAAGTTAAGGTCATTGACTTGAGATCACTCATGTTTTTAATGTGCTTAGAATTATAAATTTTCCCTAAGCACCACTGTCAACTAATTCATTAGTTTGGGTAAGTTGTGTTTTCTTTTCCATTCATCTTTGATTATTTTCTAATTTTCTTCATGATTTATTCTTTGATTCATTGGTTGTTTAAAAATGTGCTGTTTGGACAACACATTGAGCCTCCGGTGTTTAAAGTCCAAAGTTGTTGGGGCGCCTGGGTGGCGCAGTCGGTTAAGCGTCCGACTTCAGCCAGGTCACGATCTCGCGGTCCGTGAGTTCGAGCCCCGCGTCGGGCTCTGGGCTGATGGCTCGGAGCCTGGAGCCTGTTTCCGATTCTGTGTCTCCCTCTCTCTCTGCCCCTCCCCCGTTCATGCTCTGTCTCTCTCTGTCCCAAAAATAAATAAAAAACGTTGAAAAAAAAAAAATTAAAAAAAAAATAAATAAAGTCCAAAGTTGTTGACTATATTTATAGCCTCTACAAACTTACAGCTTATAAGCATAAAATGAAGAATTCAGCCATAAGCATTCCTTTTATTCCAGAAATACCTGTGAGAACCAGAATAGCTTCAAGACTTAAACCAGTTGAGTTTTGAGACGAGAGAACATGGAAGAAATCATAAATCCCCTGCAAGTTGCTCAGATGGTGATGGGCATATCTGGGCCTCATCAGTAAATGGAAACATTTTAAGTTGGTACAATAAAAGGAGATGTTAAATATCAAAACTAACCATAAATATGTGAAATGTTTTTAGCTTTCTTTGTACAATTTCTAAAATCTGAGTTTGTATTTAAGTTATATATATATATATATATATATATATATATATATATGTATATAAAATATATATGTATATGTAAAGATATATAAAAAATAAAAGTGGATTGTTTAGTTTCCATAATTTTGTGAAGTTTCTAGTTTTCCTTCCATTACTGATTTTAATCTTCATTCTGTTATGGTCGGAAAGATACCTTGTATTATATCTATCTTCTAAGAAAATCCACTAAGACTTGAGGCACCTGGGTGGATCAGCCAGTTAAGCATTCGACTTTGGCTCAGGTCATGATCTCATGGTTTGTGGGTTTAAGCCCCTTGTCGGGCTCTGTGCTGACAGCTCTGAGCCTGGAGCCTGCTTTGGATTCTGTGTCTCCCTCTCTGCCCCTCCCAGGCTCGCACTCTCTTTTTCTCTCTCAAAAATAAATATTTCAAAATTAAAAAAAAAAAAAAGAAATTGGGAGCCTTGAATAGCAGTTCAGAGTTTTCTGATACACCTCCATTACCCTGCTTTTTGCCAGCTATTATGACCAGTGCATTTTGGAGGCCATGCTTCACAACTGAGACTTAAAGATCCTTTTATGGAGAGTTCTCCAGTTGAGTAGAAATCCTTCTATAAAAGTTGGCTGTGATTTGAAGCTATACTACAAAGCTATAGTAGTTAAAATAGTGTAGTAGTGGCATAAAAATAGGCGCATAGACCAACGGAACAGAATAGAGACCAGAAATAAACCTCACATATACAGTCAACTAATATTTGATAAGGAGCCAAGAACATACAGGAAGAGAAGGGCGGTCTACTCAGAACATGGGAAAACTGGATGAGCACAGGCAGCAGCATGAAATAGGGTCTCCTCCTTACACCACTCACAAATAGTAACTCAAAATGCCTCAGATTTAAACATAAGACCTGATACTCTAACATTCCTAAAAGGAAACGGGGAAGAAGTTGCTCAACATGGGTTTGGCAACGATTTTGTTTTATGACACCAAAAGCACAAACAACAAAAGGAAAAAAAATCAACAAGTGGGACAACACCAAACTGAAAAGCTTCTGCACAGCAAAAAACCATCAACGAAATGAAAAGACAATATGCAGAATGGAAGACAATTTTGTAAACCATACATTTGCAGTTAATATCCAAAATATGTAATGAAATCATAAACTCAACCACAAAAAGCCCCAAACCATCCAACTTAAAAATGGCCAGAGGAGGGCACCGGGGTGGCTAAGTCACTTGGGCGTCCGACTCTTGGTTTTGGCTCAGGTCACGATCTCACAGTTTTGTGGGTTCGAGCCCCACATCGAGCCCCGCGCTGACAGCACAGAGCCTGCTTGGAATTCCCTCTCTCCCTCCCTCTTTGCTCTTCCCCCACTCGCACTGACTCTATGTCTCTCGAAATAAATAAACTTAAAAAAAAAATGGACAGAGAAACTGAATGGACTATAACTGAATTTTCCAAAGAAGACTTCCAAACAACTGACAGGCACATCACCAGAGAAATGCAAATCAAAAGCATGATGAGATATTTCCTCATACCTGTCAGAATGGCCATCATCAAAAAGACAAGGGATAACAAGCGATGGTGAGGACGTGCACTGTTGTGGGACTGTAAACTGGTTCAGCCACCATTGAGAATAGTATGAGGTGGCTCCAAAAATTAAAAACAGAGCTATTACGTGATTCAGCAATCCTACTTATGGGTATACATCCAAAGGAAATGAAAACAGGATACCCAAGAGAAACACACATGCCCTTGTGGAGGGACAGTTGAGTCACAATAGTCAGGATATGAAATAACCTAAGTGTCCATCAATGGATGATGAGAAGATGTTGTGTGTGCGCGCGCGCGCGCACACACACACACACACACACACACACACACACACACACACAGTGGACTACTATTTGGCCATGAGAGAAGAGGAAACTCTGCCATTGTCAACAATGGATGGACCTTGAGGACATTATGCTAAATGAAATAAGTCAAATACGTCATGATTCATGTCTTTTATGTGCGGAAACTAAAAAAGCTGAAATCACGAAAGCGGAGAGTAAAATGGTTACCAGGGGTTGCAGGGTGGGGGAATGGGAGAGAGATTGTTTAAAGGTACATACTTGGAGCTTGGAAGTAAGTAAGTCCCAGAGACCTACTGCACAGTGCAGTGATTATAGACAACAAAAATGTATCATGAGCATTAAACCTGCTAGGTGATTGGACCTGAATTGCTCCCAACACTAGAAGAAATGATAGTTATGTGACCCATAGAGGTGTTCCTAATTCTAAAATGGCAGTCGTATTACAATATAAGTGTGTCAAATCAATACATTGTACACCTTAAACTCACACACAATGTTGTTTGTCAAATATCTCTACAAAAAAACGTCGGGGGGTTCTGTTACTCTAGGAAAGACTTCATGTCTCTCTGAATGTTTAAAAGGCGTTTCCTGTTGGGAAAAAGCATAAAGATAATGAGGACTTATTTCACTGACAACTTAGAATGCAACGCATGAACCTTAAAACCAAAACCACCAGCTATTTTACTAGCAAAACTGGGTTTATTCGGGAATAGCAGAAATCTACAATCCAGGACAAGTGATCCAAGGAAAAACCATAGACAAGTGAGAATAAGGTACGGGAGACTCTTTTCTAGTTTTTTTTTAATTTTTCTATGTCTATTTATTTTGAGAGAGAAAGAAAGTGTGAGCAGGGAAGGGGCAGAGAGAGAGAGGGAGACACAGAATCAGAAGCAGGCTCCAGGCGCTGAGCTGTAGCACAGAGTCCCATGCGGGGCTCGAACCCACTAGCCTCAAGATCACGCCCTGAGCCAAAGTGGGACACTGAACCGACTGAGCTACCCAGATGCCCCCAGGAGGCTCTCTTATAGAGAAAAGGAGGGCTGTTGTAAACAGAAAGTCCACTGGAGGAAACTGGGACCTGGAAGTGTGATGGCTTTTCATTGGCTGATCCACGGCAGTCTCTCACTGGCTGGGTTATGACAGTCTCTCCCTGGCTGGGCCGTGGCTGGCTCTCATTGCCTGGGTTGTTGCTGGGGGAGGAAGAAACCTTCCCTCCTCCCACCGGGTTAGTAAAGCGGTAGCTGCAGTGGAATCCACCTGCAAGGTGCAACTGACCGGAGTGGTAGGGCTGAGAGCTCCCCCTGCTGGCCACCCGATTCCACTCTAAACCACGTTTCCTTTCAACTTTAACAGTATTTTATTTTTTAAAAATTCTTTTTTTTTTTTAACGTTTATTTATTTTTGAGACAGAGAGAGACAGAGCATGAACGGGGGAGGGTCAGAGAGAGGGAGACACAGAATCCGAAACAGGCTCCAGGCTCTGAGCTGTCAGCACAGAGCCCGACGCGGGGCTCGAACTCACGGACCGCGAGATCATGACCTGAGCCAAAGTCGGCCGCTTAACCGACTGAGCCACCCAGGCGCCCCTAACAGTATTTTATTTTTAAACTTCTGAAACTTGAGAACAAGACAACCTAGTTAAATAATACAGTTTTCCAAAGCTGCGCACGCTCATTTCAAGCTCAATTTTTTGCCCTGAAATACAGAAACAACTTCCTAAAACTCCTAGACGGGGGCACTACTACTCTGATGATCTGTGATTAGATCTGTGATCAATCACAGTTGGTAACATCCCTGTTTCTCCTTGGTAAGGGTTTTAAAAATTCTAGAGTAGTGCATTCTTCTAGTCTTACCCCAATTTCACTCCAAATGTCTCCTAGAGGCATATGCCATGCACAGGAATCGATCTCCCTCCTTCTCACTTTCACAAGCTTCAGAAATCGGCATCAGACACACTCACCGTGCTACATCGATTCACAACGGTGGGAAGGCTTGATTAGTATTGAGCTGTCGGCCCCTTCTGATGATCCTGATGAACTCACCCACGTGGATGGCCTCAGGTACAAGGAACTTGGTGTGAGCCTGGACAGGAAGCTGCTTCTCCCCGCGGCTCCCACTCCCACAGTATCCGCCTCCCTTGTGTCAAACCTTAGGTGTTTTTTTCAACGCTAAGCTTAAGTTTCAAAAAAATCGTTTCAGGAATAAGTGTGCAACACGAGAAACGGTTTAATTGGGAAGCCTTCTAATTAATGAAAACTAATTTCATTTCTATTTAAAAAGGGGAATGAAAGGACTAGTTATTTTGAAAGGATAGAATGTGGAATGGTTGAAAGGGAACTGGAGTACCTTGCTAGGTGCCAGGGCCGTGTGACATTGGTGAGGACACAAAGGCACACAGGCCCTTGTTCTACTTTGGGCGCTTCTTTCCTGAAAGTCAGTTAACAAAAATTTCCTTTCCTTTTCCGATAGGAAACGTCAGGACTCCAGCAGCTGCCACTCTGCGGAAATGCAGCCCAATGGAAAGTAGTCGCCTGACACGCACGGTGGCCTGCAGACCTCTCGGCTACTACCGTAAGGGGTCACGACGGCGAGGGTCACTGTCCCATGCAGAGGGTCACTGTTTCGGGGGCCGCCCCCGCGGGAGCCCAGTCGCGCCCTCGGCTGCGCCACTCGACGAGCCTCAGCCTCCCGACCCCAGGGAGCGCCCCGGACCGCCCGCGCCCCGAGGCTGGGACCGGCGGGAGCGTCCCCGGCCGCGAGTTCAAGGAGGAACCCGCCCAGACAGGCTTCCCGCTGATTGGCCGAACGCGAGGAGGGCCAGAGGTGATTGGTCCGGCCGGACGCCTCTCCGCGCGCACGCCGCGGTCGCGCCTTCTTCCGCCGCCACAGTCTGGTGGGCGGACGCGATTGGAGCAGGCGCGTCGGCCCGCCCGGGCGCGCCCCGCCCCCGCCGGAGAGCGCGACGTCACTACCCGGCGTGCCGCGCGCGGCGCTTCCCCCACCCGCTAATGTTTTGGCCGATTCAAGATGGCGGTGCAGGAGTCAGCTGCTCAGCTTTCCATGACCCTGAAGGTGCAGGAGTACCCGACCCTCAAGGTGGGGTCTGCGGGCCGGGGTAGCGGCCGCGCTTGGCCGGGGCCCGCGGGCCGCAGGGGTTCCGAGGAGAGGGAGGTGGGGCAGGGTGGGGGCCGGGGCGCGGCCTGGGGCACCGGGCGGGGTCTGGGGGGTCTGCGCGTCCGGGCTTCCGAGGTCTCGGGGTCTGCGGAGCTGGTCTTCCGGGCTCCCCGGGGCCTGGGGGTCTGCAGGGCCGGCCTCCCCGGGGTCTGGGGGTGGTCTGCGGGGCTGGGCTCCCCCGGGTGTGGGGGTCTGCAGGGCCGGCCTCCCCCGGGTCTGGGGACCCGCGAGACCGGCCTCCCGGGCTCCCTAGGGCCGGTGGGGTCTGGGGTCCTGCAGGCCCGGCGGGTGTGGCGTGTGGCCGCCCATGCCCCTGCCCGGCCTTAGAGGACTTCGTGGCAGGGCGTGGAGCGCGTCTGTCTGGCGCCCCGCTTCGCCCTCTGGAGTCCGATTGTGGCCCCTTCATCCTAAAGAAAAAAACAAACAAACAAAAAAAACCACAAAAAAAGCACGAACTGCCCCAGTGACATTTCCGGCGGTAGGCAGGCTGGTGACTTTGAGGGCCGGGGTGGAGGCCGGCGTTTCCAGGGTGTGGGGTCGCGGGCGCAAGAGTGCCCGATGTGGCTCGCGGTGGGTGTCCCGGAAGCTTAACGTCAGAGGGTGTTGGTATGTTGGCTTCCAGTCGCTAATTAGGAGCCTACAGGGAGAGACCTAACGACCTAATGGGAACCCATCTTGTGGGGCGTCACCAAACCTGAAAGACAGCCCTTGCCACTCGGTTGCCGGTTGTGTGACCTTGGATGGCCACTTAGCCAAGTCGCCTTCCTTGAGCCTGAAGCCCGCGGCTCTCATAGGAGGGGCTGCACTGGCTCCTTACCTAGTTCGCAGAGGAGTTGATGAGAACAAAGCATCAGGAAACAAGTTCCTTAGGAGACGAAGGCCGCGACATTCCCAGGAGAACGGTGGCTAGGCATCTGTGATTCCAGATTCCTTTCCTGAGAGGCCGGGTAGCTTTTTCCTCCTCGTGGCAGAGCCCAGAGCCCAGTGTCCCCATCCACCTCAGTGGTGACAGGTGGCGGCGATGGGTGCGGTGAGCGCTGAGCCCGGGGAGGGGGGCGGGGGGGGGGGCGGGGGGGGGCCGGGTTTGAATACTGCCCCGCCTTGCCCGTCACTTACTGAGAGACCACTCCGAGATCGTTTACTCATGTCCGAGGCGTGATGGCAGCAGCGTCACCTTGGGTGAATTGAGGGACCCCGCAATGCTTGCAGTGGTGCCGGCACTCTTTGGAAGGTACATGGGATAGCTGTCGCTGTTCGTCGGAGGGTCCTGCACAGTCCTCACCAGAAAGCAGAAGTGAGGCTTTGTTGCTTTTCTTTAACCGGCTGTGGAGCGGTGGTGTTTCTCGGCGCCTTGTCTGACCCAGGAGGACAGGAGAGCGCTGTTGACACGAACCAGCTGCCTGTTCGCCAGGCCCTTTCGAGATTAGGTGCTGGGCGGTGGTATCTCCAACTCCTCGAAGGCCCTGTGGCTCACATCGTGCCACCTGAGGCCCCGACCAGGCATCATTTGGGTTGATGTTTATCTCCCTCCACCAAAAACAAAAAAAAAAAGGCTTTATTTGGGGAGCTGTCGATTGCTGGCCTGTTGTCTCACTCAGTCCACCACCAGGCCTGTCGTGGGGCTGACAGAATTGTGGCAGAGTTCGTCATTTGTGGTGCTGGCTGGTGAGTGTGGGCAACATCAGGCAGGAAGGGATTTCCCTTTCGAGTTCTTTCTGTTGTTTCACAGCCGTGAATGTGATTTGATTTCTAGAATTATTAAATAGTCTTTGATTAAAAATAGTCCTGCAGGTATTCATACAGGTAAAGAAATATTGTAGTGTCATTTCGAGTGAGCTCGCCAGATTGAAAAGAGTTTTACTTCTGCTTTAGATGGATTTTTTTCGGGTGCGCTTGCGGGGCTCGGTCAATTAAGCCTCTGAATCTCGAGTTAGGCTCGGGCGTGACCTCATGGTTTGTGAGTTTGAGCCCCCATGGGGCTCTGTGCTGGCAGCGCAGAACCTGCTTGGGATTCCCTCTCTCCCTGTCTCTGCCCCACCCATGTTTTTTCTTTCTCTCAAAATAAATAAACTTAAAAAAAAAGGATTTTTCAAATGTTTTTGAGAGCACGCACACGCACGCAAAAGAGAGCATGTGGGCAGGCGAGAGGGGGAGGGGCAGAGAGAGAGAGAGAGAGAGAGAGAGAGAGAATCCCAAGCAGGATTCTGCGCTGACAACACAGAGTCCCACACCGGGCTCGGTCTCACCAGCCAGGAGATCACGACCTGAGCTGAAATCCAGAGTCGGACACGTAACCGACTGAGCCACCCGGGCACCCAGCTTTAGAAAGCTTTGAAATTTTTTTTAACGTTTATTTATTACTGAGAAACCGAGAGAGACAGAGCGTGAGCGGGGGAGGGACAGAGAGAGGAGGAGACACAGAATCCGAAGCGGGCTCCGGGCTCCACGCTGCAGCACAGAGCCTAACGCGGGACTCGAACCCACAAACCGCAAGATCGTGACCTGAGCTGAAGTTGGATGCTTAACCGACTGAGCCGCCCAGGCGCCCCTAGAAAGCTTTTAGATGAATTTTTGCGATCAGAGAAGCTATTTCCACCATATCCTCTCACAGATTTAGATCACCTATGACAAATTTTCTGTTGACACGTGTGTCCCTGTTGAGAGTTAACATTTTTTTCTAGAAGTTTTCGGGAGTGATTCCTAGTGCACGATGAGGAAGTTTCACCGGGAAGCTAGGGACCCTTGCCTTAGGAACGCACGCTAATACAGAATTCCACAGAATTGCACAGGACGCTGGAAGGCCTGACACTTCGGAGCTGTGCCGGTCACAGATGCAGGTGCCGCGGGCGGGAAGGACGCCGAATCCGCGCCAGGGCGGGGGGAGTGAGGGCTGAGGGGCTGGTGTTCTGAGAGGCCGGTGCTCGCTTCTCCAGTTCAAGGATGCGTTGTGCAGCAGGGTGGGGGGAGCAGGGCCGAGCCCCCCCGTTGCCGTCCCGACGGCCGTTCCTCCTCACACGTGACGGGACAGGGGTCCTCGCGATTCAGAACATCGGCCAGTCGGGCCAGGTTCCTCACAGCCTCGGGGCCGGGAGGGGGCTCGTGGGCCCTGGTGGGCACCGCGCTCATCCGCTGGCGAAGCGGGGCGAGAGTGGCATGGCCGTGAGGCGCTGCTGCCCGCACGTGCCCACCCGGGCACCCGCTCCTTCGGGAGCCCTCCGGTGTGCGGCGGGCGACGTGGCCAGCACAGGCGCGTTCGGGCTGGGCGACGGCGTAGCGGGGGCCCGGCAGCGCCTCTAGCTTCTGCCCACCAGATGCCAGCGGCGTGCCCGCAGGATGCCTCCAGGTACTGCCAGACGTCCCCGGGGCGGGGCAGAAGCGCCCCGGTGAGAGCCACCGGCCGGGAGTTTGCTCTGCGGAACCTGTTTTTATGTTCTGACCACAGCAGGGAGAGGGGGGTCAGTGGGACACGAGCCCTGTGTCCTGGGCCTGGTGGAGGCTTTTCCTGTCAGCGCCCTGAACCAGAGGCCCTGCTGTAATTGCATTTTAAAAAGCGTTCTCTCATAAGAGTACCTTATGTTTATTTTCCAAATCATTCTGATCATCCTGTTAATATTTTGGCGCATTCTATTTTTTTTTCCCCCTCAGAGAGCTGAACTACGATAATTTTTTAGAGACCTTTACCGCTACCCAAGTTAGGCGGGGTTTTCATCACAGCCCAGGAGAAGGGGTCTAGAATCGGTCCTTGGGAGACCTGGCTCCGGACCCTGATTCCTCATCTGGAGTCTCGCCTGGGACCTCGTCCGGGCCCTCCCAGCCAGGGGGTCCCCCACCTGAGCCGGTTCAGTGCCCCCTCCCAGCTGGCCCCTCTCCCTAACTCGTGACAGGCTGGGGCCTGGGGCAGTGCTCCCAGCGGGGTCTGTGGGCCTACCTCCTGGGTCCCGGGTCCTCTATGGCAGTGTTTCAGCGTCCCGGGCTTGTGCCAGCGCGAGGCCCAGAGTTCCAGGTTTCGGTGAACTTTCCCAGACTCAGCTGGGGATTTAGGGACTGCGGGTTCTCAAGTTTGAGGACGGGTGGTCAGCACGAGCGTTTGGTCTTAAGGGACAGATATCCTGATTGTGCTGAGCCCTAGAGAGTGGCAGTCGGCTGGGTCTTTACTTCCTTTCCCTTGAGATCATTTGGTTGACTGAATGAGCCCTTCCCTCCCCCAGAAGGTGGTTGTATTACTTGAATCCGGCCTGGGGCCTGGTTCCCTTCCTCTGGTGGGACCTCCAGAGCCTTCCGGAGTCCCATCTGCTCTTCCCTGCAAGAGCCCCGTGTTGCCTCCGCCTTCCAGAACCCCCCAGAGCTAGAGCGTGGTCGAAATCCTCCCGGCCTTCCGCTCTGGTCTCTGCACCGCTGCTCAGATCCTTGACCACAGACAAGACACTTGGGGGCACAGGTCGACGTGCCCGCTCTGCTCATGATGCTTGGAAGCAGCCTCGTGCTGGGAGAGGAAGGGCTGTGGCAGCTGGAGGCATGGGAAGCCCGGCGCCAGGCAGGCAGCAGCCAGAGGTCCTGGGCGTGAGGTCCGAAGGCGGGGCTTGCTGGTACCGCCCCCCTCTCGGAGCCCCCGTGAGGCACCCCAGGGTAGAGGTGCCAGCTCCTTCGGCCCGCACTCCTTGCTGCTCCCGGAGAACTCTGTCCCCATCCTGGTGCCACTGGGCTTGGCGGGAGGGAGCTGTTAAACAAGTAGGTGCCAGCCTTTCAGATCCCGGAACCGCGCGTGGAGTCAGGCGAGCGTGGGGCCGTGGGGGGTGCGATGGCCCTCCGGGGGCGGCCAGGGCACGCGCACTTGGGGGAAAAGCTCCGCGGGCTGTGTTGGAGCCTAGGCGGACCCTGGCACCATTGGCGTCCAGTCCCACCGGAGCCGTAGGGCCCAGGATGTCCCCAGAGCCTCACGGAGGTTGTGACAGCGGGGCCCCGAGGGCCCAGACCTCCCCACGGACCGCGTGTGCGGCTCAGCAGGAGTGGGGAGCAAGCCGGGAAGACCCCCGAGCACTAGAGGAAGGAGGAGGCCGGCCGGTGTGTGCGGCGCGGCACCCCCCTTGGGGCTTTGGATGAGTGGGGCCGCTTGGTGCTGACCTAATCAGGGCAGGGCACGGTCTCCAGAGGTAGCTGCTGGTTTTCACGGCTGTGCGTTGTTTTAGTCTTTACACTTGGGGGCCACTCTTGAGAGCTTTCTGAGGAAACCGATGTATTCGCTGTTTGGATAACAACTAAGTAATAGTAACTAAGTGTTGTTAAGTAGTTTAATAACTGAAGTGTGGCCGAATGTGGCTAAGGGAGGAACACACCCAGCTGTGCAGATGGCCTCGCTGACTGTCCCCTCCTCGTTGTGCCCCCCGCTTCCCGCACGTTCCTCCCAGCTCCTCCCACACGACGGTTGCCGCCCTCCCCTCGTGGTCCGCTCGCCCTCCTGGCCCGTGGCTCCCGCACTCTCGTCTCTTCCCTCCTGCCTCTGTTTCCCCTTTTCGCTGGCTCGCTCCACCAGCGTGCACACGGCTCTGGTCGCCCCGTGCCCTCCAGCGGCTGCTTCCTCTCTCTGCCCCCTCCTCCCGCATGTCTGTTCGGTCTGAGTCAGAAGTGCCCCTAGGTCACAGTCCCCTCGCCTTCGGTATAAGTGCCAGTCGCCAGGCGGTTGCCTCCTCCTCTCGGCCCCCGGGGCGCCATTCTCTCGCTTCCTCTCACGGTTTGTCTTCTGCAGATGCCTTTGCTCTTCCCTTGGCATCCTCCGGCCCGGGGTGACCGTGGCAGCCGCCAGCCCTGGGGAGGTCTCTGTGCCGCGGCCTGCCACTCCCCCCTGGCCTCCCCTGGACTCCCGCCTGCTGGGTCTCTTCGTACATCTGGGCAAGGCCTGGAGGACACGGCCCGCAAAACCATGCCCTGCCCTGCTCCTTGGCCCCCGGCCGGCCCATCCCATGTGGAGCCCGCGCTCTCCTGCCGCTCGTTCAGGGTCCCTTCAAAACCTGGGGGTGTTCCTGACGCCTGTGTTTCCCACGATCCTTGTGATCCCCTGCTGTTCTGCCCTGGCTGTGGGACCGCGGCCGCCGTGTCGCGGGCAGCACAGAGAGGGAGAGGAGGGGAGAAGGTGCCAGCTCCCTCCATGGGGCCTCCCAGAAGTGCTGTTCAGCATTTGTGCTTAAGCTCGGAGGCCAGGGCTTGGGCTTGGCTGTGTCTAGCTTCAAAGGGACCTTAAAAAAAACAGCCTGGCTGTGGGCTTGTTGCCGCCCTGGGCCTGAATGAAATTGGGGTTTGTGGCTCCTGCTGTGATCTGTCCCTTCCTCTGTTTTGCTTTCTTTATGGCTTTAATCACAGCCTGACGAAACTACCTCTGTCTGCTTGCTTTTGTCGGAGGCCCCATTAGAAGCCATGCTGCCCGCCGGCGCTCTGGCCGGGCCTCCCGTGATCCTGATGGTGTCTCCCAGGGAGCACCCACTGACGGCCCCTCCTCCCTGCACAGGGCCCTGTTGGGCCCCCAGGACTGCACCCTGGCCAGGTTCCTCCCCAGCTCACAGCTGCCCCCTCCTCCCGGCTGTGACCATGCGCCGTCTTGGTGATCGTGTGTGATCTCGTGCGCTCCGAGGACGCTCCGTGCGTACCAGTCACTGCCAAAAGGTCATCTCCCCCACCCCGGAGCCCAGGGTCCAGGGTCACCTGGATCTCTGTGACGTAGCTCAGCATGAGTAGATCTGAACTTCTTAACTTGTCTGCCTCCTCCCCGTCTTCCCGGTCTCAGGCTAGGGCCGTGACCCCTCTGTCCTCACAGCTTAACATCTGTATGTCGTTCTGTGGCTCCCCAGCGTCTCAGAATCTCCCGCAGCTCACTGCCTTCCTCCTGCCACCGTGGCCACAGCCCCCATTGTGTCTGTGGGTTGAGGTGGCCTCCTAACCGGTCCCTGCTCTGCCCGAGCCCGGCACAGCTACCACAAGGCCGCCCCAGACAGCACCTTCCCTGTTCTCCGTGGGTCCAGCGTGGGTTTGGGCCCCGACCCCTGCCTCTGCCCCCACCTCCTCTTCCTCACCCTCCTCTGCTCCCCTGGGCATTTGCCACGGTGGCCTCCCTGCTGCTAGAAGATGTGCTGGTGGCTCCTCAGAGCCTCTGTACCCGTTTGCTTTGCCCGGAACCCTCTTCCTCCAGGGAGTCATCTGTCTTACTCCCTCACGGTCTCGGATCTTTGCTTCGGGATCTCCCTCAAGGTGGGATCACCTTATTTCAACTGGGAGCCTCATCATCTCCCTCTCTGTTTTTCTTCTTCGCCATTACTGGCATCTGAGACATTCTGTATTTTGCTTCTGTCTGTTTCTGACCCTGGGATTGTAAACTTTGTGGAGGGCAGAGAAGAAATAATTCATTTAACAAGTGAACCATTAGGGGCACCTGGGTGGCTCAGTCACTTAAGCATCCAGCTTTGGCTCGGGTCATGGTTTCGTGGTTCATGAGTTTGAGCCCCGTGTCAGGTGGAGCTTGAATCCCTCTTCAGGATTCACTGTCTCTTCCTCTCTCTGCCCCTTGTGGGACGGTCTCTCTCTCCCTCCCTCTCTCTCTCCCTCTGCCTCCCTCTCTCTCTCTCCCTCTGCCTCCCTCCCTCCCTCCCTCTCTCTCTCCTTCCCTGCCTCCCCCACCCTCTCTCTGCCCCCATGGGATGCTCTCTCTCTTTCCCCCTCTCTCTGCCCCTCGCTCACTTGCGCTGTCTCAAAAATAAAAACAAACAGGGGCGTCTGGGTGGCTCAGTCGGTTAAGCATCTGACTTCGGCTCAGGTCATGGTATCACGGCTCATGGGTTCGAGTCCCACGTTGGGCTCTGTGCTCATAGCTCAGAGCCTGGAGCCTGTTTCGGATGCTGTGTGTGACTGTCTGCTCTTCCCCCACTCGTGCTCCTTGTCAAAAATAAATAAACATTATGAACATTTTTTAAAAAGATAAGACATTAAAAAAATGTTTCTAAATAAAAACAAACAAAAAAGGAAATGAACTATTAAACATTATTTTGGCATTTCTGTCCAAAGAAGTGAAAACTGAAACACGAGTAAATGTAACTCCAAATGGATGAGACGTGTTTATGTACTCAGAAAACACAAGCAAACTAACTGGAAAATTACTACTCCAGTTAATGAGAATGTTTCACACAGTAACGGGCACACGAAAAATACCCCCAAAGCAGTCACTTTTCTGTGTCAGCAATAACCCGTGAAAGCGCCTCGTGGAGAAGCGCCTCGTGGGGAATGTTGTTCACGATAACAAAACGGCAACAGAGATACAGTCTCACGGTGAGCTTTGCCGGTGATGGACACCGAGGAGACACCACGTGGTTTCTCAGGAAAGGCCTAGAGGACGACCTTGGCACCGGCAGGGAACGTCGTGTCTGTCGGAAGGACGCTGACGGCTGAAGATGCCCCCGATCGCATACTTCTTACTTGTGATCGGAGGCGCCCGTCGGGCCGGGCCTGCCCGACGCCGAGGCACGTGCGGGCCTCGTGCAGAGCTGCTTCCGGGTCCCCGTCGCAGCTAACCAGCCGGGAGGCCCGCGCTGCTGGAGCCACCGACGCGAGCGGATGGCGGGGCCTGCCGGCGGGGGGCGTCGCCTTGGGTGGGCGAGCCCGTCCTGAGGGCCGCGGGCGCTCGACCTCGTGGAGCGCGGCCCCGGTGCTCCCACCGCGGTGGTGCTGCTGGGCTGCGCCGTGCGCGCCGGCTGACTCGTCTGACTCGATCTGGAGCTCGCGCCGCTTTCCTCGTACCTCCCTTTCTAAAACGGGCCGGCGCGGGAAGAGATCTCTACGAGTGCCCAGCGGGCGGCAGGTGAGACGGTCGCGCACCCGGAGAAGAGGTCATGGGGGCGCTGGCTGTGCTCTTCCCCCTTCCCCGCGATGGCCCCCGGAAGCTGACGGCAAACGTCTGTTTTCAAGAAACCCACCGGAAACCGGACGAGCCTCCCCCGGGGTGTGTGCTGCGCTCGGGAGGTCAGCCCAGGGAAGCAGGGAGCTGCTGTGATTGGGGAGACGTCTCATGCCACACGCAGGAACGTGAGACAGAGATCTCTGGGATGTAGAGAGATGTCTCCCGCCATCCAGGGCTCAGTCGAACACTTTAGAAGGTGTCACTAGCTTTGGAATAAATACGTCGAGACCCCTCGTGAGGTTTCTTCATTGTGAAAGATAAGTCCTGTGCCGTTGGGGAAATACTTCCTTCCTGTGCTGGTAAAAATGGCTGCAGACGTTATGATGACAAACTAAAGTGCGTTTCTTTGTCAGCAAATACTGTCAGCAATCCCAGAGCAAACACTGGAGAAGGTTTGAACAAACACACACTCAGGCAGATGACATGGTGTAGGAGGATCGCTATAGAGCTGGAGGGAAGTACAGATGTTTTCTACAAAACTTAACTTACGGTGTTTGCCAGATTCTGTTTCAATCACGAAAACAGGAAGGATACTTTTTATGAGTCACTGAAGGGGAAAAATGTACTGGAGGAAGTATAATTTAACATCAGCTAACTAAACAGAAATCCTGTGATCTTAGAAGTTGTCATGCAACATATTAGCAAGGAAAGACTGAGTACATTTGATTAATACAAATTTAAATCCTGGGGATACCCAGATAAAAATAGAACCAGAATTTAAAAGCAAATAACAATTTTATTTGGGTGCTGGGTGGCTCGGTTGGTTGAGCATCCGACTTCGGCTCAGGTCTTGACCTCGCGGTTCGTGGGTTTGAGCCCTGCATTGGGGTCTGTGCTGACAGCTCAGAGCCCGGAGCCTGCTTCCGATTCTGTGTCTCCTTCTCCGCCCCTCCGCCCCCCTCAAAAAATGAATAAACACTAAATAAAAAAGCTTAAAAAAATAATAGCAAATAACAATTTTTTAAAAATTTACCAAATATGAACCATAAAGAACTGATTCACATTGATGAGAAAGATCCAAAACCTCTTTTTCTTGTTGAATGTTGGGTAAGGAGCACAAAGGGAAAATGGATCGGGTTGAACCATGTAAAATTGCTATTTTGTAGGTTAAAAAACGATGGCTGAACAGGCTATGACCTGAAAAGAGGTTAAAAAAAAAAACAAAAAACTTACCATAAAGAAAAAAGCCCAGGATCATATGGCTTCACTAGTGAATTCTAGTAAATGTTTAAAAAAGAATTAACACTGATCCTTAAACTCTTTCTAAAAAAATAAAAACGAACCTTTCCCAACTCATTCTGTGAGATCAGTATTACCCTGATAGCAAAATCAGACATAGATATCCAAGAAAACTATAAACCAGTATTTCTTACGAATGAATATAGGTGTTAAAATCCACAACCACATGCTAGCAAACTATATTTGACAACATACAAAAAGGTTTATGTACCATGACTAAATGGGATTTACCCCAGGAATGCAAGGTTGGTTCAACATGCAAAAATCAACGTAACATACCACGTTAACAGATAAAGGGCACAAGCCGTGTGATCATCTCCATAGACACAGGGGAAAAAGCACATGACAGAATCCAACACTTTTTCATGATAAAAACCCTCCATTTATAGGAAAAGGAGAGAACTTCCTCAACTTAATGAAGAGCATCTATGCAAAAACCACAGCTAATGTCATGCTTAGTGGTAAAAGACTGAAAACTTTCCCCCTAAGACAGAGGTAAGGATGTCCATTCTGGCCACTTCCCATTCAAATTTGTCCTGGAGGTTGTAAGCAGAGCAGTTGGGCAAGAAAAAGAAATAACAGGCACTCACATTGGAAAGGAAGAAACAAAACTTTATTTGCAGATGAAATGATCTCGTATATGAAAAGTCATGAGGAATACACATACATACCCACACAACTCATTAGAACTGATAAACTAGAGCTAGAGCCGGGTTGCAGGACACAAGATAAGTATACAAAGACAAGTTATACTTCTACACCCTGGAAACGAGCAATCAAAAAGGGATGGAAAAAATTTTTATAAGAGCATGAAAGACAATAAAGTACTTAGGAATAAGACTTCACCGTTAAGACAGCAGTAGATTCATCTACAGATTCGACCCAATCCGTATCAAATATCAAAATACTAGCTGGCTCTTTTGCAGAAATTGAGAAGCCAATCCAAAAATTCATATGGAAATGCAAGGAATCCAGAATAGCCAGGACAGTTAATTATCTGAGTCCAGTCAAGCTGCTATAACAAGAGATCATAGACTGGAGTGGCTTAAACAACAGACATTTATTTCTTACAGTTCTGGAGGCTGGGAGGTCTCAGATCAAGGTGCCAGTACATTCACGTTCCCGGTGACCCTCTTTGGTTTGCAGATGGTTGTCTTGTCACTGTGTGCTCACATGAGAGAAGATGCATGCTGGTCTTTTCCTTTCATGAGGACATTGATCCCATTATAGAGGCCTCACACTTGTGACCTCGTCTAAAGCTAATTATGTCTAAAGGCCCCAACGCCAAATACCATCACATTGGGGATTAGGGCTTCAACATAGGAAATGGGTGGAGACCCAAACATTCAGCCAATAATGATCTTGAAAAAGAACAAAGTTGTAGGACTCACATTTCCGGGTTTTGAACCTTAGTACAAATTACACTTTTGAAAAAAAATTTTTTTTATGTTTATTTCTGAGAGAGAGGGAGCAAGTGTGAGTGGGGGAGGGACAGAGAGAGCGGGAGACACAGGATCCAAAGCAGGCTGCAGGCTCTAAGCTGAACTCACAAACCATGAGACCGTGACCTGAGCTGAAGTTGGACGCTGGACTGACTGAACCACCCAGGTGCCCCCAAATTACACTTCTTGCGTATTGGCTAAATGGCTAAAAATAGATTAGTGGGCTACAACTGAAAGTCCAGACATAAGTCCATACGTAATTCTCAATAAGGGTGCCAAGAGGGTTCCATAGGGAAGGGAGAGGGTTTTCAACAAATGGTTCTAAGACAACTGGAGATCCACTTGCAAAAGAATGAAGTTGAATTCTTCCTTCACACCATATGCAAGCACTAACTCCAAATGGATCAGAAAGCTAAATGTAAGAGTAAGAACATCTAAAGCACAAGAAACCAAAACAGAATTCTTGGTTGTTGAAGGTTGGACTTCAAAAGTGAAAAGCTTGGGGCGTCTGGGTGACTCAGTCGGTTTAGAATCCAACTTCGGCTCAGGTCATAATCTCACAGTCCAGAAGTTTGAGCCCCATGTTGGGCTCTGTGCTGACAGCTCAGAGCCTGGAGCCTGCTTCCGATTCTGTGTCTCCCTCTATCTCTGCCCCTGCCCTACTTGTGCTCTATCTGTATCTCTCTTTCTCTCAAAAATAAACATTAAAAAGATGTTTTTAAGTGAAAAGCTTGTGCCTCCAAGGACAGAATGGTGAGAAATGTTTTCATATCACATCTGATAAGAATCTAGTAGTATCCAGAATCTACAAAGAACTCTTATAGTTCAATAACATAAAGACAACCCAGGTTTAAAATGAACAAATGATTTGAATAGACTTCTCCAGAGAAGATATACAAATGGCTAATAAGTATGTGAGAAAATGCTCTATATTATTAGTCATTAATGAAATGCAAATTGAAAACCACAGTGAGATGCCACTTTATGTACACTGAAACGACTGTAATTGGCAAGACGGACGGTACCAAGTGTTGGATGATGATGTGAACGAACCGGAACTCTTCACGGACTTCTGGGGAGCATAAAAGACACTTTGGAAAGCAATCTGGCAGTTCTTTAAAAAGTTAAACATAGAGGGGCGCCTGGGTGGCTCAGTCGGTTGGGCGGCCGACTTCGGCTCAGGTCACGATCTCGCGGTCCGTGAGTTCGAGCCCCGCGTCGGGTTCTGTGCTGACGGCTCGGAGCCTGGAGCCCGTTTCGGATTCTGTGTCTCCCTCTCTCTGACCCTCCCCCGTTCATGCTCTGTCTCTCTCTGTCTCAAAAATAAATAAACGTTAAAAAAAAAATTAAAAAAAAAAAAAGTTAAACATAGAGTTACCAGCAATTCCACTTCTAGATATTGCCCCCGAAGAAATGAAGAGATGTCCACACAAAAACCTGTATGGGAATCTTTGTAGCCATATTATCCATAATAGCCAAAATGTGGAAGCCATCGAGATGTCCATCAACTTATGAGTGTGTAAATAAATGGTGAATTCGTGTGGTGGAATACTATTCAGCCATAAAAAGGATTGAAGTACTTACATCATGGTGTGGAGCCTTGGGAACTTGCTAAATAAAGGAAAAAAAGCCAGGGGTGCCTGGGTGGCACAGTCGGTTAAGCGTCCGACTTCAGCTCAGGTCATAACCTCACGGTCCGTGAGTTCGAGCCCCGTGTCGGGCTCTGCTGACAGCTCAGAGCCTGGAGTCTGCATCGGATTCTGTGTCTCTCCCTCTCTCTGCCCCTACCCTGCTCATGCTCTGTCTCTCTGTCTCAAAAATAAATAAAAACATTAAAAAAAAGAAAAAGCCAGACAAAAGGCCGTAGAATGTATGATTCCATTCATGTGACGTATCTAGGGCGGGCAGATCCGTGTAGGTAGGAAGCTGGCTACTGGTGCTTGGTCGCCTCGCTAAGGGGAGGACTTCAGTAGGTAAGGGATTTCTCTCTGGCTTGAGATGTTCTGGAAGTGTTTGTGGTGATAGTTGTACAACCTTGAGATGACATTAAAAGCTAAGTTGTACACTGTCAGAGGGTGAGTTTTATGATATCTGAGTTGTATTTCAACTAAGAATTGGGAAGTTAATGGCAGCCTGTCAGCATTTTGTACAGCCCATCTCAACAGACGATCAGGGAGCCCTCCTGCACGGCACCACCAGGCTCGGGCTGGTGCCGGTGGCCCGTGGGTCCACATACGTGTGCTGGTCGGCCTTTCGGATGGACCCACAGAATTAGAACGGCCGGGTCAAAGGTTCGGCACGGTTTGGGTGGCGACTGTCAAGTCCCCCCTGCCGTCCATCTGCACTCCCCGCCAGCCGCGAATGGGGTCCGAGTTTCCCCAGACCTCACCCCGGGTTTTCCGTGGCGGCACAATCCAGCGCAGCCGCCCTGAGCCCCGCGTGGCAGTGAGTGCTTGCAGGGCTGCTGGTCCAAATACGTGCTGTAAGTGTGAAATAGAACGTACACTCACTCGTAAAGATTTAGCACAAAGAAAAAAAGTAATGCAAAATGTCTGTAAATATTTGGGGGGTGTTGGATTAAATAAGATCCACTAAAAATCCGTTTCATCCCGCTCTTTTCAGCAGGTGACTGGGTGGGCTCTGTCTAGCAGTCTGGGTGAACTACTAGAAAACTTAAAATTGCACGCATGTGCGACTCAGAGTTGCGTTGGACGGCCCCGCTCTGTGGCTTTCTCCTTTCCGTTTGTCTTTTCTCTGTCTACTTACTCTGTTTCTGAGAGGTGTTTTAAAAAGAAAAAAGCCTTGCTCCGGTGTTTCTTCCCAAGGCCATCCAATTCACAGTGATTACTAATACTGTGGGCGTATCCTCACCCCTTACTCTGTTTTCTGTCTCCTGTGCTTTTGTGTGTCTTCTGTTTCCTTTTTGTAAATTGATAAGGTTTTCTTTGTTCCATTTAATTTCCTCTTGTGGTTTGGCAGGCTCACAACCACACCCCAGTCGTGACAGATCAAAAAAAGTCTCCAGACACTGTTGCCGAGTAGGGGGGGGAGGGGGTAGTCGACCTGGTGGAGAAGCCCCCCTCCCACTGGTCCCGGTGTTAGAACATCACCTTCTGGGTCTCGCTTGTCCCTCACCTGTGTCGGAGCTTCAGCGTGCTGCACCCCACATCAGCGGGCACCAGGTTACCATCCCCGTGGGTGGGCGTTCAAGTTGGTTCCGGTCTCGGGCTTAAGAATAAAACTATGAGCATTTGTGCACAACTGTCTTTGTGAATACTGTGTGTTCATTTCTCTTGGGATTGCAGTTGCTGAGTGACACGCGTGTGTTTAGTCGTACTAAACAGCCAGACTGTCTTCCCAGGTGCCAGCGATGGCATCCGGGTGTCCTCGGCCTGGCCAGCAGGTGGTGTGAAGTCTTAGGGCTCTCCAGAGAGACAGAGCCAGTAAGGGAGGGAGAAACGGACAGGGGAGGTGAAGAGAGATTGAGACCGACCGGAAGGAATTGGCTCGTGGGATTACGGAGGCTGAGGTCTGCAGTGCGCAAGCTGGAGCCCCTGGAGAGCCGATGGAGCAGCCGGGGTCAAAAAGTCGAAAGCGCCTGGGGGCCCGGAAGAGCTGACGTCCTAGCTCTGCCGTTGAGCGGGGAGAGTCCCTCCTCCCAGCCTCTTGCTCCCTCCAGGTCTGGGTGGATTGGAGGAGGCCCACCCCGCTGGGGAGTCCGCCTGCTCTACTCAGCCCATCACCCAAATGCCGATGTCCATTCGTACCGAGAGCCGTGTCTCCCCCAGTGTCTGCGCACCTCGTAGCCCAGTCAGGTTGGCAACACATAAAATTAACCCTCCCAGGGGCGCCTGGGTGACTCAGTCAGTTGTGCATCCGGTTGAGTGTCTGGTTCTTGACTTCAGCTCACATCATGATCCCACGGTTGTGAGTTCAAGCCCTGCGTGGAGCTCTGCCCTGGTGGCACAGAGCCTGCTTGGGGTTCACTCTCTCTGCTCCTCCCCTGCATGTGTGCGCGCGCTCTCTCTCTCTCTCTCTGTCTCAAAATAAATATTTTTAAAAATGGGATTGTCTTGGTCTTGAGTCGTAAGAGTTCTAAGTATGTTCTAGGTACAGGTCCTTTGTCAGATTTCCATATGGTAAATGTTCTCTCCTAGTCTTGCCATAGTTGTCTTTATTCTTAAATTGTCTTTCAAAGAGCAGAATTTTGTTCTGATAAGGTGTAATTGATCAATTTTTCTTTCATTCTATATCCCTTTAGGAAACTTTGCTTGTCTTAGGGTTATGAAGATTTTCTTCTATGTGCCCATCTAGAAGTTCTGTAGTTGTAGCTTTTCTTTCGGTCCCTGAGTCCATGATCTTCTAAGGGGGGGTTTGTGGACCACCTGAGGTATAGACTGAAGCCCTCCCCCTCCCATGTCACTGTCTAGATGGTCCTCTCCGCCCTGGATTGCTTGTCTCCTTGGACAGAACACGATGAGGGTCCATTTCGGGGTTCTCCACACTCCGCCGGTCCCTGTGTTGCTGCACGAAGGCCACACTGTCTTGATCGCTATAGCTTCACGGTTAAGTCTTGAAATCAGATAGCATTGTCATGTAGCATCAGTATCAGGAATATCGTTTTCATTGTGGTGAAACGTGACGCGAACTAGCCATCTCAGGCCTTTTTAAGTGTGCGGCAGGTGTCCAGACCTTTTTGCCTTGCACAACTGGAACTATGTACCCGTTTGTCTCAGTCAATCCAAAGTGCTGTGGACCGCGTGCTTGTAAGCCACAGGAAGGTATTCTCCAAACTCTGGAGGCTAGGGCATTGGGCCGGTGTGGTTCTGGTGAGAGCCTCCTCCGGGTTGCCGATGGCCACCGTCTGTCTGCATTGCGTGTGGTGAAGAGTGAATGGTCCCTGTTGTAAGGACGCTGATTCCAGTCTTGAGGACCCCACCCGGGTAACCCAGTCACCTCCCAGAGCTCCCGTCTCCATACGCCATCCCAGTGGGGGTGGTATTTCAATGCACAAACTATGGGGGACACATTCAGTCCCGGTTGCACATTAAACAGCTCCCCCTGCCCCCCAGCCCCTGGCAGCCGCTCTTCTGTGTTGTGCTTCTGATCACATGGCTCCTCTGTCTCATGTAGGAAGAATCACACAGCTTAGTCTTTCTGTGCCTGGCTATGCCACTTGGCACAGTGTCCTGCAGGGTCACCCGTGTCACACCAGTTGTCAGGACTTCCTCTCGTCGGGTGGACCACGTTTTCTCACCCGCGCGTCTGTCGACGGACTCTGGGTTCTTGCTCGTCTTAGCTGATGTGAACAGTACTGCTGTGAACGTGGGGTGCACGCACCTCTTGGAGACCCTGCTCTCAGTTCTTCTGGGTGCACACCCGGGCCAGACGTGGGCTTACTGGATGGCAGGGGGAGGCAGGCGTGGGCTTGCTGGATGGCCGGGGGAGGCAGGCGTGGGCTTACTGGATGGCGGGGGAGGCGGGCGTGGGCTTGCTGGATGGCAGGGGGAGGCGGGCGTGGGCTTACTGGATGGCAGGGGGAGGCGGGCGTGGGCTTACTGGATGGCAGGGGGAGGCGGGCGTGGGCTTACTGGATGGCAGGGGGAGGCGGGCGTGGGCTTGCTGGATGGCAGGGGGAGGCGGGCGTGGGCTTGCTGGATGGCAGGGGGAGGCGGGCGTGGGCTTGCTGGATGGCAGGGGGAGGCGGGCGTGGGCTTGCTGGATGGCAGGGGGAGGCGGGCGTGGGCTTGCTGGATGGCAGGGGGAGGCGGGCGTGGGCTTACTGGGTCGCAGCGGGAGGCGGGCGTGGGCTTACTGGGTCGCAGGGGGAGGCGGGCGTGGGCTTACTGGATGGCAGGGGGAGGCGGGCGTGGGCTTGCTGGATGGCAGGGGGAGGCGGGCGTGGGCTTGCTGGATGGCAGGGGGAGGCGGGCGTGGGCTTGCTGGATGGCAGGGGGAGGCGGGCGTGGGCTTGCTGGATGGCAGGGGGAGGCGGGCGTGGGCTTGCTGGATGGCAGGGGGAGGTGGGCGTGGGCTTGCTGGATGGCAGGGGGAGGCGGGCATGGGCTTACTGGGTCGCAGCGGGAGGCGGGCGTGGGCTTACTGGATCACAGGGGCTCCCTGTTTGATTTTTGGGGGCCCCGCCACATTGTTTCCGCAGCGGCGGCACCAGTTTACGTCCCACCGGCAGAGCGCGGGCTCCCAGTTTCCCCACACCCTCGCCAAGGCCCGTGGACCCGCTTTTCTGAGGGCCGTCTTCCCCCGGGGTGTGGCGTGGGGTCTCCTGGTTCCGCTCTGCCTTTCCCTGAGGCTCGGTGACGCCGAGCACCTTTCCGTTCATGGGTCGGCCACGGTGCCTTCTTTGGAGAAATGTCTGCTCCAGCCCTTTTCCTTGGGTGCTGTCAGCCTGGTGTGGTCCCCATTTGTCTACTTTTGTTTTGTTGCCTATACATTTAAGAGTACGTTTTTAGTATTTGCCTCTTATTTTGGGATTCTTTCAAAATCTCTGAAACTTATCGTCCCCATATCCACGTTACTTAGGCCATGGATTTTCTTTTTCCTTTTAAACTAACTACCTGTTTTTTTCCCCTCTTGGTTTGATTGTATTTTTTACTCATTTCTTTCCCCTCAGCTCTTTCTTGTATCTTGTTATTTCTTCGCATTCATGTGGTTATTCTTGCTTCGTGGAGGACTCTCAGAGTCGTTTCCCTCCGAGAAAAGGCTGTGGGTGCTCAACTTGGCAGTGTCTCCGTGTTTGAAAGTGTCTTAATTTTGCCCTCCTTCTTGAATGATGGTTCCTTGGTTCAGAATCTTCAGCATTTCTGAAATTCCATTCCTTCGTTTGGCCAAAGGCCTTTTGGAAGGAGCCTGTGAAGGAGCCGTTGGTGACGGAGCGGCAGGGGGCAGCTGGGGAAAGGCAGGGAGCCCAGGCTGCGGGCCCTGCGGGCAGAGGCTGAGGAGCTTTCCGGGGTCAGCTGCCCTGTGTCCTCGGGCCGGAAGTTGGCCCAGGAGGCGGCTCCGTGCTCCGGGAGCTCCTGCTGCGTGTTTGCGGAGGGGCGGTGGCGGGCGCTCACGTCCCTGGCCTTGGTCCCACGCCGACCTCCGGGTGCGGCCCGGGCTGGTGGGGGGTTGGGCAGATGGGGGCGTGGGCAGCAGAAGGGGAGGCCCTCACAGGGGCCGGAGCACGGAGGGCGGGAGGCCCGTCCTCGGGTGGGAGGAGTGGCGCAGGAGGCACGCGGCAGGGCCATCCGGAGGTCGGAGCCGGGAGCGGCGGCTGAGGGGCTGGCTCGGGTCGGGTCACACGGCGGGCAGGAGAGGAGCACGGCCGGGCTCGGCGCCACCAGCAGTGCTGTCACGTGGTTTTGTTAGCGGCACCCGGAAGCGCATCAGGACGTCGAGAGAGTAATTCGCTTCGTCACCTCACAACACGCGTTGTCGGGTCTGGATGTTGATGACGCACTGAAGGTGAATGTCAGGGCGTTGCCGGCTTCCTTTTTGGATACAAGTTACAAGTGGAGGGCTCGAGCCTGTGGCACCTGCTTGGGACCCTCCTCTTGTGTCCCCTTTGGCCCCGTGGGACGAGCCTCGGGCCGGGTGTCCCGAGCGGAAGGCGGGATGCTGAGACACGTCACTCCTGTGAGTCCCGTGCTGTCACCCGCCGAGCGCGGGTATGTCGACCACGCAGAGTCTTGCTGGCACTTAGGAGCACGACCGTGTCCGGCGTGGGTGACAGAGCATGGTGGTGCTCACCTGCCTTACAGCCGCGTGGAGCGGGGACGCTACCGTCACCTGGCGCGTGCTCGGACTGACCGTGTGTGCGGATGTGTGACTTTTTCTCTTTTCCTTTTGACCGCGTTCATTGAAGTGTAGTTTTAACGTCTGAATCTGAGAGTAAAACTTCGAAGCGTTTGTTACTGTGCGTCACGGGATTTGTCTCAGGACATTTTGCAGTAATCGTGTTTTTTGTGTCTCACGAGAGTGCCGGCCGGGTCAGGTTAGACACACACCTGTCCTCACACGGTCGGTCTGCGGGGCCGCTGGGGTGGGTGGAGGCTCTAAGAACAGCCCGGGAATCTGAAAGGGAGTCTGCTCGCGGCAGCATCCCAGCAGCACCCGGCTTCGGCGCCTCCTCTGAGGTTGACCGGAGTCGAGCGAGCGCGAGCACCCAGGTCTCTGTGCTGTGCTTTGTTACTCTCTTGCGAGGTACGCGTGGCAGAACTGAGGCTCGGCGCGGGGTGTCTCTTCCCCTGGGTGCGGGGACGGGTGCGTGTCTGCGGCCGGCCGGCCGCCTGCAGCTTCCCCCTCGTCCACGCCCGTCAGGGACCGTGAGATCAGGACAGACCCGGTTGGCGTCGACCTCACGCAGCCGAAGAGGCGCAGGTGCCGTGGGCGGTCGTGTGTCACCCCACGTTGGGGACGGCCCTGCTCTGTTTCCTCTCAGAGACTCTCGCGTCTTGCTCGTGCCGGACCCAGCGTGGAGGCTGCAGGGGACGAGCCCTCCCCGTGTGGCGCCCGTGGCTTGTCTAGTGGTGTTCCGCCTCTTGGGCAGATAAGACCCAAGGTGTGGACAGGAGTGTTTGCCCACTGCCACTGTGTGCCCAAGGGAGGCGAGGTGGGAGTGGCAGCTGGGACAGGACGGCGGTGGCCTCGCCGGGTCCCGGGCAAGAGTCCTGTTGCCATGGCCCTCCTTGGCCGGGTCCGGGCCCTTCTGGTTTATGCTGTCACCTTGGTGTCTTCGCCCCTGGGAATCCCGGCTCCTCCCCACCGAGCGCGGTGCCCCTTGGGAGCGGATCCTTCCCCGTGGTCGGGCACCACCGTAGGGAAGGTGTGCACTTGGCGCGGCTTGTCACAGACTTCTGCAGTGACTGCTGGCCCTTGGTGGGTGGGAAGTGCTGGGCCCGCAGCCGGGAGGAGGGCTGGGAGGGGTGTTCTCTCTGGAAGGACACGCCATCCTTGGTGGGTATTAGGGGAAGGCGGTTCACGTAGTAGTTAAACGCGCGCTCGCGATTTCCCGTAGGTGCTGGCGCGCCCTCCCCCTCGTCCCGCGTGACCCCCCGCTGTTACGTCCCCACTGCCCCCACCGGGCCCATCGTGGGCCCTCTGCAGCCCCCAGCACTACGCGTTTGCGGTCGTTTCCTTAACTGTTTGTCATTCTGGACGAACTTGAGGATTACTTTGTCACAATGCACCCGTAAACGTTCTCCAGAAAGAGTGCAGCTGCACTACCTCTGTGGATTTGGGGACAGGACACATCCTCACATTGGTGTCCTCGTCCAGGAACACGAATGGTCCTCGGTTCGCACAGGCCCTTTGTGGGTAGTAGACGTGTGTTTAGACCCCTGGAAGCCCAGGACTTCTGCCTGACGAAGTACCAGGAAGGAGGTCTGGGGTCCCGCACGTAGGACGGCGGGTGCTCACACGCCAGCTGCCTCTCTTCCCTAGGTGCCCTATGAAACACTGAATAAACGCTTCCGGGCTGCTCAGAAAAACATTGACCGAGAGACGAGCCACGTCACCATGGTGGTGGCCGAGCTGGAGAAGACGTTGAGCGGCTGCCCCGCCGTGGACTCTGTGGTCAGCCTTCTGGATGGCGTGGTGGAGAAGCTCAGCGTCCTCAAGAGGAAGGTGAGTGTTGCTTCTGGACCGTCCCGTCTGCCCCCCCGGGTGCTCGGGCTGCGGCGTGGGTCCGTGGCCCCGGCCTCACCGTGTGCCCGGGCTGTCCCAAAAAGGGGCCGTCTTCTGTGGGATCGGGGCCACGGCAGAGGCCAGGCAGCCCTGAGGTGGGGAGGTGGGCTTTCAGGGCCAGGGTGCGGGAGGGGCGAGCCACTCCACGCCGTGCGTGCCCCGCGCCCTCTGTGGGAGTGGCAGGCCGGCTTCCAGTTCCACGCTCCCCTTCCTGTGAGGCCGGGTCGTCCTGGCACCAGAGTGTCCCAGGTGCAGATGGGGAGACAGATGACTTCTTGCTTCCAGAGTCTCACCTCAGAACTTTGTGTCGGGTTTCTCACGAAGCTGGGAGAGCTAGGAAGGGTGTACGCCACGCCCAGCGAGAGCAACCTGGAAAATACCAGAAGCTATTGTAAAACATCTCGCTGAACGTGTCAAAGGGCTCACGAGACAAAGTTTATCGCCAGAATCGGAGGGCAGGGGACAAGAGGAGAGAAGGGCGGGACCCCCTGCCGCCCTGGGGACTGCATCACACAGGTGAGCCCTCTGAGGGCCTTGCTTCCCGGGGCCGGGGCCCGCTAGCACTGCTTGTCAGGTGAGGGTGCCCCAGGGGCAGACATCGCGGCCGGTTTCGGGACAGCCAGGTGAGCCACGACCCCTCCTCTTCAACTTGGTGCCAGCGGGCCCCGCCGGTGGTACCTCCAGGCGCCAGGCGGACCGCAGCGCTTCTCGGGCGGGAGACAGCTTCTGTCAGGGCGTCACATCTGTCGAGTAAGATGACCGGGCACACGAGACGTGTGGCCGAGGCACGGCAGAAATGGTGGACGCCGCGCGGTCTTCGGGGGTACGGTGTGGAGGCTGTCAGGCCCCGCCCGACTCTGCCGCGTCTGAAGAACAGACAGCTGAGACCATCCGCGGGGGACACAGGGGACGGGAAGCGTACAGTGTGAGTGGGTTTAAAGCGAACCAAACAGAACTTCGAGAGATTAAAAGTATAATAACTGAGACGAAAGACGCAAGTGTTTGCTTGTAACAGACTTTTCAACATTTAACAGTCAGACCAAGCTAAAGAGAGAATTTGTGAACTGGAAGGTAGGTGTGAAGAAATTATCTAGAATGCAGCACAGAGAGCAGGAGAACGCGAAATGCATAAGAGGGTAGGAGGCCTGGGAGAATAGAGCAAAGACTTTGACCAGAGCCAAGGGACGGTGCAGGGGGAATGGCTGAGATTTTCAGAACTGTGGGAGTCGCCAGGTCAGAGTCCTAAATGGGACAAATAAAAATAGACCTACCTAGGATTTCACATTGTGAAAGTGAAAAGAGAGACAGAAAAATCTGAAAAGCAGCAGGAGGAAGAAAACCACTTCCAAAGGGTTAGCAGCTACCCTGGCAGCAGGCGGAAGCCGCAGAGGAGCGGACCGTGCCCGAGGAGAACGCGGGCCCGACGAGCGCCAGCCGGCTGTGACACCGGCGCCCCGCACGTCAGGTGCTCGAGAGCCGGCTGCCGTCGCGGACGGCGCCGGCACGTAACACTTCCGGGGAGCCGCACAAAGTGGTCACGAGAGGTAGTCGTGACATAACAGGTGGTTTACTTAACCGGGAAGCGAGTTCAAAACTACGCGTCTGGCAGCACAGCAGCAGAGCACGTTGAGCAGAAAGTCGCGTCGCGGAAGAGCAGGTGGGGGCCGCAGAGCCGTGGGTGTTGACTTGCCTCCTCGGGATGACGGATGCAGCCGCACCTGCCTCCGGGGCGTGTGTGGGACCCTCCCTTTGGCCCCGTCACCGGGCCCGGGGCCGTCCCCTGCCGTCCTCGGATTTGTTCTTGTTCTTGCCTCCCGTCTGCGGGTGTTGGGGGCGGGGCAGGCTGGCCGCCGCCCCGTCCCGAGCGCCTCTGCGTTGCGTGTCGTGTCGCAGGCGGTGGAGTCCATCCAGGCGGAGGACGAGAGCGCCAAGCTGTGCAAGCGCAGGATCGAGCACCTCAAGGAGCACAGCAGCGACCAGCCCGCGGCGGCCAGCATGTGGAAGAGGAAGCGCATGGACCGCATGATGGTGGAGCACCTGCTGCGCTGCGGCTACTACAACACGGCCGTGAAGCTGGCCCGCCAGAGCGGCATCGAGGTGGGCCTGGGCGCGGGGCGGGGCCGCGGGGCCGCGGGGCCAGCTCCCTGGGGCGGGTCCTCCGGGTAGAGAGGCCGCCACCCGCACGCACACGCGCTCCCCCTCCGGTGGCTCCTGAAGTGACAGGCGGCTCCGGGGGAGGCCTGCCGAGGACCCCGGGACGTGCGTGCAGCCATCTAGGTTGGCACGCGGGGCCCTCGCTCCCTTTCCGGGGCCTCACGGAGCCGTGTGCACGTTTCTCTGGCCTCCGGGCCGGTTCAGCTGGGGGCTGCCCCTCTGCCGTTGGGCGGCGGTCCCTCTGGTCTCCTGAGGGCAGCGTCTACCGTGGCGGGGGGTCCATAGCACACCCGCCTCCCCACCCACCAGTCTCTGCGCGGCACCCAGTGGTGCCTCAAGCCTGTTCCTCCCACGCTTTTCTTTCCCTGACCTTCCCTGCCCGGTACAGCCGGCTCATGCCTGACTGTCGGGGCGTCCTGTCCTCCTGTTTGCCTGGCACGGCCTGTGCACCCGCGGTGGTCGTTGGGCTTCTCACAGACACCCCGCCCTCCGTCTTCCTGCCCCGCGAGGGAGTGGCCGAACGCTCCTGGCCCCGAACGTGTGCTCTGACGGGGAGAGAGGCATGAGTCAAACAGGATGTGTACGGGGCGCACAGGGCACAGGGGCAGGAGGACTGGTGATTTTCAGAAGGTTGGTTTCGGGGGGCACCTGAGTGGCTCAGTCCAGCTCCTGATTTCTGCCCGGGTCAGGCTCTCACGGTGGTGGGTTTGAGCCTTGTGTGCGGCTCTGTGCTGACAGGGTGGAGCCTGCTTGGTATTCTCTCTGCTCCTCCCCTGCTCCCCCTCAAAATAAGTAAACATTAAGTAAAAAAAAAAAAAAAAAAAAAAAAGTTGGTTGGGGTGGGCTTGCAGAGATGAGGGGAGGGTCCCAGGCCCGGGAGCTGCCATATATTTGGGGCGGGTGTCTGAGCGTATGCGGAACTCATCGATTGGGGTTTCCCCTCAACTGAAATGTGTGCGTGGTGGGGGGGGTGGGGGTTGAGTTGGAGGCATTGCTTTTTTTTTAATGTTTGCTTATTTTTGAGACAGAGACAGAGCGTGAGTGGGGGAGGGGCAGAGAGAGAGGGAGACACAGAATGCGAAGCGGGCTCCAAGCTCCGAGCCATCAGCACAGAGCCCAATGCAGGGCTTGAACTCACAGACCGTGAGATCATGACCTGAGCCGAAGCCGGACGCTCAACCGACTGAGCCACCCAGGCGCCCCTGGAGGCATTGCTTTAATAGGCTCACCCTGGTTGCTCTGTGAGAACAGACTGTGGGCGGCAGAGGGGGACCGTACTGTGATTCACGGTGATGGCGGTGGTCAGACCGTGGACATCCTATGAAGGGGGCCCTGCAGCATTTCCAGGTGGAACCCAGGCTCGCAGCTGTTGGCAGCGGGAAGTGTAGGAGGACCCTCATGCCCTTGGGTGGGGGGAGGGCTCCCAGCAGAGTGGGGTGCCGTCACCGGCGAAGACGCTGGTGTATCAAGGTTCCTTAATGTTTAACTTCCGTCCATCCCAAGACGCCGTGGAGAGAGAGCTCCGGGGCCCCACGCGGAGCCTCGGTGTTGGAGGAGAGGCACAGCCCCAGGGCTGTCTCTGTGCGCCGTCTGGCTTCTCACGCGGGGCCAGCACCTGATCGTCTGGGACGGTTTCCAGCTTCCACGCGTGTTGCGCGTGCTGGCCCACCTCCACCGTCTGGCGTGGCGCCTCTGGTGTGACTCCCCCAACCCAGGGGCCACGCGTGGACCTCGGAGACCCCGTGGGCAGGAAGGAGAAAGATGCGAAGGATCCAGACTCAGAGGCTGCACCGGTCAAACACACAGGTGGACCCTGACACGCGAGCAGGGAGACCGCCTCTGAATTCAGAGCGAAGCTCGCAACCAGAGACGGAAGTAGACAAAGACGATCCTCGTGTAGGAGACCCAGCGTTTGCCCGTTAGGGAGGTCCTAGAAAAGAGAGAAGAAAATGCCAGAGAAACGGCGGAAGGAGTGGCTCAAGAAGACAGCCAACCTCTGAGACGCTGTGCTGGCCCTCGCCCCGCTTAATAAGTAGGAACACCGGCGTGCGAGGCGTGTGTGTGCGCGGCGCTTACCCGTCAGCTCGCGTCGGGAGGGCGAGGTGTGGGCGGGGCGGGAACCCGGGAGCACTGCGGGAGTCTTAGCTGCCCCCCACCGCCCCTGCGTGAGGACGGAGCCCTCTCTCACTGGGCCGGCCCCCCTCCGAGCTTGCTGTCCTGCTGCTTGCTCCTGCCCTCACCCCAAACTTGGCAGTCAGGACGTGGGGCAGGGGAGCCACGGTTGGGTCTCCGGCCGTGTGAGCTTGGGGATCCGTCCGGTGGCTCCCGACGACTTGGGTGAAGCGGCCCTGGGGTGACCCACCCCAGACTGCCCTCCGTTAAGCTGCCGTTCGGAAACCCGCAGAGCTCACGGGCCGTGTCCAGGGCGCCGACCCCGGCAGTGGCACAACCCCTGCCCTTAGGTCAGCTACTCTTCTGCCCGAGCCTAGCTATTGCCTTCCACGGCGACACGCCCCAGCAGTCCCTGTGCTGGCCTCGGCCCTGGTGTGGCTGAGCCCAAGGGTCGCTGTGTGGTGGCACTCTGATTAGTATGTTTTCTGGTTACTTTTGCGATAAACATCTGGTGTTAACGATACTGAGCATCGTTAGCTGTAACGTACTGTTTTTTTTTTTTAAGTTTATCTGTTTTTGAGAGAGAGAGTGCCCACGCATGAGCAGGGGAGGAGCAGAGAGGAGGAACAGGAGAATCCCAAGCAGGCTCTGCACTGTCAGAAAGAATCCCGAGGCGGGGCTCAAATTCACACACTGTGAGATCATGACCTGAGCCAAAACCCAGTCGGACGCTTAACCACCGACTGAGCCACCCGGGCCCCTGTCCAGGATGTACTTCTTAACGTGCAGAAAGAAAGGAACGTTTCTGGCTTTCGCTTTGGTCACGTTTACTTGAAAGTTCCCGTCTTCTGCCACAGTCCTCCCTTCTCCAGACACCGCTTGTGCGAGAAGCAGGCCGCGGCCCTGGCTGCCGAGGCTGGGAAGCTCGGTGGTGAGCTCCTGACTTGGTTGGCCCCAGGGCAGACCTGACGTGGAGACAGCATGGCAAGAAAGCGGACTTGTCCCGCACTTTGCCGTGCCAAGTGGCTCCGTGTGAGGCCTGCCTGAGGACACCGGGATGTGTGTGCAGCCAACGCTCGCCTGCTGGCCACAGGACACTGGCATGCAGAGCAGCACGGTTCCCCCCAGAGCTCAAGGGGGTTCGTGCTGGACGCTTCCCCTCCGCTTAGCGAGACACTGATCTTCAGTAACGGCGTTTGCTCCGGTCGTTCCACAAGGGGGAGAGACTTCCCGCTTGACATTCGTTTTCCTCACGCTTGTCCCTTTGGTGATGTGCAAGCATCCACTGTCCCTTCCCAGCCTGCATGGCCACATCCTTGCTGTTGGCGGTGCTCCAGCCCCTCGCTGGGGACGTGCAGGCCCCAGGCGCCCCGTGGGCTCCTTCACTCTGGCAGACATGTGACGGGGCTAGTGGCTGTCCTTACCCCGAGTCCCTAGGCCTGCCTAGATCCGCCAGAGCGCGGCAGATGCGGCTGTGTAGGCTGCTTCCCCAATTGCACAGGCACCAGAGAAGGGGAAAGAGCAAACGTGACACACAGACCGCCCTACTCATCCACCCTCACTGCCCCTTCTCTAAAATCTCATTCAAATAAATCTTCAGAGGGAAAAAAAAAAGCCCGGAAAATGAGGGTATGGATTCCCGGATCTAATTGTGAAGGGGTGAAATGGGGTCAGGCCTATGTTCCCGCCGGGAGGGGGAAGGTTCTAAACTGGGGCTTTGGTTTGGGGCCCACAGCTGCTCTTGGGAGACCGTATGTGGGCGCAGAACAGGCCTTGGGCGGTGTGTTCGGGCCGCTGTGCTCGGCCCAGTCCTGGGGTTGGCGTGCTGGGGCCGCTGTGCTCTGGCCGCTGTGCTCAGCCGAGGCTGGGGCTGGTGTGCTCGGCCCGGTGTGCTGGGGCCGCTGGGCTCAGACGGCCCACAGCAGCCTCGGGCCGAGCCCTTCTGCCAGGCTGGGCCCCGCCGAACCGGAGGGAGCACAGAGCACGTGGGCCTGGGTGCGGGGGTCCCAGAGCCCAGCGCACTGAGCTCACGCCGCTACCCTCCCCTAAGGACTTAGTGAACATCGAGATGTTCCTGACTGCCAAAGAAGTGGAGGAGTCCCTGGAGAGGCGCGAGACCGCCACCTGCCTGGCCTGGTGCCACGACAACAAGTCCCGGCTGCGCAAGATGAAGGTGTGCGGGCGCGGGGCGGGGCTTGCGGGCACGGGGCGGGGCTTGCGGGCGAGCACCGGCGGGAACCAGCGCTTCTTCACCTGTTGGTTCAGAGTTCTGTGCTTCCGGTTGGTAGGGTGGGGGTGTGGGGTTTGGGTTTTGGTCACGGTGTTTGGGTTTTGGGTAAAATCCCTGAAAAGTGCGCCCCCTCTGCATTACGGTTTGACAAATGGCCTGAGCATGAGGTTCTGAAGGGGCGAGGTGCCGACTGCCTGCGTGTGCCGGGTCCCTCCGGCTCGCCCAGCCCCTCAGTCACCGGTACAGGAGAGCCCCGCCGGGAAGCGTTGTCCACCTGCCAAGGTGCTAAGTGCTAGGTTTTCTTGAGAGCTACAATGCAAGCAGCTTAAAAAAGGGACACTTAAATTGCAGAATTTAAACGTGCTTACTGAAAGGTGTTGTCACCATGGGGCTTGCAGAAATGTTTAACTTCTATTAACCTTCCCCTGCCTCCGTTAGAAAAACTGTTTGTTTTCTGTTTTCTAAACCGAGCGCCTTTAACCTCTCCCCGGTTGAGCTTGTCGTGTGCACATAGTCACCAGCCAAGGGTGACGCTCTCTGCCACTCAGGGCCGCCAAAGCGAGCACGACGCGAAGACGGGACGGAAAAGTAGAGTGGCCAGTGGCTCCCCTAAAGAGAGTGAGGATCTTGGTATGGAAACCATAAAAGGAAAGCCAGAATTGGTATGTAACACTTACCCTGCGCTCCTGCTCCAGCCCCCACAGCTGTGCCACGCGGTGGGAACCAGGCCAGAAGGAACGTAGGCTTCCCGTCCCGACAGCCAGTTTCTGCAAGCCCCGATGCCTCCAGACAACACTGCTGCTTGGCCAGGGCACGTCCCCCTGGGCCGGGTCTCAGGCGGGGCCTCACGGCCACTGTGGGGGAGGGCGGGGGGGGCAGGCGGCCGAGTCCGCGGCTGGCAGCTTCTTGTCACCGGCCCGTGCGCTGGAAAGCACGCGGACAGCCACCCCGAAGCGCGTGGGGCGTGAAGATAGGCTTGGTACGAAGTGCCGGCCGAACAGGGTAGAACGGCGAAGTACCCGCAGCGCCCGTATGTGTGGGTACGCGCGTACGCGCACGCACAGGCCGGGGAGGGGCCGTGCTGGACCACAGCAAAGCCCTCGGAGCAGTCAGAGACCCTAGGCGAGAAAACAGACCTGAGACCCGAGTTTCCCGATGGGTGTGCCGAGTGGGCGTCTGTTGACTCTGGTGTCCAGACGCTTCAGGGCGATCGGAGCGGCCGCGCACGGGCTGCGTGTCCGGAAAGCCAGTGGAGTCACAACCGTGAAGGCGCCAGGCCTCCCCCCCCCCCCCCCCCCCCCCCCAGGTAGCACACGAGGGACGTTATTCAGCCGTGGGTGCTTGGCACGATCGCCTAGAATTGTGCTGGACTCTGGGCACCCGACTTCCAGTTCGTTTGTATTTGCCGATGAGACTGGAAGGTGAGCTGCGAGAGCAGAGCCGTTAAAAATCCTCGAACGCGTCCGCAGTGCAGTCATAGGAGCTGTCGTGGAACGCGCCGTGGCACTCTCACCTGGGACATCCGCCTGGTGGCTCCCCCCTGTTGTTAGAGCTCCTGGCGTCCCCTGAGCCCAGAGCGGCGATCGTCGGCCGCCCTGGGGAGGCAGGCAGGGCATCTCCCCACCCCCCGGGCTTCCCCCCCTTGGCTTCTGCTGGTCTGACCTTGGAAGGGAGCGCGTCATTGCGGGTGGGACCTCCTTTCCGTTTACAGTTGGTGCCGGGCCCGCCACTCAGCACGTGGCATCTGCTCCATCCATTTGGGGGCCAGGACAGACCGCTGCCTTGGTGCAGAGGGCAGGGGAGGTGGGGTGAGGGCGGGGAAACCGCTTGCCCTGAGCACCTGTGTTGTGGACGTGTCGGGCACCAGGTAGGTGGTTCTCGGCACCTTTGCCTCCGACGGCCTGGCGGGCCCCAAGGTAGGTCCCGTCAGCCGGTGCTCTGCCCTCGTGTCCCTGGAGGCGCCCTCGCAGGGGTCCGGCTGAGACCCTTCGTCAGAATGTCCGTGTGCACGTTCGGAGGCCCGGGTGGGAAAAGTCCACGTGATTGGTAGACTCGAGTTACGGTTGAGCCACTTGGGGCTGGCTGACTGACTCACCACGTAGAACTCTGTCCACACCACCCTGCGATCCAGGTGCTACAGAAGACGGAGTGACAAATCGTGGAAAACCCAGAGATTTTCCTATTCCGTTAACTCCACTTACTCTGTTTCTGGTTGGAAATACTGAGTGTTTTCTGAAACCACAAAGATACTATAGTCTAAATTACTACTTTTGTAGAATAATCCAGCTTTTCATCTTAGGTCACAGAAGTTAATTTTGCCTGCCTTCGCCCATCCCCAGTCATAGAGTTTGAACCCAAATTGGACCGGCATTGTTGAGATTTCAGAGTTAGCGTTTGGGCTTCCACACAAATGACCGTGCTGGTGCCGCACCCTGTCAGCTGCCCCTCACTGCCCCACGAGGCCCACCGGCCAGTGCTGCCCCAGACCTCGCGCCCCCTGTGCCCTCTGCAAATCCCGGCACCCCCGCCCTCCCCAGGGCCTTTGAACTGGCTCTTTCTCTGCCTGGAACACGTGTCCCCGGCGTCCCTGTGCACTGTCCCCACCCCCACCCCACCCCAAGGGTCCTCACCCGTGTCCCTGCTCGGGGACCTGGGTTCTCTCCCCTGCTCCCCGCTTGGCGCTCCTGCTTCTGCTCCCCTGCGAGACACCACCTCCCAGCCTCTCCCAACCGGGTGTCGGGGCCTCATGTGGGGAGCAGGTTGAGGTGGACAGTGCCACACGGGATCCTGAGGCCAGGTCCCCGGGGCCGAGGCCGGGAAGTGCAGCTGGGCTAGGAGAAGGCTGTGACAGCGTGCCCACACGCTGACGCCTTTGTGCGGATGAAGCAGCCGGGATCGTGAAGGGGCTGGAAACTTGTCTTCGTGGGGTCGCTTCACACACACGGGAAGTCGTGCCACGGGCCCTCCGAACCCTCAGCCTCTGGCATCCTCGCCCTCAGGGGGTGCCTGTCCCGCCATCCCCGAGCCTGGCCCACGGGTGCACACGCAAGGCCCCGGCCCCCTGGGTGCAGGGCTGCTCCCGCCGTGCTGGGGAGGCATGGGCTGCAGCTGAAACTACAGCTTTGGCATCCGTCCCACCTCCCTGCTGGCTCGAAGCTCCCTCGGCAGGGCGTGCGGTGTGCGGCCCGTGTGGCGGGGCCGGCCCGTGGGCGTGGCTGTGTGGGGACGCTACCCAGGCCTTGTCTCGTCTTTGCCCCCAGAGCTGCCTGGAATTCAGCCTCAGGATTCAGGAGTTCATCGAACTCATCCGGCAGAACAAGAGACTGGACGCCGTGAGGTACGTGGCGGTGGTCTCCCGGTTCTCCGCAGAGGGCAGACTCCCTCCCTGACTTCACGGGGCAGGCCTTCTGGGCTCTGGGGAGTGAGGCGTGGAGTGTCCAGCAGGCCTGCCCTGACTGGCTGGGCCCTGCCTGTGACTAGAGGCCTCCCTCCCCGTCCCCAAGCAGGACGCTGGGGCCGGGCACCCAGGCTCCTTCTGTCTGGTGCACACGACCGTTCTGACACCATGAGGCCGACTTGCCGCGTGGGCGCAGGGCCGCGGGTTCTGCTGTGTCCACCTGTCCTGGGACGCTGCCGGCCCTGGGCTGGAGGACACTCCAGGCACAGCGATGTGCCGTTTAGGGGGTGGACTGAGGGCATGCGTGAGGGCAGGGGGGGGGCCTCTGGGAAGGAGGCTGGCACGCGGGCACGGGGACGTGGGGTCCCCAGGTGCGGCCTGTGCGGGAAGGCACTGCCCTGGGGCCCGACCCGTGGGCTCTGTGTCTCCCGAGAGTCAGGACCCGGGGGGGACGGACTGTCTCCGGGGCCTCCCGGGGCCGTGCCGGGGGCGGGGGGGACCGGTGGGCGTTCTGGCGCAGTTAGTGTTGCTGGGCTTTGGGTCCGTGTATGCCAGGGTCACTTGCAAGAGCTTGGGCAGGTGCCCTTCTCAGCTGGGTCGCTGCCTCTGGGTGTTCCCTGAGTGGGATTCTACGCTCGGTGCCTCGAACCTCACCTCCGACCCTGTGTCCGTGAGGAGGGGGCCCTGCTGAGCCGCGCTCCCAGCAGACCCTGGCCCAGGGCACACGAGGAGGGGGCTTCTTCGGCACTGAGGCTCTGGCATACGCTGTGAGCGCAGACTCTTAAAGGTAAAGCTGCAAACTTAGACGGCCCCAAATGTTGTTTTCTAGACACGCGAGAAAGCATTTCAGTCAGGCCGAGGGGAGCCAGCTGGATGAGGTCCGCCAGGTCATGGGCATGCTGGCCTTCCCACCAGACACGCACATCTCGCCCTACAAGGTAACACGTGCCCGTGGGCCCTCAGGGCTTGGGAGGACTTCGTCTGTGGTCACTTCCACGTTCGGAGTGTGGCCAGCACCCCAAACAGGCCCCTTCCCATCTTGTTCCTGTTTGGCCGGGGAGAAGTTTGGATCGGAACGACTCACGGGGGTCTCAGCCTAGAAAGCCCTTCGGCTCTGAGTGCGTCACCTGCGGCCCTCACCTTTCTCCCTCACTGCCAGTGTCCTTCCTGACCTCCGTCCTCTCTTCGGGGTCTCTGTGGGTCCACGTGGGGTCCGGGCGGGGCGTGGTCATGCAGCATCGCTAACCAGTCCCCTTGGCTTTGCTGGGTGCTGGGGCAGGGTGTCTGGCCTCTTGAAATCAGGCAGTGCCCCCCCACCCCCACCCCCCAAAGCCTAGGAGCAGCCCTGGCGATCTTTGATCCACCTTTGGGTTCCTCCTTCTCTTGTCTCGAAAAACATCAACGTGTTCACAGCTGAGTCGCTCACGGTCCCGTCTTGGAAAATCTGGGGATTCCAGCAACTTTCCCCCGTTCCTGTGGCTGCTCCCCGTCGGGGTCCCTTGGCCATCAGTCTGGTCACGCCCACACGAGTGTCCTTATAAAGGCCGCTTGGCTGGACCCTTAGTGCTCTTTCTGAGCAGCCTTCTCGTGTTTTGCAACACGGACAGAAGTTTCCAGATCATAAGGTTCTGCTTTCTTTTGGTGGGCAGTTCCGCCCTTAAGTCATTTTTGTCTTCACGTGTGTTACTGTAAACGGGACTTTGCTTAGAGACCACCTCGGTCGGACTCTCAGTGTCCTCGCACATCTCCGTCCTCCGGGGTCTCCGGGACAGCAGCACAAAGCCGCCGCACTCTCTGCCGCCTCTGACAGGGCTGGCCTTTCCTCGGCCTCCCTGCCGCCGTCCCGCTCCTGACCCCCTAGCCGCTCGCCCTCCATGAAGACTGGGGCTCTCCGTGTGGGACCAGTCCCATCGCCGCAGCATGGACTCTGTGTGGTCACGCGTCCACACTGTCCCAGCTGTGGCCCCGGTTCTGGGTGTTCGTTGCACGGCTCCTCCCTCGGTTTTCCGTCGTCGTCTGTCTGGGCTCTGTGACAATCCCACAGGCTTGGCGGCTTAGTCCTCACAGTCTCGAGCCTGGGAGCCCTGGATCGTGGCACCAGCAGGGTCCGGTGAGGCTCCCTGCCTCCACCCCCTTCCTGAGCCTATGGCTCCTGGAGGTCCACCTGCCGACGCTGTCACGGCGAGGGACACGGCACTCGACCCTGGTGTTCCTCTCGCTGTTGTCAGCCTGTCCCCAGGAGGGAGGGAAGTGAACTGCCTTCCCCGTGGGCTGAACCCGCCTTGTTCTCTGAGCCTGGACGTTGGGCTCTGAGGTCCCACGTGCCCCATGTGGTTTTGTGGGCCGCCAGCGCCTGTCCCGGGCACAGCAGAGCAGACCTCGCCCCCACTTACTGAAGTGCTTGGCCGCAGGCCTTCTCCGGGCTGCTGGAAGCTGCTTCTTTGTCCCGACTGGGTGCACACAGTCCCGAGGTGTCAGGCATGTCCTGTGATACAGCCTCTGTTCACAGAGATCTTGGGCGTGATCGCGTGTCTCTTCCCTGCTCTGGAGAAGGTTTGCGAGAAGTGCAGAAGGGGCCTGCCCTTAGTGCGTGAGAAGGCCTGCTCGGGACGGCATCCGTGGGGCCCATGCCCACTCTCCTCCCTGGAGAGGCCTCACGGCGGCAGGAAGGAGCAGGGCCAGTGCTGCCATCGCAGCCGGAGGACCGGAGGGCTGACCGTCTGGGAGGCATCCTGGCGGCGTGGAAGAGAAACCACGGCAGCCAGTGCACAGCCAAGGCCGGCTGGGGGTCAGGGAGGCTGGGCGGCACAAGAGAGGAAGGCCGGGACCTGCACAGTCTCGGCGGAGGGGCGCGGGCCGTCAAGGGAAGTGCCGAGGCGGTGGCGTGCCCTGGGGTCCGTGTCGAGGGGGCACAGCCCTGACCCCTTGTGGCAGGAAGTCACAGGTCTAAGTGGGTCACATGAGAGGCAGGATGAAGTGCTCTGGTCTCGGAGAGGTGGCCACACCAGTGGCCCGAGGCCAAGGGTCTGTTGAGAGAGGGGTTTGCAGAGCCTCTGGACTGTGGGCTTGGTCCCCTGTGGGCTTTGCTGTGGTAAAAATAACATTAAAGACACGTGTTTTTAACATTGGAGTGAAGTGTGCTATTTGCCCCGGACTTGGGCTCCCCGTGGGGCTCCCACCCAGCGGTTGCCTGTGCCTCTGCCTTGACGCGGGGCCCCTGACCCTTGTGCTTGACGTCCAGGGTTTCCCTCCTGTTGGTGTGTGCCCTCCCCTCCCTGCTCTTGTAGGCTCTGAACTTGGAAAGCTCTGGAGACGGGCTCATCGGGCCCGGTGTTCTGTTCTGCGATTCTCCACCCTGAGCTGGGCTGCTGGGTCCCATGCCAGCAAGTCCCTTTCTGGAACGAGACTTTTCCTCTGGAACCTCGGTGCCTTTATCCGTGCCCAGCTGTCTTTAGACCCACTGAGTCCCCTTCTTGCCGCGAGGCCACGGGACCCGCACCCTCTACCGTCCGTCCGCACAGAACACACTGGCGGTCCCGTGGGCAGACGTGGGGTCCGGGCTTCGGGCGCGCTGTGCCGCTCTCCGGCTGGCGGCCGTGGGCTCGTGGGGGCCCGCCTTCTGTTGCCAGGGACTGCAGTGGGCCCCGGGGTGCCCCCAGCACCGCTCTGCCGTGTCTCTTCCAGGACCTGCTGGACCCTGCCCGGTGGCGAATGCTGATCCAGCAGTTCCGGTACGACAACTACCGGCTGCACCAGCTGGGGAACAACTCTGTGTTCACCCTGACGCTGCAGGCTGGCCTCTCGGCGATAAAGACACCGTATCCTTCTGGCAGGCAGGGGGCCCCGCGCCAGCTCCGCCCTTCCGAGCCTGGGGTTCCCGTGCCCTTGCCTCCCCCCCCCCCCCCCCCCGGGAAAAGCCGGGGGGCTGTGGCCCTCCCAACCCGAGCCCCGTGCTCTTGGCTTGTGTTGTGGGGGCCCCCGCTTAGGTAGTCGGGTGGTGGTGCGGGCGTGCCCGGGGCCCCGCTTGGTCTGTGGGGCCCCGGTCACGGAGCCACACTTCGTGTTCCCTCGCCCCCAAACGCTGCCTGGCACGCCGCACGCCGACCGGACGGCCGCCAGTGTGCGCAGCCTTCTGGCGGCTGGGACCCTCACCATGCGGAACCGTCGTTGCCCCGTGTGATTCCTGAGCATCCCCTCCCAACTTCTGCGGGTCTGGGCCCAGGCTGCGGCCGAGCGCTTCGTCTTTCTTCACGCGGTTCCCACCCCAAGGCCGGAGGGCCCCTCTCGAGTGCAGCACGTGGGCCTCCTGGGACCCCGGGCTGTTTGCTTTAGCGTGTGAGGGGACCTGCCCTGAGGGCCGTGAGTGGGAACGTGCTGGGGTGGCCGGGACGTGCTCCGGCCGCCTCCGTGGGGCCACTTCCCCGCCAGATGCCGTGAGAGAGAGCTCTGGGCTTGTTTCCTGCCCCCGCGCCCCTTCCTTAACCCGAGCACAGACAGTGCTACAAGGAGGACGGCAGCTCCAAGAGCCCCGACTGCCCCGTGTGCAGCCGCTCCCTGAACAAGCTGGCGCAGCCGCTGCCCATGGCGCACTGCGCCAACTCCCGCCTGGTCTGCAAGATCTCGGGCGACGTGATGAACGAGAACAACCCGCCCATGATGCTGCCCAACGGCTACGTCTACGGCTACAACGTGAGGGGCGGGGCCGAGGGGCGGGGCTGGGGTGGGGTGTGGAGGGGGGGGGAGGGGGGGGGAGGGCCCTGGAAGCTGGGGAGGCAAGAGGTCCAGGGGAGGGCCTGGGAGGGGGTGGGAAGGGGAAGGGCCCTGGAGGGGGAAGGGCCCCGGAGGAGGGGGAGCCTGGGAAGGGGAGTGGGTAAGGGGCAGGGAGGGGGTGGGGGGCGGGAAGGGGGGAGGGCCCTGGAAGGGGGCTCGGGAAGTGGAGGAGCGGGGCCTGGAGGGGCCGCGGGAGGGTCGAGGTGGCGCCGGAAGTGGGAGGCATGGGGCCTGGAAGGGGCTAGGGGCGGCAGCGCGCCTGGCCTTCCGCCTGCTCTGCGCCAGGTGCTCTGCGCCAGGTGCTCTGCGCCAGGTGCTCTGCGCCAGGTGCTCTGCGCCAGGTGCTCTGCGCCAGGTGCGGACGTCTCGGCCCCGCGCTGCCCCCGGAGAAAGCTGCAGGGTCAGGGGTTCGCGGGCAGGGCTCAAGGGGAGCGGAGCTCTCCCGCAGCCGTTGGCGGTGGTGGGCGCGCCCGTCTACATGCTCGCGTGCGGCCCGTTGTCTTTCAGTCTCTGCTGTCTATCCGTCAAGATGACAAAGTCGTGTGTCCGAGGACCAAAGAAGTGTTCCACTTCTCACAAGCCGAGAAAGTGTACATCATGTAGGCCGGGCCGCCCCGCGCCCCGGGCCCCCGGGCCCCCGCGCCCCTGCGCCCCTGCCCGCCTGCGTTTCTGTTTCTTGCGACCAAAGATCAGTGAGCGACGATGGGCCCCCCTAAGAGGAGAGGAGTCGGATCAGCACGCGTGTGCTTGGGGACAGCCTCTCCGCTGGTAGGACTCCGGAGCGCGCGCGAGCTCCTGGCCGCCTTCCCCTTACAAAGAGAGAGACCTTCTCGGCCGCTTCGGAAACAGGAGTCGGTTGTTTTTCCGCGCCCCGGACCCTGTCTCCGCCCGCCGAGCCCCGGGGCCTGAGCCTGGGCCGGGAGAGGTGCCCGGAGGCGCCAGGACCGCACTGCGGCCCCAGGACCGCGCGCCGGGGCGGGGTTAGGGTGTGCTAGGTTCAATGTCACGTCATTCGTGCCGCCTTATTTCCTGCTTGAGAATGTATTCACGTGGAGATCCACTGGACCGAGTTCTGCAGAGGCCTTGCCGATGGCTCCGTAACTGTAGACGTAACGCTGTTCGTTACAGAAGCTAGTAGTTCAGTTGAAGTAACCGCCGGTGACTTTCCAAATCCAATGAACCATTGTAGTTTACACGAAACCATACCGTAGAGGTTTGTACTTAGCGCTTATTTTTGCATGTTGATGTTGATTAGCTAATAAACTGTAAATGTAAAACATGTTAATAAAAGGGTTTTCTATTTCTTACGTCTGTGTGAGGTGGAAGCCGCTGTGCACCCCGGTACCCTCACTCCTGTCTGCTCACCCCGGGCCGCCCCCGGTCCAGGACCTTTGCTCGTTTCTGCTCACCCCAGGCCCCCCCCCCCCGCCCCCCAGTCTGCGGCCGCACTGCCGGTGGGGCCGGGGTCCCGGGAGCAGCCCCCGCGGCTCTGGCCCGCTTGTGCCCACATCCCAGAGTCCCGCTCCGGCACGCAGGTGGTCGCCCTGCTCTGCTCGGGGAGGCAAGGGTGGCAGGGCCATCCGAGTGGGGTCTCCTGAGTCGCCGGCACACGTTGGCGGCATGCTGCCAGTGAGCGCCAGGCACACACGTGTGGCCGTGGGCGGCCTCTTCCAGAGCCCCTGCTCGGAGCTCAGGGTCGAAGTAGTGGGGTGGAGGCTCCTCCCTGCCGCGCCCTCCAGTCCTCCAGCCGCACTCTGACCACCACCTGTGCCGCCTCCCCTTTTCCTTCTTCCCAAAGGCGTGTGTACGCACGCGTGTGGCCACGCACCCCGGGAGCCCCTTCCGGTCCACTCCAGCGACCGCATCCACGGCGAGAGCGGCTCAGCCATGGGGCAGCCACAGGGTGGGTGGAGCAGGGTGGCTGGTCCCCGCTACGCTGGGACGTACAGGCTGTGATGGGTGATGCCACACAAACACGCTCAGGTGCTCTGTGGAGCTGCCGGCCTGCTCATTAATGCAGGAGGCGCCGGTGCCAGCCCGCACCCACCCGCCTCGAGGCCGCCCCACCTGCTCCTCGTCCTCCCCAGAGTCCTAGGCTTGCGGCCTTGTGCTCACGGGAGTTTTAACTGAGGTACGAATCGCATCCGTTGAAACACGGCGATCTTCAGGAAGCGGTGTGAGCAGGTTTGATAACCGTGTGTGCAGGTGTAACCCCCGGGCCCAGGCGGCCAACATTCACCCCCAGACCCAGGAAGCCGCACCTCCGCCTTCTTCCAGGCTATCCACACCGTTTGCCTGCGTGCAACGAGCACTTGGGCTTTGACCACCAAGGATTAGTTTTGCCTTCGGGTTATATGGAGACAGACGATGTGCTCCTTTGTGCCGTGCTCGTTTCAGCAGGTGCCTGAGGTGCGTCCACATGCCTGCATGTATTGGCGCTCCTCCCGGGCGGAGGGGTTGCTCCCAGGCATCTGCGGTCATCTTGGCATCGGCGCCCCTCCTGGTGTCCGCGATGCTCCCGGCATCAGCGATGTTCCTGGGCATCTGAGCTCCTCCTGGCGTCGGCGATCCTCCAGCTGTCGGCAGTGCTCCGGGCATCCGTGGTCCTCCCCGCATTGGCAGTCCTCTAGCATTGGTGCTCCTCCCGGTGTCGGTGGTGCTCCAGCATTGGTGTTCCTCCCGGGCATCTGCACTCCTCCCGGCGTTGGCAGTGCTCCCGGGCATCCATGGTCCTCCGGCGTCGGCAGTCCTCCCTGTGTCCACGGTGCTCCCACATTGGTGCTCCTCCCGGGCGTTGGTGGTCCTCTGAGCATCGCTGAGGAGTTAACCAGTCCACAGACCCCATAGGTTGTCCATTCTCTTGATAGACCTTTGCGTTTGCATCATTCTTACTCTGAATAAAGCTGCCACGAACATTGCTGGACAATTCTTCGTGGACATTATTTTCATTTCTCGTGGGTAAACATCTGGACATACGGTACCTGCGCCATGGTGTTGTGTACTTAACTTGACAACTGCCAAGACTTTTCCCAAAGTGGTGATAACAGCGTTCATGCCCGTTGGCAGTGCGTGAGGGTTCCAGTTTGTCCACATCTTTGCTGGCATCTGCTGGGGTCATTCTTCCCGTGAGCCGCTCGGATGGGTGTGTACTCGCACCTCCCCCTGGGTTTCATTTGCATTTCCCTGATGCCTAAGGATGCTGAGCCCCTTCTCAGGTGCCGAGTGGTCGGTCACGTGCCTGTTCAAGTCTTCTCCCCATTTTGTATTGGATGGCCTCTCTTGATTTGCAGGAATGCAGTACATATTGCGACACAGCCCCTCTGACACACCTGAGTGCACTTGGTTGCCTGTCATCTGACGAGCAGGGTTGTTTTTTTTTTTTTAATTTTTTTTTTTTTTTTAATGTATATTCTTGAGAGAGAGAGACAGAGCATGAGCAGGGAAGGGGCAGAGAGAGAAAGGGAGACACAGAATCTGAGGCAGGCTCCAGGCTCAGAGCTGTCAGCACAGAGCCTGATGCGGGGCTTGAACTCAGAAACTGTGAGATCACGAAGGCGGACGCTCAACCGACCGAGCCACCCAGGCGCCCCTGACCAGCAGGTAACATTCAATTAATTTTTTCTTTTATGGTTTGTGACTTTTCGTGTTCTTTGAAACATTTGCCCACCCCAAGGTCCCAATGATCTTCTCTTCTGTCTTCTGGAAGATTCAGTTTTACCTTTTGTTTGGCTCTGTAACCCGTCACAATGAGCTTCTGTCTGCGGTGTGAGGAAGAGGCTGACGGCCATCCCCCCCATGTGTTCATCCTGTTCTTCAGACACCATTTGTTGAAGGCTTTTTTCTGTCCATCAGATGATAAATCCCCTGGCTGTGTCTCTCTGGGTCTGTTTCTTGGGGTGGCCCTCAATCTGTCACCCCAGCATTCTGTCATTTCACTGTGGCTTAAAGTACAATACAAACAAGTCCCTTTTGTTCTGCATATTTTCTACTTTTTCAAAATAAAATTGTTTTGACTGTTCGCTTTAGTTTTAGAGTCAGCTTGTAAAAGTCTACCCCTAAAAAAGTCTGCTGAGATTTTAACTAGAATTGCATTGAATCTATTGATCAACCTGGGGATTTTCAAGCTGCCACAACACCACCACAGACTGGGTGCTTCAACAACAGAAAATCATTTCCTCGCAGTTCCAGGAGCCAGAAGTCAGATCTGGTTGCCAGCCTCTTCCTGGCTTGTGGACGGCAAGAAGCCGCCTCTCGTGGGCTCCATGGCCTTCCCTCTGTGTGTACGTGGACAGAGACCCCTGCCTACTAGGGGGACACCAATCCTGCCGGACCAGGGTCCGTCTCATGATGCCACATGACCTTAGTCACCTCCAAATACAGTCACCATTGGGGGGGGGGTGGTCAGGGCTTCAACACGAGTTTGGGTGAGGGGGACAGTTCAGTCCACAATGGAGACTTTAAAATCTCGACAATACTGAGGCCACCGGCCTGTGAACACGGGCTGTCTGTGTCCACACCTCACCACGTTACAGTTCTCAGTTCTCTTGCTTATCCTAAGTGTTTCGTGACTTTACTGCTGTTGTCACTGTCATCTTTAGATTTAACTTCCCATGTGTTCCAGTGTGGTTAACGTATATGTAGCACTGATTTTGTTTATCGATCTCGTATCCTGTGACCTTTCTAAGCTCATTTGTTCTAGGCGCTCTTTGGTAGGTTATAAAGCATTTTCTATGTGCGCGATTGTATCACCGGCAAATAAAGGCCATTTTGCCTTTTCCTTTCTCATCTCTACGGTCTTTATATCTCTTTCTCCCCTTCCCGTGTGGGTAAAGCCTCCAGCACAGTGTGAACTAGGAAGGGAAGAAGGAAGTCCTGGACTTGTTTGAGATCTCAGGGGGAAGTGTGGTCTCCTGCCGGGAAGGACGCGAAAGACGATGTCTGCTGTACGTTTTCATGGGTGCAGTTATCAGGTAAGGAAGTTCACTCCTTGTTCCCTGAGTTATCATCATGAGGGCATTTTGAATTTTACTAAATGTTATTTTCTTCATCTAATGAAATTCCTACAGGATTCTTCTCCTTTGCTTTGACAATAAAGGAGACAGGGAGGACTACACGATGGACCTTGAGTGGTGGACCAAGCCTCCCCTTCCTGAGACAAGCATCACTGGGTCATGGTGTAGTTTTACATATTGCTGGATCTGACTTGCTGGTACTTTGCTGAACAAAGTGTCCATAACGTGCACTCTATTATTCTTTTAATGTCTGTAAGATAAGTAGTGATGCTTCCTCTCATTCCCGATACTGGTCATTTGTTTCTTCTTTTTTCTTGATGTCTACCCAGAGGCTTATCAATTTTGCAGATCATTTCAAACAAACACCTGTTTGATTTTTTTTCCCTCTATTGTTTCCCTGTTTTCCATTTAATTGATTGCTCTTCTTTACTGTTTTCTTCTTCCTGCTCATTTTGGGTTTAATGGCTTCTTTAAAAATTTTTTTTAACATTTATTTGTTTTTGAGTGACAGAGACAGAGTGTGAGTGGGGGAGAGACAGAGAGAGAGGGAGACACAGAATCTGAAGCAGGCTCCAGGCTCCGAGCTGTCAGCACAGAACCCAATGTGGGGCTCGAGCTCATGAACCGTGAGATCATGACCTGAGCCAAACCCAGCTGCTCAACCAACTGAGCCACCCAGGTGCCCCTCTTTTTCTGGCTTAAGGGGAAGATTAGAGAACTGCTTTGGGCCTTTCATTTCTACTATAAACCTCCCGTACATTCTTATGTTGTTTTCATTTTCGTGCATTTCAAAATATTTTATAATTTCATTGTGATTTTTTTTTTCCTTTGACCCATGGATTACACAAGTCTGTTAGCTAATTTTCAAATACTTGGAGACTTTCCAAATCTTTTTGTTATTAAGTTCTAATGTAATTCTGTTAGAAAATCTACTGTGTATGGTTTCGACCCTCTTAAATTTGTAGCGATTTGTTTTATGTCTGCCCTGATAAATGTTCTGTGTGCACTTCTAAACAATATCGTCTGCCATCGGGTGGAGCGTCCTGCCAAGTGCAAACCAGGTCAAGTCCACGATGGGCGGTTAGTATCTCCTACCCTTCCTGATCTCCTCCCTGCTGGTTCTTAAAGCTTACAGATGAATTTGTCTACATCCCCTTTACGTCTGCAAGCCTTTGCTTCATTTATTTGTAACTTGTTATTAGGAGCAAGCACCCTAGCTGCCAATATCTCTTATAAAGTCCACTTTGTCTGATGAGGGTCCAGCCACTCTGGCCCTCATCTACTTAGTGTTAGTATGTTACATCTTTCTTGATTCTTTTGCCTCCAATCCAAGTCAAATTTGAAGTGAGTTTCTTGTAGACATTATACACTCGAGTCTTTTTTTTTTTTTTTTTTTTTTTTTTTTTTTTTTTTTTTTTTTTTTTATTTTTGGGACAGAGAGAGACAGAGCATGAACGGGGGAGGGGCAGAGAGAGAGAGGGAGACACAGAATCGGAAACAGGCTCCAGGCTCCGAGCCATCAGCCCAGAGCCTGACGCGGGGCTCGAACTCACGGACCGCGAGATCGTGACCTGGCTGAAGTCGGACGCTTAACCGACTGCGCCACCCAGGCGCCCCACACTCGAGTCTTTTTTAATTCAGTTGGACAACCACTGCCTTTCAATTGAGGTGTCTAGACCATTGACATTTAATGTAATTATTATTATTGCTGGATTTAAATCTGTGGCCTTTCTATTTGTCCAGTCTGTTTTCTGTTCCCTTTTTTGTCTTTATTTGACACCTCTAGACTATTTAAACATTATTCCTTTTTTTAAAAAAAATATTGTTTTAATGTTTATTTTTGAGAGAGTGAGACAGAGCTTGAGTGGGGGAGGGGCAGAGACAGAGGGAGACACAGAATCCAAAGCAGGCTCCAGGCTCCGAGCTGTCAGCACAGAGCCCGACGCGGGGCTCGAACTCACGGACCGCGAGATCATGGCCTGAGCCGAAGTCGGACGCTCAACTGACCCAGCCACCCAGGTGCCCCCACGTTGTTCCTTTTAATCTTTGACTTTTTAGCTACACCTCTGTAGTTCAGTGTACATCTTGAACTTCCCACAAGGGCCTTCAGATACTGTATAACTTCATGTAAACACAAGGATCTGAGAAACTGACTGCCTTTCTCCCTCCTCTGTCCTTTGCCCGCCCCAACTATGGCATATTTTCCCTCTACGGACATTCTGCACCCTATGATACACTGTTACGCTTTCAACGAGCAGCCAATGATTTAGAAAAGAAATTTAGAACAAGACAGATCTTCTATTTACCCATATTTGCCGATCCCAGTGCTCCCCCCAGCTTTTGTACGTGTAGGTTGGCGTCTGCGTTTGCCTTTCATCTGAAGAGCTTACTGTACCAACGCTCCCTCAGTCGACCTGCGGACGAGGAATTCACTCGGCCTTTCTTTGTCTGAAAGTGCTCTATTTCAGCTTAGTTCACGTTTGGAGGGGTATTTCGTGGCATACGCAGTTCTGGGGCGACAGTGTTTCTTTTCACTCTAGGTTTCATGCCATTCTCTTTATGCCTGTGGTGTTCTGGCCAAGAACCGCTGCTTGCTGTTTGTACCTTCGTACGAGGCCCCTTCTCTTCCACTGCTGTTCGTCGCTGCCTTCCCACACTTTGATCGTGACGGCCTTGGGTGGGCTCGCGTTCCTTCTGCTGGGGTTCGTCTCTGAAAGTCCCAGTTGGTTCTACAATATCTTCCAGGCCTCAACATATTCACCTGAGCTAATTCTATGTATTAGGCCTTCAATACTGGCGCCTGTTGGGTGCCTGATATCGTGAAACAAAACAAAGATGCCTGTTCTCGTGGAGCATGTTTTCAGAGCAGAGAAGGTACTAAGATTACAAACCTCGTGTGACAGGAAGTCTCAGTGCTTTGAGTGCTGCTAAAGCAGAGTTGCCTGAGGAAACGGCAGGAGGCTTGTTACACAGCCAGCGAGGGCCCCGGCTGGGAGCGGCCTTCCAGGCAGAGGGGCTGGCCCCCCAGAAGCCGGCCCCCTGGAGCAAAGCAGCCAGCTGGGGGCAGCACTGAGCTCCACCCTGGCTGGGCGAGGTGAGTGGACTCGAGGGGTGTGAGGACAGAAGTGGGGGGACAGGAGGCGGCTGCCGGGCCGCGGAAGCAGAAGGACTGACATCCCATCAGCTAAGACGAGGGCGGTGGGCAGGAGACGGGACCGGGCCGTGCAAACATCACAGGGCACTGGGGTGGACGCGGGTGTCGCAGGAAGAGGATGGGGCGCGGGGCAAAGCACAGATAGCTGTCTCCAGGAGTCCTGCTGCAAGAGAGCCCCAAACCCGGAACGGCTGGGGGAGGGGCGGCATGCACACAAGGCTTTGGTTAGTTAGGACAGGAGAAACTGCTCTCCTGCCGCTGAGAACAGTCTAGTGGTGCAGGAACACCAAACCACAGCAGACACGGAGGGAGGCTTGCTCGGAGTGGACCGCGGGCCGGGGTCAGGCGCCCCGGGAGGGCCGGCGTGCTTTCCGCTTTCCTTTTCTCTTCCGACGGCCGCTTTTTTGAGAGAGAATTCATGTACCATAAATGCCACCGTTTGAAAACATACAACTCAGTGTTTTGTAACAGTCACGCGCCCCCGTCTCCACGCATCTGCCCTTTCTGGACGTTTTACGTAGGTGGCATCACAATATTTGGCCCTTTTGTCTGGCTTCTTTCAGTGCCCTGCTTTTAAGGTTCATCCACGTTGTGGTGTGAAGGACAGACCCTACCGTCTACTGATGGACATCTGAGCCGTTCCCACCTTTGCCACTGAGACCCCCACTGCTGTGGGCCTTCAGGTCCAGACGGTCCTGTTCCAGTGGGCCCTGTCTTTGGTGCTTTCCTCCCGTTCTGCAAGCACCGGAGAGCCTAGAAACATCCAACCAGCTCGCTGTGCACCGGTGGAGACCCCCTCAAAGAGCCCAAAGCACGGGGGTGGGGGCCCAGTACCTGGGGTGAGGCAGGCCTTCCTGAAGAAAGGGCGAGACAGGAGCCAAAAGGGGTGATGGCCCCTCAGCCCTGGGGTGGGGGACACACAGCGCGCAGGCTCTAAGCAGGGGCGAGTGAGGCCACCAGCCTGGCCCCTAGAGGACCCTGGGGTGCAGCAGGCCGCACAGGTGAGGAGGAAGCAGCTCACCAGGGCCGGGAACGTGTCAGGAGCAGACCCCCAGGGCCCTGGTCGGCCCGCTGGCCCCCGAGCCCACAGCCGCGGAGCCCGCGGAACCCCAGGTGCGCACAGGCCCGGCGGCTCCGGGCTCGGGCCGCGCGAGGAGCGAGTCGCAAACCCGAGGTGTCCCCAGACTGAGTGAGGGGCCCCCGCGAGGCCAGCCGCAGCCTGCACTGCTCAGGGACAGGGGCGAGGGGTGTCCTGGGGAAGGACGGAGCCCGGCAGGGGCCCAGGCCAGCGCCTCCACTAGGGGTGCGGGCACCTGCGCGGCGTCCGACCACAGGGCGGGGGACTAGGGACCCGTGCGCCGGCAGGTTGCCGGGGCCGGGTCGTGCCGCCCCTCCCGCGGCTGCACACGCTCCTCCGGGGACCGCCCCTTTCCACGCCGCCGACCCCCCACCTCAGCACCAGGAAAAGCCCCGGCCGGACCCCGGCCCCGGGGGACCCCCCGCCCCTCGACCCCTCTGGGCAGCACGTGGGAAGCGGGGGCGGGGGGGGGGTAGTCTCCGGCGCCCCCGGGAGAAACGTGCACCGGCTCCCACCCGGGCCATCCCGTCGCGATGGCAAGGACTGGTTATCGCAAACCCCTAGGCTACCGCGGCATGGAGACCGAGCTCGCACCCCTCGGGCCCGCTCCGCGTCGCCCTGGCAGCCGGGCACACGGCCCCTTTAAGGACTTGCTGCGCCCGCCCGCTTCCTTTTTCTCTCTCTCCTAAGCCGTCCCGACCTGCCGGGAGCGCGCCTGCGTCACCGCGCAGGCCTCGGCCCCTCCCTGGCGCTCGCGCCTCCAGGGTCAGGGAGAGCCATTGGCTGCCGAGCTCGGGGGCACGTGACAGGAGGCGGGTTGGGCCTCCGCCGGAAGGGGCGGGCTAAGGTGACTGGTCCGCTGGCGCTGTAGGTGCGGTCGTCGCGGCGCTGACCTTCGTCCCCGCGCCGCCTGTGCCAGGGCGAGCCAATGACTGTGGTGATCTGCGGCACGTGACAGGGGCGGGTTCTCCGCCGGAAGGGGAGGAGCGAGGCGAGCGGCCTGGTTTCGCGGTACGTGTCGCGGTCGTCGCAATGCCGGCGAGGGGCTGCGGCCCAGCCGGGGTTCGGAGGGCAGGCCCATTTCCCCCCCGCCACAGACCTCCACGCCCCGCCGGGCGTTTTCCCTCCTTCTCCCCGGGACATGCCCTTCCACCCCGGGACTCCCCGTCCCCCTGCTTTCTTCCCGGGACACCGTCCTCTCCTCTTTCTCTTCTTCCTCCCTGGGACGCCCTTCCCTCTCCCTCCTCCCCTGGACCTCCTCCGGCCTCCCCGTCTGCGTCCTCCCCCGCCTCCCCGCCCCGCCCGCCTTCTCCCTGGGACACCGTCCTTTCCTCTTTCTCTCCTTCTTCTCTGGGACGCCCTTCCCAACCCGTCCTCGTGATGCCATCTCCTCCTTCTCTCCCCTCCCTCCTCCTCCCGGGGACACCATTCCCTCCTCCCCGCACACCGTCCTCTTCTCTTCCTCCCTCCCAGGGTCGCCCTTTTCTCCTCCCCGCACACCAATCCCTCCTCTTCCCCTTCCTTCTCCACGGACACCCTTCCCTCCTCTTCCTCGTCGGGATGGGGATGCCATGCCTTCCTCCTCCCCGCACACCATTTCCTCCTCCTCTTCCCCTCCCCTGGAACACCTTCCCGTGGTCCTCCTCCTCCCTGGGACTCCATTCCCCCCCCGCCCCCCCTTTTCCTTCCAGGACATTCCCTCTTCCTCCCTGAACACTGCTCTCTTCTGGGATGCCCCCTCTTCTGTCCTTGGCTGTGGTGCGCTGGGCTTAGAAACACTGGCAAAGTCCCCCCGGAGGGATCCATGATCAGTGGGAGGTGCTGGGAGGGCGCTCAGGTGAGCGACTCCTTGCTCCTGCCAAGTGTGCATTGAGTGGAGTCAGTGTCCCTGACAAACGTTACTTTTCGAGAGCTCCTCCTGGCTCCCTGTACACCTGCTGGCCTCCCCCCTCTGAATTAAACAGCCTGGGGCAAGCCTGGCATCCTTGCTGCCCCCAGTCTCTGTCCACGCTTAGTGGCTGCCTTCCCCAGGCCTTCCTCCTCCCAGCCCGCATTCTCCCCTCACCCCCACCCTTCCCTCTTCTTTGTGCACACCTGCTAGGTGCTTAGTATTGGAGTGCTAGGTAGGTGCACCTCTGCTGGCTTGCTCCTAGCCATTAGGCTGGCCCCTGAGTGGGTTACCGAAGTCTGTAGCGAGAGGCTGCCTCGTGGCTTGGGAGTGAATAGTTGGAAAGGGAAAAAACGCCTGTCACGTTTGGGAAAAGCTAATCTAAATTTTATTTGCACGGTTATGTTCTGTCGCTAACACGTGTTGCTGAGCATCCATCGCTGAGCTCTGATCTGTGTGACTGTAGAGCTCCAGAATTAGTATTTTGTTGTTGCGCTTTTCCTAATTTACCATCGAAGAGGTCTCGTTGGCCGTGCCCGGAATATCACCTCGAATTGTTACGTTTCAGTATCGAGGCCATGTACCAGAGGCAAGGGCGTGGGGAGCCCAGCCTTGCAGCCCCCCCCCCCCCCCCCCCGGAATGCCCAGGAACCGGTGGAGCCCAGTAAACGTTTAATGACCTAGAGAACCGTGAAGTGCTAGGGGGTCATTTCTCGCCTCTCCCGTACCTATTTCTAGACATGGATCAAACACTTTCAAAGTTGGTAGAAGAGCTCACGACTTCAGGAGAACCCCAACCGAGTCCTGAGAAAATGAAGGAACTGAAGAAAATTTGCAAGTATGTCTTTAGGCTCAGGATGTCGTGCCGATCGATTGCTGGCTCCTGCAGCCTGTGACACCCGGGGGATCGTGGGGCTTCCCCTGGGTCGGTCAGGCCTTCCGCCACCCGCGCGTCTCAGCCCTTCCCTGCCCCCCACCATCACCTCTCCGGAGGCTGTGTCCCCAGGACCCTGCAGCGTCCAGGTCTGGCAGGCGGTCACTTTGTGGGGCAGCGGCCCCAGGGTGGGGGAGTGCGGCACGAACGCTTTCTAAAGACTGCCGGTTGGGATCCGCTGAGAGCTTAAGTCAAAACTCGCCCATCGTCCTTATCTTGTATTTACAAAACGGGAAAGTTGAAGTGGCTTTAAGTAGCGAAGTCTTTGCACGTTGACAGGATTTTCGGCTCAGGTCTCGCTGTACGTCCCACAAAACTCCAAAACGGCAGTGGGTTTTTCTGCAGGGGAACTAACTGGGAAGAGCGACAGGAGGGCGGGCCCCAGAAGCCCCGTGACCTTTCCCTTTTGTTCCAGTCACGTGGCTGCACCTGCAGGGGAGGCTGGGGGCGGTGGTGTCCCCTGGAGATGTCAGCTCGGACTTTGTGTAACGGGCCAGGTGGTGAATACGGTAGGCTCTGCGGCCCATAAAGTCTCTGCCGTGACCACTCAGCTGTGGGCGGTAGCGGCGAATGAGGTGAAGGTGCGGCCGCGGTCGTGTCCCAGTAAAACTTTATGGGCACTGACGCTGGATCTTGTGATTTTCACATGTCATCAAGTATTATTCTTTTGATTTGTTTCAGCCGTTAAGTAGCGTAAAAACCGTTCTTGGCTCGTGGGGCCCGCAGAAACAGGCAGAGGCCCGAGGCAGCATCCGTCCGCCCTGCTGTGGACGGAGGGGGGGGGGGGGGTCGGGAGAGGGTGTGTCCCCACGCAGAGCACTTAGCGAAGCGTCCCCGGGGAGTGGGCGCCCGGCAGGCCAGCACGGCTGCTCTCCCCAGGTCTTCGGAGGAGCAGCTCCGCCGCGCCTACCACCTGCTCATGGCCCAGCTGAGCCGAGAGCACGCCGAGGTCCGCCTCTCCGCCTTCCAGGTCATAGATCAGCTCTTCGCCCGGTCTCATCAGTTCCGGGTGCTGGTCGTCTCCGACTTCCAGGAGTTTCTGGAGCTCACGCTGGGCACCGACCACGAGCAGCCCCTGCCGCCCCCCAGGGAGGCGGCCCAGAGGCTGAGGCAGGCGGCCGCCAGGGCTGTCCAAGGATGGAACGGGAAGTACGGCGCGGCCTACAAGAAGCTCGCCTTGGGCTACCACTTCCTGAGACACAGCAAACAGGTGGGGCGGCCTGCCTGGCGTCTCCTGCCGGCCAGCGTGGTGGAGGGGCTCCCGGGAGGGGACGGCAGCTCTAAGAGGGGGACGTGTGGACGGAGCGGAGCCTCCGGTCCTGACTTCCACAGGAAGCGGAAACGAGGGAAACGGGTCGGCTTCTCGGACGCGGCCCTGTTCTGTGGCCCCGAGCTTGAGTCCCGCCTGGGTCTGCTGTGGGCTCTGGCGGTCCTGGCTGCGTGAAACCCGCCCTCCTCCCCGGCAGCTCCCGCCTCGGCCAGCGCCGCTGGCCAGTCCCCCTGCAGCCTGAACGTGCTGCTGCTCGTCCGGGGCCCCGGGGGCCATGCTGCTTTCCCACGTGGCATGTGCTTCGCCGGAAGTGCTGCTGGCCCTGATCCCGTCGGGGGCCAGTCGTTGCTGATGAGCGCTGAAGTGCTGAGACACGGGGCCCCAGGGGCACGGAGGGTCGTGTGCCGGTGCCGACACGCCTCCTTCTGGGCTTCTGTCTGACTTACTGTGTTTTCCACGTGTCTCGTGTAGTCCAGCCTAACCTCTAATTCCTCAGGTGGATTTTGAGGACGTGAGCGCTCGGACCCTGGCAGAAAGAAAGCGGGAGGAGGAGAAGCAGAAACGCTTGGACAGAATCTACAGGGAGAGGTGTGAGCGGGCCGTCAGGGACATGGAGGGTGAGTTCTCCCCACCCCGTGGGGCTGCAGGTGGGTAGACCGCCGGCCTGACCTTGGCGGCAGCCCCCGGCCCCTCCCCAGGAAGCTCCGGGTGGGCCCGCCTCTCCTGCGCCCCCTGGTGGTGTTGTCTGAGAACGATGCTCCCCATAAAGGTCCCTTAGGTGGGGCAGGGGACAGCTCTTGCTGGCACCCCTACTTCTGAAACCTGACCCTTTTCTGTGCAGCTGGCCCTTTCCACGAGGGGCAGCCAGGGTGAGAGGAGCTCGAGAGGAAGGCCCCAGCTGGAGGCACTTCTGGGCCCCAAGGCAGGTGCTGGCTGGAGTGCCGTCCGGCTGGAGGGCTGGGAAGGGTGTGCGTCCCCACGGCTCTCAGCTGGCCGCTCTCTTCCGGAAGTTCCGCCCACGGTGGTCTACCCCGCTTGGTACTCACGGGGCGCCCGTGAGCCTCCCAGAAGTCCAGGCGTGAGGGTGTTACTGAGGACGTCACGGGGCGGGTGGTGGGGTGCCGCACAGTCGGGTGGTTTCTAAGAGACGACAGAGCCTCCGTACGCCCAGGGCTGGCCTCTGTCTGGGGCAGGAAGGAGGGGCGGGTGGCCCTCCCTCTGACCCTGGGCTCTGCCTGAGGGGAGGTGCTGCTGCTTGTCATCGCGACCCAACAGGCAGTTCCCGCATCTTTGCAGAAACGTCTGAGGAGATCCGGTGCTGCCTCACGGAGGTGGAGAGCTGCTTCAGGCTGCTGGTGCCGCTGGACTTGGCCGAGAGCCCGGGAGCCGCCTTGCCCACCGTGGCCTTCGGTGCGTCTGAAGGGGGCGCCCCTTGCCTGGCTGGTGCCGTGAGGCCTGGGGACGAGGAGCCCTGTTGCAGCAAGAGCCTGCTCGCCTGTGCCCGCCTTCCGTCTCCCCCTCCCTGGACCGCAGGGGACTCAGGGGAGGAGGACGAGGACGACGAGGATGACGAGGACCGGCATGAGGACAGCGACGGTGACGAGGAAGGGTTTGTGCGGCGCCACGGACTGGGCTCCCACAAGTACACGCTAGACGTGGAGCTCTCCTCAGGTAACCACCGGCTCCCTTGGGCTGGCCGTGGGCCCTAGGGGTGCTGGCAAGAGCTCAGACTTCTCGGGACGTGGCAGGGCCGGTCCTCCAAGGTTGGGGTCCCGGGTGACTTGAGGCTCTGGGTCCCACGCTCCACCCGGGGTGCTCCTCGAGAGGGGCTGATGCGGCGGCAAGGGCGGGGCTGCTGCCACAAGTGGCCTGGAGCCCTGCGGGAGGCTGTGGGGCCTGGTCCCGGGCCCGTCGGGATCAGAGGGTGGCTGTCCGCCCTGGTCTGGAGGAAACGTGTTTGCAGAGCGGCTTCTCGCCACGTTGGCGACGACACAGGTGTGCTGCACGGGACCCGCTGTGGCCTGGCCCCCTGTGCGGAGTGCTGGGTGGGTTGAGAGCCCCTCGGGGGTGTTTACAGAGGAAGGGCAGTCAGGGCACGGAGCTGTGTGAACACCCCACACGCCCAGGCATCTTGAGCCCCACCAGCCCCAAGGAGCTGCCTGCTGTCTGGCCGGGCCTGGGGGAGCACGAGGAGGGTACCCGGCCGCAGAAGGGCTAGGGGGCAGGACACGGAGGGAGGACCCTGGGGCCGAGCTGAGGCTGGGGCCTCCGTCCTGAGAGCTGTCAGGGGAGGGGCTTCAGGGCCGCCACGGGCAGGGCGCATGGGCTGGGGCGCGTGTGTCTATGAGGACACCGGGCCGGGCGTTGGGGTCGGGCTGAAATGATTTCCGCCAAAATCTTAAAGTAGTGAACGTCTTTCTGTGGCATCAGGCGTGGGGTCCTGGGCGACGCACAGAAGTGCGGGTGGTCCCTCCGTGGTGCTGGGTGACCTGCCCTGCTTCCTCCGGTGACCCCGTGTGCTTTGATCCAGACGGCCTGAGGGTGCGCGAGGACGAGGACAACCACGCCGTCATCCAGTCTGCCCGGGACGCGCTCAAGCTTATCCGAAACAAGTTCCTGCCGGCCGTGCGCTCCTGGGTACAGGTGAGGCCCGTCTCCACCGCGCACACGTGCTCAGGTGCAGGCCAGGGTCAGGGTTGACCTGCAGCGGCTGACCCCCGGGGTGGAAGGGGAGGGCGCCCTGGCCTGCCCCAGTGATGTGCCTCCTTGTCGGCAGCTGTTCACCCGCGCGGGGATTCGTGGCAGGCACTTGGAAGCCGCCATCAACCTGAAGGCGGAACTGGAAACTGCCCTGAGGAGATCTGGGGAGCTGGACATCGGACCTGAGGAGGGGCGCAGGGGGGAGGTGAGTGCTGCCCGCGGGCTGGGGCAGAGGCGACAACAAGGAGATCTCCTCTTTGGCCTGTGCTCGGTTATCTGAGCGGGAATGACTGGGGCTCAGAGATGTTCTGGTTCTCGCCTCATCGGGTGCTCAGTTCCCGAAATGGAAACTTTGGTTTGGAAGGTCAGAGGGCGCAGCTGAGGCCCCCTGGCCGCTGGAGGGCTGGGACGGGGTCTGGGGCAGGAGGGCGTGGCAGGCGAGCTCGGGGAACAGTCAGAAGGTTCTGGTCGGGAGGGAGGTCCCAGGGCCCCGGAAGAAGAGGAGGAGGAGGCCAAGGGCTGAGCTGAGACCTAGGCCAGCCCTGCTGTCCCCTGAACCTCCCCGAGCGCCCCAGCGGAGCCTCCCGTGAGCTGGTAACAACCTTCCAGGCTTCGGGGTCTCATCCTGTCGCCTGCGTCGTAGCCAAGAACACACAGAGTTAGGATGCCTGCGGCAAATAGAAAATCAGGACTTTTGCTCCAGGCTTGTGCAGAGGGCGGTGTCCCTGGTAGTGCCCCACGGAGGAGCTCCCTGGCCACAGGGCAGGCTGCACGTGCGGCTGGTGCCTAATTTGGGGAGGGTGGTCGAGGCCGGGTGTGGCTGGTCGTGGCGCCTCACAGATACTGTGTGGTTTGGGCGGGGGAAGCTGGTGCTCTTGAGCGCCGTGTCCCCAGGCAGCAGGGACAGGCCCGCACTTGGTGATGGTGCCCGAGTGAGGGCCGCCAGCCCCTGAGACAGCAGGCATCATGCAGCAACCCTGAGCCTTAAAGACCGTGACTTCCGGGCCCCCCTCCGGTGGGTCTGGGCCAGGACCTGGGACTTAACATCCGAGAGGGATTTGAGAGCCGTGTCCTCTGCGGGTGTCCTCAGAGACTGGCCGCGGGCCAGCAGGGAGAGGCAGCCGTAGCCAGACCACGGTGGGGCGAGCACAGCACCGCTATCTCAGAACCGAGAAGGCAGGCCCCAGAGTGTCCTTCTCCGCCGGGTGCCGGGACCCTGAACCTGGGCTCCAGCCTGGGAGCCGGACACCAGCTTCACCTGCAACCCCAGGACCCCGGAGGGAGGAGGGCGGGGCTGCGCTCCAGGGAGACACAGCTGTTGCTGGAGGAAGCTCTAGGGTGGGAAGAATGGCGTTGCCGGGCTGGGAACAGCCAAGTCCAGAGCCACCGAGACCTAGGACAGACAGTGGCCGACACCCCCGGTCTCAGCACCTAGTGACCTTGCCCCCTCCAGGGCCACTAGACGCCCTCCAGGCCGCCGCCCTTCGTGTGGGAGGGGCCCGGGAGGGGGGTGACTGCGCAGCGGCCCCCAGGGACCGGCAGAGGGCGATCTTGCCTTTCTCCCGCAAGGCCTCAAGAGGGTGAGGAAAGTTCCTGACCTGGCGCTGAGATCCCAGCCCGGCTTCTGTGGGTACAGCATTCCACGGAGGACCCTGCTCGGGTGTGTGCCCTGAGTAAGAAGTTAGTTTTGTGAAAAAAGATACTCTTCTTGCAACGAAAGAAGGTGGTTTTATGTTGTCGGGAAGGAGGTGATGTGGTCAGCTCGTTCCCACACGTGCAGAGGGATTTCTTTTTGAACGTGAGGTGACCCGGGGTCACGGTGCCAGAGCGCAGGCTGGCCTGAGAGCAGGGAGGGGTGCGGGGGCCGTGGGGCTTCCCCGCGTGCCCCCTTCGCGGTGCTCTGGGGCCCGCCTCTTTCCTGCCGGAGGCCCAGCTGGGCTGGCTCCCCGCTTTCCCTGTAGCAGGTGCCCTCGCCCGCCCTCGGGGGCAGCGGAGCCTGGCGGGGCGGGCAGAGCCACCCAGGTGCCTGAAACTGGCAGGCACCACCCTCGCCTCGAGGCTCTAGGGCCCCCAGGGGAGGAGAGGCCGGCTGCTCCGTCCGCGCGGCTGCTGCAGCCCCGCCTCCTGGGGGCCCACGGGGCTCAAATCTGAGGGCAGGCTGCGGACAGCAGCCAGGACGGGTCCTTTCTCCAGCAGAGGCCCCAGGCCGGTGGAGACTGAAGGGCTCAGGCTCCCCGTGTGGAAGGAGCCCTGCCCTGGGTGCCCTGTGGGTGCTGGGCTGGGGCTGTGCCCCCTCCCCCCACCCGCGATCCAGTCAGAGCCTTGATGGTTCCCTCGCTCAGGCAGGACTCACACCCTCGCTGATGTAGCCCCCCCATCCCGGGCACTGTCCCCAGGCAATCCGAGGGAGTGTCTGGTGGGGGCAGGTACGCCGCTTGTGGCCCAGCAGGTTGGGGGATGGGAGGCCCTCAGTCAGAGGCGCCGGCTTCCGTTCTGAAGGCTGGGGGGCCGGCGAGGTGGGGGACCCGCCGGAGGAGGGGCTGTGGGTGTCCTCCGAACAGGACACTGTTCCTCCGGCGGGGGGACAGCAGGGCGCCGAGGCTCAGGATGGCCCCGGAGGGTGGAGCTGAGTGTGGGAAGGTGACTTCGGAGGCAAGGGAGCTTCACCGCCTCTGTCAGCCGGAAGGACACTTGGCAGACGCTTCTCCACGAACTGATGTCAAAAAGGCACCGCTCCGGGAATCCTCGGGGATGGTCGTCCGCGCCGGCTGGTGGGCCGTGGCGCCCGGAGGCTGAAGCGCTCGGGGCTGGGGGGGGTGGGGGCTGAGTGGCAGCGCCCCGCTCAGGTGAGCGCCGCTTCCCGGAGTAGCCGCGGCCGTATCTGCACATCTGCTCCCGCAGCGGCGCCGGCCTCCGGGGAATTAGGAGCCAGGCGCGCTCCGCCCGGTCCCAAGTAAAACGTCTGAGACTTTGAGTCACTGGCCTGGGCCGTCCCCCACGTCCCCCACTCAGCCGGGGCTCGCCCTGGCGACCGCCTGCACAGTGGCCGAGCCGGGGACGCCGATTCGGTGACAGGGATCTGAGTGTCTCCGAACTAACGACCGGTGTGTGGGAGGCCAGGATGGACGCTAGAGCGAGCGAGCGAGCGAGCCGGCCAGGAGCCTGTGACTGCGGAAGCCCGACCGGGAAGCCCGGCGGAGGTTCTGCATGTCAGAAGCCATCCTCCGGTTGTTTTTTGTGTTGCTGTTGGTTCTACAGACTGTTTTCCTTTTGACGTAGTTCCACCTTTAATACGTGTAAGTGTTTGTTCTATAGAGCGTATCTCCGTCCTGCGGGAAGCAGGCCGGGGATAAATCCTGAACGGATCAATGTGGAGCGTCGTCGGGTAGATTTAGTCTCCGGCTCTGCTGTCGTAGGAGAGGTGTAATAATCCGTGGCTGCTACATTTGTTAAACTGATAAAAATCCTTTATAAACTTTTAAATTGCCTGCGGTTTAATTATGTGGCCGAGATCACCAATTATTCTGTTGTGTAATTAACAAAATATTAATTTCCCACCAACCGATATGTCTGAAAAAATGAATTTCAAGCACCCGTTTATACAGACTATCCGCGGTATGGTTTTTAAGAATGCCTGGGTTATGTTTTCTCACCGCTCACCAGTGGCAGCCACATGGTCTGAGCGGCGGGCGCATCGTCACTCGTTCTAAAAGCAGATGGGGCCCCGTGGCTCTGTGCCAGCGTCCCCAGCAGACCTGTCTGAGGGAGGAGGCCCCTCGGCCTGGGGCTCCTGCTGCTCTGGTGTCGGATAGGTTTTCTCTGCTGCTGGAGGCACGTGAGTGCTGGCTTCCTGTAGGTGAAAAGGACAGAGCAGGGAACCCAGGGAATGAAATGTTGAACGAGTCAGGCACCCCAGGGAGGCAGGGAAACTAAATCAGCTGGCGGTGGGGACCTTGTGCTCGGCAGGGCCGGTAAACAGCCTTCCTGGTGACGCGGTCCCCTCCATCACGCTGAAGGCCGAGCCACCGCAGCAAGGGGCTGCAGGCCGGGGGAGGGATCTGGACGCCTCCTGCCTTTCTCACGAGGACTGGAGCTCCCGCTCAAGCGCCCCCCTGCTCAGGGCCAGCCGTCTCCTGGGGGCCCTGGGGCCCAGCCCCGCGGTGCCTGGCCCCTCCTGTGTGTCTACACCGCACACCCCTTCCTCCGGAACACCTTCAGGTACCAGCCCTTGAGTCCCCGAGCACGCTCTGAGGTAGATGATGGTACCGCCCCATTTCACAGATGAGAAGACGGAGTCTGGGGGGAGTTGCGTGAGCCTCGGCCTTTGAGGGTGCCGGCCGCCTGCCGTTTTGCCTGCGAAGTTTGGGCTGAGGGAGGAGGGCGCGCGCTGAAGGTTCTCCTCTTCCCGTGTGGACACGGCTCCTTCGGGCGGTGGGAACTGCCCGGTCTAACCAGCAAGCTGCACCCTCCGCCAGATGTGCTGTCAGGTAGCCCAGGGGAGCGCATCTCGCGGCCTGCTGAGTCCAGCGGCGAGCCCCAGCGTGGCGGCCGAGGGGAGGGTGCCCACGTGGACCGTGGCACAGACCCGAGTTACCCACCCGGGTCTCCTGGTGACCCTGCAGGGCCTCGCGCCCCAGCCTCGCCCTGGCAGCGGGCCTGCCCGTGTCCTGTGGACCCGCGGCGCGGTTTCTTGCACTGCCAGCAGGCTGGACGCAGGGCTGGATCAGACCAGACGGGGGGGCGGGCCCGTGGCCGTCCTAGAACCCGGTGACGCACTTCACCAGCTCTGCTCTCGCTGAGCGGGGACCGTGCGCTCTGCGGCCCGAGTGGTGTCGCCGAGGGTCCCTGTGTCCTCACTCTTGCCCTGGCCAGTCCCACGCCCCGCTGTCCTCTGCCCTGTGAGCGTGCGTCCCCAGCAGCTGGAGATGTGCATGAGATATTGGCCTGGCTGGGCAATTTGCACGGCCTTCCAGGGAGGGCATTAGCATATAAATAGCAGATGCGATGACGGCCATCACAGCTGAGCACGTTTAATTTTTAGTTTATAAGATAGAATGGGGTTTTAAATGCATGGCCATCAAGCCGCCGAAAGACAAATGCAGGTTGGAGCTCACTTGTCTGACGAGGCCTTACATCATTTTTTTTTTAAAAAGGGAAACAGACACACATAAAACTGAACAAAAGTGATTTCTTGGGTGAAAAGTAATTGAGATTGCGCACCAAGTTAATTAGATCGTACAAAATTTATTTAACGGTCCCAGCTGCATCTCGGGCGCGCGTTTGGCGGGCAGACCCGCTCCCGGAGCCAGGTCGCTCGTTCTGTTCCTCCTCAAATAATCAGTAACCCCGATACCCCCACTGCTGTAAGCTGATTGCGTTGTATATTTTAGCCGTTTTATTGCTTGTTTAATTACGATCCCAGAGGCTCATTTTTCTAAATCCTTTTAACTGTGGGTGCGAATCCATTTGTATAAGACCCGCGGAAGGCCCGAGGCCCTCCTCTGCGCCTCCCCGTGGCTGCGGACAGGCTGTGCCCGGGAGGTGTCTATCCCCCATCCCTCGTCCCTCGGGTCTGGCCTTTCCCCAAAAGGGCGACGCGGTGTGGGAGGGGGCGTCCCAGGGGCCGCAGGGCTCTGTCCACCTGCCCAGGGGTTCTCCGTTAGGGAAGGTGGGGGGGACGCGGGGGCTGGTTTCTCGAGAGTGTTCGTGGGGTTTATTGCGACAGGGAAACTCAGCTTCTGGCAAACACAGAACAGCTTATGAGCCCACTCGGTTTTGAGGACCACCCACTTTCAACTGGATGCCTCCTTACAGGACGATCCCAGCGGGCTCCCCTCCTCTGCCTCCTGCTCCCAGTGCCTCCCCTTGCCTCATCCAGTGCTGGTTTCTTACCAGCCTGTGACCTTTGACTTTGAGGGGAAGTCCTGTCCCGGGACTGGCTCCCATGGGCTCCTGCCTGCCGGCCTCAGTTACCCCAAGCCGTGCTGTTTCGCCAGCGTCTCGTGGAGAGGGTTTTCTGGCCTGCCTGGTGGCGGTGCTCCTGCTCTCTGAACAGGCGTTTGTGTGAGGCCCCTGGGCAGGTCACACAGGTGTCACAGCCGCAGTGACTGTCCTGGATGTGGCGCCCCCTCCACCTCTGGACACCAGATGTCACTGCCCTTTGCTGATGTGCTCAGGGCCCGACATCCAGGGTCACTCTGAGCTCCAGGGGGTTCAGACAGCCGAGCGAACACCGCGAATCAAAAGGAAGTGGAAGCTTTCAAGCGTGGCTTCGATATTGGCGGCAAAGTCCGTGTCTGACTCTGCGTCGCTGTGGTTTGAGTGGGCCACCCGCCACCAGCGGACCGGAGGTGAGCACCCTGCGGTCGAGTCAGCCGCGTTCTTCCGGGGGACCTGGCTGCACAGACCCAGGGGGCGGCGTTCTGGAGGTGGTGTGTGTGCTGCCTGGTGCGACCTGATCAGTGCTAATTTAAGAACAAAGAGCAGCTCAGGGCTCCGTGTTTCTTCACAGGAATAAACAATTTTAGTTGGGGAGAAAGAGGGCATAATTCCTAATAGTTAGCTAAGCAGCCGAATATTTTTTAAGAAATGAAAATTTAATAAAAGCCCCTGGTGAAATTCAAGGGTGTGAACAATAAGCATAATATTTTATGAAAATGACCCCGTATTTAAAACCCAGCACTATATGTTATGCATTGTAGCACCCAGTGCACATCTACCTTTTAGAAAATTAAAACACATAAATTCTGTTTAGTGTTTGATACGCACTGCACTAGCCGAGAACCGTAATGCCCTAAAACCTTGGGCTGCTTTCCACCTTTCATAAATTCCTGGGTAGATTCTATACAAAAATAATTTTCAGGTCCGCGGCTCATTGTTATTCAAACGTGATTGATCGTCGTCATTTGCCCAGCTCGGGAGTTAAGTGCCCCTGTCATTTCCAAAGAGCATAATTGGGACGTTTCACAGGTCAGTGGTGGAGACAGGCTTCCCTTTTGATCAGTGTTAGACTGATAACAAAAATTACAGTTTCCAGTGATTAATGTCTCCCGTGCTTCCCAGATGCACAGCCGTGGGTTGTACCTAAACAAAGTGCATTTGCATCTGATTATGCCTCTCCGGGCGGGCGGTGGCTCCTGCATGGGCGTCCCGGGCCCTCAGGTACGGCCGGGTCACCGGGTCGCTGCTGGGGCCGCCACCAGGCCCAGCTGTGCGGGCAGGCGGGCGCTGCCGGCGTCTGTGACTTGGCCGGGCCTGGTGTGGGGCCAGCCCGAGGCCTCCTGTCCCCTGGGTCACTCAGGCTCTCCGTCCCCTGCTCAGGCCTCCGCTGTGCCTCTGAGGTGTGCTATTGAGAGAGGTTTTGGTGGTGCAGGCGTGTGTCACAGGGCCGTTCTTCCAAGGCTGCTGCTTTGTACCTTCAGAGGCCTGGCAGTCTGCATTCGCGCGACGGGGGCCTCCGTTCTGGAAGTCTCCTCCACTTGGTCTGAAATCGGCTGCGGCCGTGGTGCAGAGTAGGCCGGGCTCCTGCTGGGATCCTCTCCCTCGCGTCCTGTCCTAGGGCCACAGGGGTCACTGAGAAGGGGGGCGAGGAGGGGGCTGCACAGGACCAGCCTCAGAAGCCCGATTCCTGGGTGTGCGGCAGCCTCCGCCTCTGCTCTGCCACGGACTGGGTGCTGCAGAGGGTCCCGGTGCCCCAGGAGCGAAGCAGGCCCTCCGGGCGGGCTAGGGAGCAGGTGGCCCCGCCCAAAGGGAATGGGCTCTTCGGTGGCTCTGTCATGAGTGACTCTTAAGGGCAGGTTATTCCAGCAGCACAGGCACACCACTGTCCCCGGGGGGCCTGGCTTGAGCTGGACGCCACCCTCAGCTCGGCCCGGAACCGGGGGCATCTTGCCTCTCGCTGGGGGAGACGTGTCTCACGGGGCCCTGGGAGCACGTCTGTTCCGTGAGACCTTGAAGCCGGGTTTCTTGCATGAGTTTCAAAGGGAACGAGATAGTGGGGCAGGTTTACGTGTGGCTGGACGTGGACCCCAGGTGGCTGGCCGGTGGAGGAGCCACGGGGCTGGCCTGAGCTGAGGCGCAGGGCCTGGAGGCCATCTTTGGTGTTTGGTGCTGCCTCGAGCCCGTCGCCGAAACCCAGCCCGGAGCGAGGTCTCCCCCGGCAGGATCGGGAGCCTCCGGGCCTCTGGGCTGTTCTCACACACAGGTGTGTTTCCACAGACGGGCCCAGCGGTCAGGGACGAGGACGAGGACGAGGACGACGACTTCATAGAGGTCCCAGAGAAGGAGGGCTATGAGGCTTGCGTCCCCGAGCACCTGCAGCCCGAGTGTGGTGAGTGCGGCCGGCGGTGGGGTGGCAGGAGCCAAGGATGCTGGGCCTCGGGCATGACCTCTCGTCTGGGGTCTGGGGCCCCCTGAGCAGGGGAGCCAGCCCTGGTGTGCGCCCTGCCTGGTGACGCTGCAGATCTGTCACCAAAAATCACACCATCTTCCCCCTTGTGCCCAGGGCCCCTCTCCCAGGCCGGCCCTGTGCTGGGCTCCTGCCGTCCCCGAGTCGGGCAGGTGCCACCGCCCCTTCTGGGGGCACAGTCAGGCCGGCTCCGCACGAGGGGCAGCCCTGCTGGGGACACACGAATCCGGGGTGGGGGGGGGGGCGGCTCCCACGTCCAGGGGCTCGATTCCCGCTTGCGGCAGGGGCACCGGGCGACAGAGACTGCTGCCTCCTCCCTGGTCCCCGGGCCCCGCGTGGCGGAGCGCCCTTCCCTCCTTCCTGACTGTGGAGCCGCGGACGGTGGCGGCACGTCAGGCCCAGGACACCTGTTTGCCGTGGGGCAGAGCAAGGTTGCTCCTGGGCAGTGTCGCCCTGTGGTTTCCTTGCCAGCGGCCCAGGGTGGTGGCGCACGGGGCCGACCCCTCACGTCCAGAGGAGCCAAATAACCGCAAAACAGGTGGATGTCTGCCCGAGGCTGTGAGGCAAAGCGCAGGTGTGTGAAGAGTGTGGGTGGTTGGCAGCCGCTCAGGGGTGGTGCTGTGGCCCGTTAGGGGCCTCACGACCCGAGCAGCACAGCCAGACCCGACGCCTGCCGTCTGCCAGCCAGGTGACCTCTCCCCAGGCGCCGGCCTGCACATGCGTCCCGCTCTCTGCTCTGGCCGTGCTGACCTTCCGTTCGTGGCTTTTTGGGCCCCCCCCACCGACCACTGGGGGGCCCTCCTGCCCTTTGGTCTTGTGTGTTCTTCTGCCGTCCCTGGGTTCTGCTGTCCTCCCACCGGAGCGGGGGCTCCCCGTGGCCAAAGGCCTCACCCGTGGCCAGGCCAGAGCCCAGCAGAGGCCCGGCCGCACTGGAGGCCGCTCGTGCCCGGGCTGGGACGGTGGGCGGTAGCGACGGGACCCCCGGGGAACGCCCCCCCCCCCCCCCCCCAAGTCCGGTCACTTCTCCGGGCCTCTGCAGCCCATGCCCGAGCGCCTCCTGGGGCGTGCCCGCCACCCTGTTCTTGCTTCCCATGCCTGGGCAGGGTGCCCGGCAGTGGTCGGGCCGCGAGCCCCTTGGCCCTGCCTCTGGGGCCTGGGAGCCCACGCTGACCCTCGGCTCGTCCTCCGCTGAGCTCTTAGTGCCGCAGCTGCTTGTCCTGGGCCCTCTGCAGTCTCGCTTTGAGGGCCCTGAGCCCTTCCCGCAGGAGGGAGAGCTTCCCTCTGGCCTGTGGCTTGTGCTTGGTGGACGGTTGTGAGGAGAGCAGTGACCACAGCCGTGGCCCGTGGATCTGCCTTACCACCGAGGGGCTGGCACGTGGTCTGGCCTTGGCAGCCTCCGGCGGGGGTGGGGGAGCTCCCGCCACTCCCACTGGCCGGGTGGTGAGCCTCCCTGTTATCCTGCTAATCAAGAGTGGCAGAGGGGGGGACTGGGTGTCACGGTGCCGCTCACAGGACACTCGATGGGATCCTGCCCTGCCGCTGTGTGACAAGAAAGCCCCGGCCCCACCGGCAAGAGCAGTTGAGCACCGAGCCCAGCTGAGTCCTGCTCCCGGGTTCCCCAGGTGACCACAGAGGGCGAGCGCACCTCCAGGGGTTCTGTCCGCTCGTCTCCCCGGCCGAGGCCCCGGCAAGACAGATCAGCTGTTCCCACTGAAGTATTTCTGGCCCAGAAAAACCCACAGGCCTACAGCGTGCCCCGTCCCTCCGCTGAGCCCCGGAGCGTTTGCCCTGCAGGAGGAGCAGGTTAGCAGAATGCCGCCTCCTGTCACCTGCACCTGACACCCGCTTCCTCGTGAGGCCCGCGGGGCCCGTGTTGGGAGAGACCCCGCCGGTCTTGCCGCCACTGGCTCACCCCTTTTCTGTGGAAGGCTCACGACATGCTGTCTGTGACCCGGAAGGGAATGCTAATGGCCGACGCGGGTCAGGGCCCGGTGCTGTCCGTCCACCTGTGTTTGCTAAACTGAGTCCCTTCCCGGACAGGTGGGCTGCCGAGGGCCTGGCCGGCGATGGAGCAGGGGCCCCGGGGACGAGGCCAGCCCCATACAGCCCAGCTGGGGCGGGGGGGGGGGGGGGGGGGGCGCGGGCACAGGGTCCCAGGGGCGGTGAGAGTCCCAGTGAGCTTGGGGCTGGGGCGGGGGCGCTCGTGACCTGGGATCGGCTGCCAAGACGGCTGTGCGCCCGGGCGACCCCGCCCTCAAGCACGCGGCGAGCCCTTGCGGGCCTCCAGGGCCCTGGGGGTTTCCAGACAGAAGTGTGCCAGGGCGCGGCAGTTCATAACGCTGCTTTATATTCCGTCACTGTTTTTTCAATTAAACGCAGGCGAACCCTGCAGTAGATTCGTCTAAATCCACACGGCTGAGGACGCTGGCGCTCTTTCTTTCTCAGTCCTCTCTCTGAATTTTCACCAAGGGGCTTTTATCTTCCCCTTAATCCTACCATTTCTGTCAGGACATAATCTCTTTCTCAAATTTACATTTTAATTACAAGGCCAGCTGAACCAGGTAAAATCAATAGTGTCAAGCTCGGCGGCCTAACTCCGCGCGAAGCCGCAGCCTCTCCATTTCCTGCTATCGATTCATCTCTCCCGCCCTGTCTGCCTTCGCGCTCCAGGCAAATGGGTGCCACTTGGTCAATTTAAACAAAAACGGGGATTTGGGCGTTTTTCTGACGCTTTCTGAAGGCGACCGTGGGAGTACCTTTGAGCCACGCTCCCGCTCCCGTACTCGAGTCGCACGCCCCTGGGACGGGCGGGTGCAGCTGGCGGGGCGGGGCGGCCGCGGCCTCGCTCTCCTGGCAGATGCGCGCTCCCGGGCCTGAGGAATGCCGTCTGCTTTTTGGGGTTTTCCTTTGAAAGTGTGTCAGCAAGATTGATTTTCTACAACGACGTGAAAGTGGTAGTGTTTTTTTTCGTGCCCTGAGTATTTACTCTGCCTTAACACGCTTACCCATCTTTTTAATGGTTTAAAACAACAAATCAATGAAAAATATATTTCATTCTTGTAACTCTTAGGAATTCTCGTATCGATCCTTGGGCTGTGATTGTATCCATCTAAATGCCACAGTGCCCACTTACCGGTCTTGCCCACCGCCACCCCCCTGCACCAGGCGTGCGCGTGTGTTGCGGGCACGCTCGCCGGGCCACCGCGACGGGCCCTGCGGCGGTTAGCGGTCCACCTCGTCCACGTCCCGAGTGGGGGCGCTGGGGGGGTTTGGGGAGCTGGAGCTAGGGTGTCGTGGTGATGAGGGAGCCTGCTTGGGGTCCCCAGCCTCGGGGGACCCAGCACGCCCGAACGGCTCTGTCCTTTGCTCTCAGCCACGGGAGCCTGAGAAAGGGCAGCGGGCGGGCTCGCTGGTCTTCTGGAGCGAGCGCGGGCAGATGTTTCCCGCGAAGGGCCTGCGGCCTCCGGGGGCCCCCGAGAAACCAGCCGTGCAACGGCCAAAGCCGTCTGCCGCCGCCCACCAAGCTGCAGAGGGCGGGCAGCCGCCTCCGGGCCGAGTCCGTCGGATCCTGCCGCAGAGAGCCCGAGGCCACCTGAGGCGGGCGCGGCCCCTCCTGGTGGTGCTGCGAGGCCCTTCCTGGCGCCCTCCCCAGGGGCCCTGGCTCCCTAGCAGAGTGGCTGGGCTGAGTCGGTAGTCGTGAGTTCGTGGGGGAGGGGGCGGTGCGGAGTGGAGTGTTCAGTGGGACTGTCTACACCACCAGTCTGTGCGCTCGGGAAGTGCGCACGCCTGCGCGCTAAATACCTCGCGTCCGTGTCCGTTTCTGACGTCTGGGGTCTCCACTGCCCGTTGCTCTGCACCCTCTGACCGCTCCGTGGCCCCGGGACGTGGTCTGGGGACGCTGCTCCTGTCCGGGGCCCGTGTGCCCGGAAGGGCCCCTGGGATACAGCGTCCCGCCGGCCCGCCGCGTGGGCCCTTTTGGTCTGCCCTGCGAGGGTCCGCAGAGCCCCCGTGCCGACTGTCAGCGGTCCGCGCTCCTTGCCGCCTGCAGAGTGAGTCCTCCCTCACGTCCTCGTTCCCGCTTTCTGCTGACCGGTGGTTTTAGGTGGGTCTGGTGTAGACAGCAGGTCACTCCGTGTTTTAAGGCCGATCGGTCTGCCTCTCGGCTGATGGTGATCCGTTTAGCGAGTTGTTACCACTTTGCTGCCTGTGCCCAGTTTCTGTTTTCTTTCTTCCACCTTTTATGCGGTAGGATGACGTGTCTTCTGGTTTTGGAAGTATTCGTTAAATGTTAGTGAAATGGTAAGGATGTTAATTTTTCTGAGGGCCGTTTTGAAAGATTCATCCTCTGTCCCATGCACTGCCCTCGTCACCACGCTCGAACGTCTGTCCTGGGCCTTGGTCTGCTGGCCAGCCCCGTGGTCCCCTGACTTTTACAGAGCCAGTCACATCCCCCCCCCCCCCCCCCCACTCTCTCCTGGCCGATTGGCTGCTGCTTCCGGAGTGTTTTCAAGGCAGACCTTCCTGTGTGCTCCCCCCCACCCCCACCCTGCCAAGGGGTCTTGGTGGGAGGCTGCCCCTCAGGCTGGCTGCAAAAGCTAATAGGAGAAAACGCTGGAAGTGTGATTGGCTTTTCCTTCAGTCTCCTGAGGCCTCGCCCCTGCCTGCTCGCTGTCACGTCACAGGGAGCGTGGGTCTTCGAGTAGGTCTTTCCGAGCACCCGCCTCTTCTGTTCAGAAGCTTTGTGGGTCTCCTGCAGTCCCTGTAACTCTAACAGCTGGGTTTCCCCCACTCTCTCCTTCCTGACACCCGGCAGGCCCTTCCGATCTTTCCCACGTTTTCCAGCAAAATAGCGCTGCCTCCTTCTCGGGTCTCTCACCCTCCAGTTGTCTTTCTGTCCTCCTGGGTCCAGGAGCGAGGGTGCTGGTGTCCGTGCGTCTGCTCTCCCCACCTGGGAGAGCCCCCCCCCCCCCCCCCCCGCCACCCCGGCTTCATGCCCGCGTGCCGCCTGGGGGTGCCCGCCGCTCACGTGTGCCCCTCCAAGTCCCGAGCTCCTCGGCCCCGGAGGACTGTGCAGCCTGCTCGACCTCTCGTCCTCTGCCTGGGACACATCACTCAGCTCGTTTCCTTCCTTTGCTGGCAGCTCACGGTCCTCACGGTGTGAGCCATGCTCGGCCCGCGGGCCCTCAGCCCCTTGGCGGGGAGAGTGCTCAGTCCAGGCCCCTGGCTCCCACAGCGAGTTAGGGGGGGTGCGATGTGCTTGGGGTGGAGCGCCCCTGGTGTCCGAATCCACACTCCGCCCCGTGCGCCCTGGGGCGCCGGCCCGCACGGCGACTGGGAAGGGTGGCCTCTGCACCCAGCGGAGAGGGGCAGCAGGGGTCAAGGCAGGGCTCGGTAGCGTTGAGGAATCTCTCACCCTGCCCTGGGGACTTGGGGGATCTGGGGATGGATGCCGGCCCGCAGAGGTCGGTGGCCTATTAGCCTCTCTTCTGCCCGCGTCCCGTTGAGGTGTCGGGAGACCCCAGCGCGGCGGCCTCATCCTGCTGGCGGCAGACCAGGCTGTCTGTGGAACGTGGCCGAGGGTTTGGCAGTTGGAGGGTTTGGCACTAACACGTGCGGTCACTAGCGTGTTGTCACCGTGAGATGGGGGCGTGGTGGCCCCAGGGGTCTGTCCGGGGTCGTGGGAAGGGTGGTGGGGAACAACACCTCTCTGTTCCAGGGCTGGAGAGGGACCCGGCGGCACGGGGCTCACAGGCCCGGAAGAGCATGAGGAGGGATGAGGAGGCGCAGGACCCCACCTGTGCTGCCGCCCAGCTGCATGCGCTGCACGGACGCTTGCCCCCGCCCCCGAGCCCCAGGTGACCCCCGGGTGCCCCGCCTCTCCCCAGAGCGCGGGCCGTTGTCCTCGAGCTGTTGAGGCCCCTTTGGCCCCTGGGAGGCGGTCCCCGGCGTGCGCCCGGGCCAGGGGTCATGAGGTGTACAGGGGCTCGCGGAGGGCCGTACCATAGCCACCTTGTGGCCGTGGGGCGCTCAGCTCCCTGCACAGCTCCCCGGGGACGGCTGGGGCCCGATGCTGGGCTTCCCGCAGGCCCAGGTGTCCGCCCGGGAGCCCGGGCCCGAGTGTGCTGACGTGGGGGCCCGTGTCTGTGCCCGGGGGGGGGGGGGTGGAGGACACGAGGGAGAGGCGGGTGGCTGTGGCCGGCTCCAGGCGTGCACCGTCGGTGTGTCCTGTTCTCGGGGCCTCTCCAGGGCACCTGTGGGACCAGAGGAGGCTGGGAAGCTGGCCGCAGAGAGGGCCCGGGCGCCTGTCGTGCCCTTTGGGGTGGATCTGTGCTACTGGGGCCAGGAGCAGCCGCCGGCCGGGAAGATCTTCAAGTGAGTGAGTGTGTGTGTGTCGGGCACCCACCCCACCGCCCTCGCCCGGCCGCAACGCTCGCTCCCTTGCCCCGCAGTCCCTGTGGATGCCAGGAGGGCGTGGGGACGCCCACCACATGGCACGGGTGTGTGGCGGCCGTGGAACCGTGTGCAGTGCGCGTCTGCACTCTGAGGTGCCCTGTCGCTCGTCGTGCTGCGTGGTCTGGCATCACCCCGGGAACGAAGGATGGGCTGCCGGGCCCTTTGTGACCCCTCGCGCTCCTTCAGTGCTTCTGCACCCCAGCCCCTTGTCACGGCCACCCCACCCACCCCCCCACGGGCCAGGCCTGGGGTTCTGCCAGGAATTTCTGGGAAGCTGCCCCCTGGCCGTGCTGGCCTTCACTTTCCATCTGGGGGCTGCCGACGGGAAGGGGCACGATTTCCATCTGCGTGTTCCCCGGGCTAGTCCCACTCCTGCCGGGCCGGGATCGCCCCTGAGGTCTCTGCTCTGCCTCAGGGCTGCTGGCCTTCAGCTTGTGGCACCTGTGGTCGGGTCCCAGGGTCTCTGCGGCGTGCCCTCGCCAGCCGGGCCGTCCGACGGCCTCCCTGCGGCAGCGCTGAGAGTCTGGTGTTGCAGGTGTCCCTCTGAGCACCGCTTCTGGAAGCCCAGTGAATCGCACGTGGAAGTGGACAACGCCAACGTCTCAGAGATGCTCCGGAGCCGCTACATCACCTTCGCGGGGAAGTTTGAGCCCGTGCGGCACCGCTGCCGCGCCCCGAGGCCCGACGGCCGGCTCTGCGAGCGCCAGGACCGGCTGAAGGCGAGGCGGGGGCCGAGGCCGGGAGGGGCGGGGCAGGGCGGGGGGGCGGGGGAGGGGGTGCAGTGCCCGGCTCCAGCCTCCCACTGCCGCGCTGGCCGCTGCCGCCCCAGGGAGGGCTTGCCTGTGGCTGTCACGCGTCGCTCAGGTGGGGACTTGTGCCGGGGTTGGGAGCTGGGGCGCTCCGCACTTTTTCCGGCGCCCTCGCTTGCTTAACACCGCACCTCCTGAGCCCGGTCCATACGGAACACGCCGGGCGGGCGGCGGGTGCCGGACTGCCGTGGGCCCCAGCCTCCCCCCTCCCTCGGCCCACCCGCCTTCACAGACGTACCCCAAGAGCCCCTCCTTTTCGGGGTGTGCGAAGGAAGGGGCATTCCTGTCCCGCCATCCGAACTGCTCTGTTCTCTGCCACAGTGTCCTTTCCACGGGAAGATCGTCCCGAGAGATGACGCGGGGCGGCCCCTCCGCCCGGAGGACAGGGCCTGGGAGCAGAGGCGGCTGCAGCAGCAGCAGCAGCAGCAGCAGGCAGGGCGCCCGGGTAGGTCTGGGGGCTGCGTGGGGACGGCCGGGACCCTCCCCATGGGGTCTTTGTGGCCACCTGCCACCAGCGTGGTCCCGGCTCACGGCGGCGCAACTGGGACACAGCGGGGTGGTGCTTTCGCACAGCTGCCACCTGGAGACGTGGATGTGCTCACGGCCGGAGAAGGCCGCGTTGTTGGCTGGTCGGTTGTTTGGCTTCTGGGCTCTGAATCAGTTTTTTTGTTTTGTTTTTTTAAAATATTTTTTAACGTTTATTTATTTTTGAGACAATGCGAGAGAGAGTGCAGGCAGTGGAGGGGCAGACAGAGGGAGACACAGAATCCGAAGCAGGCTCCAGGCTCCGAGCCGTCAGCCCAGAGCCGGACGCGGGGCTCGAACTCACGAACCGTGAGATGGTGACCTGAGCCGAAGTCGGGCGCTTGACCGACTGAGCCACCCAGGCGCCCCTGAATCAGTTTTAAGGAGGTGAAGAAATGGAGGCAAGAAGAGTTAATTGGCTGAAGCCCGGGCTCCAGGGAGGAGAGCAGTTTGCTTCCCGCCAGGCAGACGCACTTGCCCACGTCCCCTTGCCCACGTGTCCCCCGTGCGGACCTTGTGCCCCCTGCCACCCCGCACGACCGGCTCTCTCTCTGCATCGGGGCGAGCTGCGGGCACGTGCAGGTGCGTGCGTCTGTGCCCGTCTGGGCAGGAGCGAGTGGGTCCCGGGCGGGTCCTGAGGCCTCAGGCCTCGGGAGGCTAGGTCTCCACAGAGGCCGTCTCAGGGTCCCGTCCCGTAGGCTAGATTCAGACAGGACGGTGGACTTGAGCCACGTAGGCACCGTTTTCAGGACAACCCAGGGAACTTGTCTCATCCCAGTACGGGTGTCCATGCCCTGTGCTGGGCACGTGCCATGTGCTGGCTGCCTCCCGGCTTCCCAGGACCCCTGAGGAGCAGGGCCAGGGGGCATCACCAGAAGTGGCCGTCACGGGGCAGCGCACGGGCACACTCCCCAGGCCCCTGATCTGTCTCCGTGTCTCCGTGGTTTGTCCAGCCCGGGCCAGTGTCTGGAGGCCCCGGGACTGCCTGGGGCTCTCGCTCACCTGAGAAAGCCCTGTCGCAGACCCAGAGCCCCGACGAAGGGAAGGCGGCCGCGTGCGTGGGGGGCAGCGCTGGCCTGCACGTGAGGGTCCCAGTCAGGCTGTGTTTGTCGTCATTAGTGGGGTTTCTCCCTTTGACAGATGTTAGATTTCAGGCTGACACCCGGGGCAGTGGATGGCGGCGGGGAGGGGCCCCTGACCTGCTAATCCGCAGGGTGAGGCCTTCCCTGGTGGCTCACACTCAGGAGCAAATTAAGTGCCTATTTTTTGTGTCAGCCCCGAAGAGCGGGTGGTTCTCCAGCCCTCGGCGACTTGTTAACAACAGGTATCGGGGCTGCGGCCGCGGGCCGGCGCTGGCCAGTCAGATGTGAAATAGCATCTCTTTACTAACTACAGTATCGATCCCCGCCTCCCTCGCACGCGGGGCAATTTTCTTTTCCCTGGCGCTAACCTTGGTGACAATGCGCGCCGAGCTCCAGGGCCCGTCAGCGCACAGGAAGGCCGCGCGGCCCCGGCTTCTATTGATTTTCTTCAAAGGCTTTTAAATTGGTCCTTCATTTTACTGAGATGCTCATTCCATCTCCACCGGGCGCCGGCATTTTCTGTTGTGTTTAAACAATTGCTCCATTCACCGGGCTCCTAAACTGTGGCGCCTTCTTATTACGGGAGATAAACTGTTTAGACACTTTTCCTTAATCTCGGATTAATCGTTCCTGGGCCTGAATTGTGCGGCCCTGTATTCCTTCACTTCAAAAAATCAACTTGGGGAGGCCTGGCCATCTGTCTGTCTGGGGCGCACAGCCCAGCCCTCTGACCCTGGGCCCTGGGGTTCCCGTCGGCTCTGTGGGCAGGGCGTCCGGCACCCTCCTGCGGGCCAGGGTCGGCGGCCACAGGTCTGGGCACAGGAGGGACATCGTGCCGTCCCGCTCCTGCCCGGGATGGCCTTCCTGGGACGGCCAGCATGGGCAGAGCAGCCCCCACTGGGACCGGGAAGCCGAGAGTGAGGTGGGCGGTAGCCGGGCCTTTGGAAGCCGAGGCCGGGAGCCCCCACCATCGGACAGCAAAAGCTCCCCTCGGTTCTGGCAGGTGAGCGCGCCGACCTGGCCTCGGTGCAGCTCGGGGCTGGTGAGGCTGGGCTCTGGGACCGGGTGACGCGTGTTTCCCCTCGGAGCGCTGTCCCCCACCTCATTGTGTGGCTGGGCCGTGCCAGAAGGCACGTGGCAGGAAACTCAGAGCTGTCTGGGTGAACTGACCCCCGTGTTGCTGAAGCCCGCGTCCGGTTCTTTTTGGACCGATAAGAAAGAAGGCTGTGCCCGCGCTGACCCCTTGGCTGTGGCCACCGCTGCCGCACGCCCCCACCAGCCAGCAGACGGGCCTGGCAGCCATATTTGGGGGCCTGGCGGGGCACAGTCCAGCTGGAGGCTGGGAAGCAGCCTGCAGATGGCACTGTCCCCCAGCCACCAGCCTCAGCTGCCTTCCTGCCTGAGGGGTCAGTGGATGCACCCGGAGAGGCTGCTGGGTCCTGTCCCAGCCCCCTCCTGGCCTCTGTGGGCACAGGGGCCTGCGGGGCACAGGACGGTGGCGGGGGGAGGGTCTGCCTTGCCCCCCGCCCCGCTATCCCCAGCCGAGCCGGCCCCTACAGCAGGGAGGGATCGGGACTTGAGTAGGGACGCTCTGGTTAGTGTCGGGAGTTCTCCTAAATCTCGAGGCCTCTTTGCAGAGTGGCAGGACCCCGAGTTTATGAGAGACGTGGAGGCCGCCACGGGAGTAGACCTTGGCTCGTCTGGGTCCAGCGGGAGAGGCAGAGGAAAGAGGAGGAGACGCTGTGGCCTCACCGACCTGAAGCAGCAGGCCGACACTGCCCGTGCGCGCATCGCGAAGAAGGTGTTTGCTAAGTAAGAGCTTCTGGCGGCTTCCTTGCCCCCACCCCCTGCGTCTGGGGGTGCCGGAGGGGGGTGACTGGACTCCAAGACACTGGCAAGCCTGGGGCCCCGACTCCGCTCTACCACGCGTTTCTCCCGCTGACCACCACGCCCCTGGGTGGGACAGGTGCTCCTAGCCAGCAGGGGCAGGGCCTGGAGCCGGTCACCCCGAGGGTCACCGGTCAGCCGTTCCCCTAGGGGTGGGGCTTCGCGGACCGGCCGGCCAGCACATCCTCATTTCCCAGTGAGGGGCTGAGGCCTCAGCGGGGGCTGCTGGCACAGAGCCGGCCCTGTGTCTCCTTGCCCAGCTGACCTAGAAGGGCCGGGCGCTGGCCGGGCTGGGCTCTCTCGAGGTCAGTGCCCGGGGACGTCCACCTAGTGACCGTGGGCAGGGGAGTCGCTCCCAAGGCCGGTGGGACCTGCCACGCAGGTCTCCGCCCCAGCACTTGGCCGGTGCCACGGGGAAGCGGGTCAGGGCCTCGAGCCAGCGCTGTCATTGCCTGCTCGCCACTGTGGCTCGCCAGAGCCACCGTGCTTATACAGGTGCCGCCAGAAGGAATTGGGGGGCTTGTTCAGGAAGCCTGTGAGGCCGTCACTTCCTGGGTCAGACTTAGGCACAGGTCTTAACAGGCACCTCAGACCGTGCCTGCGGGGCAGCCTCCTCCAGTAGACCCTGGAGGGCATTTGGCTCAGTGTCCTGGGCAAGGGAGGCCCTTCTTGCTCTCCTGGCCAGCGTCGCCGTGTACTTGGCCTGAGGGGACGGGAGCACGGCTTCCTCGGCGCCCTCACGGAGCCCCGAGGGGCAGGGGGGGTGCAGCACCTCCTCACTGCTGGCGCGTCGTAGGAGTCGGCGTCCTGAGGAGGGCTTGGCCCCCAGCCTCCGGGCACGAAGCTGGCTTCTGGTGGATCAGCCGCGGGTAAAGGGCACCCTGGGTGCTGATGCCCAGAGGAGTGCCGGCCAAGGGGCCTCTGCGCCCGGCACCCTCCCACCACGCTCAGAAGAGCCTTCGGGCTGGCTCCTTGCAGCAGCTTGGTGGCCTAGGGCTCGTCTTGCTGGAGGGCCGGGGTGGCAGCGCCCCTGGGGCCGCGCCCAAAAGTCACGTGGGCACCGGGCACAGGCCCTCGGCCTCACAGCAGCCGGGCTGGGCAGCGAGACACGCCCGATCCGCCACTCCGCGTCTTCCTGCCGCACGTTTGCGGTGTTCTCCTGCGGCCCCACCTGAGGTGGGGGCTGGCTGGGCGGGGAGGGGGCTCGGGGCGGGGGGGAAGCAGGCCGGGCGGGGGGCTGGCTCTGGCGCTTGGTTCTGGCGCTTGGTTCCGGGGTGCAGCCTGGCTCTGGCGAGATTCGGGATCCCGGGAGGTGCTTTGGGGGTTCAGGGAGCCCACAGGGGTGGTGCCGAGGTCGTCGTTAGGCTCTACACGGGTAGGGCCCAGCTGCTTCGAGCTGCAGGGAGCCTGGGTGGCCGGAGTGTGGCAGCCACCTGCAACCGGTGCCTCAGCCCAGCCAGACCGCAGTCGGAGCCCAGAGCCCTAGCCGGGGCTCCCTGATCACGCCCCGCTTTGCTTTCCCCACAGGGCAGCCGTGCAGAGGGTCGTCACGGCCATGAACCAGATGGACCGCAAGAAACACGAGAAGTTTGCAAACCAGTTTAACTACGCGCTGAATTAGAGGGCCAGACTGGGCGTGTGTGGTCCCCTCTGGCCGCAGCTCCTCTTCGCCCTGTGCCAGCGCTCGAGGACGGGCGAGCGGGCACGGGACCGGGTCGCCACCACAGCCACCGTTCCTGTGTGTGCTTCGTGTGAGGAGTTAGCGCGTATTCTAATTAAAGTGCCCCAGAACTATGGACTGTCCCTCCCGCGGGGGTGCCACTGTCCTCTGGGCTCCGTCTGGCCCGAGAGCCTGGAGGACACACGGGCAGCTGTGTCTCAGTGGGGCCTCTTACAAAGCCTGTACGTCTTACGACGTGGCTCGGAGTCGATGGGCCACGTGTGACCCCCGGCCCCCGCTTCCCGGCCTCTTCCCTGGGCGGTGATGGCTCGGAGGGGCTCCAGGAAACCCACACTTCTACGCGCACACCGTTTCTAAGACGAACACGCCGGAAGTGAAGCGCTCACGGCGCTGTGCCTTGTGCCTCCGACGCACACGTGTGGGGTGGTGGCTCTGCGTTAGAATGCCCACAGCTACCTCACTGCGCTTGTTCTTCCAAGGACCGCGTCACTGAGACAGAACCCACGTACCATAGCATTCACCCTTTCAGGACGTACAACTTAGTGTCACTAAGCGCGTTGACAGTGTTGTGCGACCCACACCACCTGATTCCAGAACTTTGCGTCACCGCAGAAGCAGCCCTGTCCCCGTGGGCAGGCGCGTGCAGCACCTCTGGATTTGTCTGCGGGTTTGCGCCCTTTCTGGACGTTTCACGGCAATGCCTCTCGCGTCCGGCTTCGTCCGCTTAGCCCCATGTTTCCAGGGTTGTTCCGTGTGATAGAATATGCCAGAACTCCAGCCCCTTTTGTGGCCTAGTGATGATACCCCATTGAGTGGATGCCACACCCTATTTATCTGTTCATCACGGACACGTGGGTCGTTCCACATCGCTCGTCTATTACAAATAATGCTTCCGTGAACGTTTGTGTACAGGTTTTTGTGTGAACATGTATTTTCATTTCTTTTGGGTTTACACCTAGAAACGGAATTGCCGGGTCATATGGCGACTCTGTCTGACTTTTGGATGAACTGCTGAACTGTTCCAACTCAGAGTTGGACCATTTTAACTCAGCCGGACCATTTTACTTACATTCCCACCACAGCGCGTGAAGGTTCCAATTTCTTGTCTGCGCTTGTCCACACTTGTTATTGTCTGTAATTGGCGTAAAGTGGTGTCTTGATTTGTATTTTAGTCTGTATTTTCCTAATGACCAGCGGTATCATTTTTTCGTGTGTTTGTTGGCCATGGAAATACCCGTACAGATCCTTTGACCGTTTTCAGTCGGATTGTCTGTTTTGAATTGTAAAAATTCTTTATCTATTCTGGATGCCGGATCCTTATATCGTGTGCCAATATCTTCTCCCATTCTGTCTCACTTCCTCAATAGTGCCCTTGGAAGCACTAAGTTGTTACTTTTGATAACATCCAGGATCTGTTTTTTCTTTTGTTTCTTGTGCTTCTGGTGTGCTAAGCAGCATGGTCTGATCCAAGGTCATGATATACCCCTATGTTTTCTTCTAAGTGTCCTTATCGGGTTAGCTCTTAAATTCAGGTCAGTTTTGTTTTGAGTTCGTTTTGTATATGGCGTGAGGTAGGGGCCCAACTTTGTCCTTTTGTGTGTGGAGAAGATTATTCTTTCCGACCCACTGAATTATCTTAACACCTTTGCTGATTGTCGGTTGGCCATAAATGTATGAATTTATTTCCGGATTCTCAGTTCTGTTCCACTGACCTATATGTCCTTATGCCAGTGCTGCAGTGTCTTGATTAATGTAGCTTGGTGGTAAGTTTTGAAACCTGAAAGTGAGTCCTCCCTCCAGCTTTGTTCTTTTTCAAGACTGTTTGGCTGGCCTGGGTCCCTTGCATTTCCAAATGCGTTTTAGGGTCAGCTTGTTAGTTTCTGCCAAAAAAAAAAGGCAGCTGAGATTTTGATAGAGGTTTTGTTGGATGTAGGGGTCACTAAATACTTAATACCTAGCTGTGTGGCTTATGCACTCGGGGTCTCATGATCGTCAGACTCTTCCCCAGCTTCTTTTAGCAACGTTTTGTCGGTGTCCACATTTTGCACTCATTTTGTTAAATGTGTTCTCAAGTATTTTATTCTTTTTTTTTTTTTTTTTTTTAACATTTATTTATTTTTGAGACAGAGAGAGACAGAGTGTGAACAGGGGAGGGTCAGAGAAAGAGGGAGACACAGAATCTGAAACAGGCTCCAGGCTCTGAGCTGTCAGCACAGAGCCCGACGTGGGGCTCAAACCCACGAACCATGAGATCATGACCTGAGCCGAAGTCGGACGCTTAACCGACTGAGCCACCCAGGCGCCCTATTTTATTCTTTTTAATGCTGTTGCAAATGTAACTTTTTCTGAATTTCATTTTAGATTGTTCTCAATTTATAGAAACTCAACTGATTTTTGTATGGTTTTGTAGCCTGAAACTTTGCTTAACTCGGTTAATTCCAATACATTAGCACGTGCGTGCAGACTTCTTAGGATTTTCTCAACACGCAGTCACATCATCTGCAAACAATGCTTCCTTTTCAGTTCGGATGCCTTCGTTTTTTTTCTTTTGCCTAACTGCTTTGGCAAAGTAGAAGCCTCGAGTACAGTGTCGACAGTGGACATCCTCACCTTGTTCCTGGGCTTGGGGAGAAAGTTTTCAGAGTCTCACCCCATGGTACGGTGTGGGCTATGGGCTTTTGAAGATGGTTTTCGCCAGGCTGAGAAAGTGACCTTCTAATTCTACTCTGTTGAGTGTTTTTGTCTTGAAAAAATGTTGCATCTGTCCGATGTCCATCCATCTGTCTCTACTGAAACGATCATGTGGTTTTTGTCCTTTATTCTGATGATATGGTTTATTATGTTAATTGGTTTTTGTACGTTGAACCACTCTTGGCTTTCATGGGATAAATCCCACTTGGTCGTGATAATTCTTTTTATGTATTGCTGCATTTGGTTTGCTAGTGTTCTGTGATTCCATTGACCTGGTGTGTAGTACTTTGTTAAGGACTTTTGTGTCTGTATTCATAAGAGATATCAGTGTGTATTTCTTCTTGTGCTGTCTTTGTCTGGCTTTCGTACCAGAGTACTACTCACCTCATAGGTTGAATTGGGAAGTGTTCCTTCCTCTCTTGCTTTTTTTGGGAACAATTTATGGAAGATTTGTGTTAATTCGTTAAGCATTTGGTAGAATTCGCCAGTAAAGTCATTTGGTCCTGGACTTTTCCTTGTGAGAAGCTGTTTTTTCTTAATTAACTGATTATCTTCATTTATTATAGATCTGTTTAGATTTTCTGTTCTTCCTTGAGTCAGTTTCAGTAGCTTTTTTTTTTTTTTTCCTTAACGTTTGTTTTTGAGAGACAGCGAGAGACAGAGCATGAGCAGGGGAGGGGCAGAGAGAGGGAGAGACAGAATCTGAAGCAGACTCCAGGCTCTGAGCTGTCAGCACAGAGCCCGACGCGGGGCTCGAACCCGGGAACCGTGAGATCGTGACCTGAACCAGAGTCAGACGCTTAACCGACTGAGCCACCCAGGCTCCCCGGTTTTAGTAGCTTCTGTATTCGTAGGAATGTGTCCATTTCATATAGGTTTTTTATTGTAATTTGTTGACCTCAGTGGTTCATACTATTCCTTTACAGCCCTTTTTATTTCTGTAAGTTTGGTGGTAACATCTATTCTTTCATTCCTGATTTTAGAAAATTGTCCTCTCTCTCTCTAAAATTTTCTTGGCCAGTCTAGCTAAAGGCTTACCAATTTTACTATCTGTTCAAAACCCAGCTTTTGGTTTTGTTGATTTTTTTTCTTATTTTTTCATTGTTTCATTATTTTCTACTCTATTATTTATTTCGGGTTGCTTTGGGCTTAGTTTTCTCTCTAGTTACTTGAGATAGGTGATTAGCTTACTGATTTGAGGTCTAGCTTCTTTTTCATTAGGTGTCTACATCTGGAAGTTTCCATCTAAGTGCTGCTTTAGCTTCATCGTGTAAGTTGTGTGTGCTCTGCCTCATCTTTATCTCCAAGTATTTTCTCATTTTTCTTGTGATTTAAGAGTTGGCTTAATTTCCACATACTTGTTAATTTCCCAGTGTTTTTCTGTTACTTAATTTCTGATTTCATTCCACGTAGCCAAAGAACACATCATGTATGGTTTCAGTCCTCTAAGACTTATTTTGTGTATGCGCTATCCTGGAGAATGTTCCACATGCACTTGAGAAACTATTCTGTTGTTGGGTGTCGTGTAGACACACGTTAGGTTGAGTTGGTTCGTAGCGTTGCTTACCTCCTCTCTCTCCTTGTTGGCCTTCAGCCCAGTTGTTCTACCCATATTGAGAGTGGGGGAAAGGGGCGCCTGGGTGGCGCAGTCGGTTGAGCGTCCGACTTCAGCCAGGTCACGATCTCGCGGTCCGTGAGTTCGAGCCCCGCGTCGGGCTCTGGGCTGATGGCTCGGAGCCTGGAGCCTGTTTCCAATTCTGTGTCTCCCTCTCTCTCTGCCCCTCCCCCGTTCATGCTCTGTCTCTCTCTGTCCCAAAAATAAATAAAAAACGTTGAAAAAAAAAAAAAAAAAAAAAAAAGAGAGTGGGGGATTGCGGGCTCCGGCCATTCCTGTCCAGTCGTTTCTCCTTTCATTTCTGTTGGTTTTGCTTCATGTGTTTTGGGGCTGTGTTGTTAAGTGCACATATGCTTATACTATTATTTCTTCCTGATATACCGACCCTTTTGTAACACAGCCTTCTCTGTCTCTAACAGCTTGTCTCTAAGTCTCTTTTTGCGTGATACCGTACGCCTTCTGGTGGTTGTTTGCGTGGTACATCTTTATCTGATTCTCACGTGCTCCTTATAGGTGGCATGTAGCTGATTGTGGCTTTTCATCTGTTCTGCCGATCTCTGCACTTACAGTGCAGTTTACTCCATTTACCTTTAATGTAATTACGAAAAGAAAGATTTACATGTGTCACCTTTCAGCTTTTCTACACATCTTTTTATCTCTCTTTTCCCCATTGTCCTTTTCTTGTATGTTGGATGGACGTTCACTTAATCCCCCTGTGCCTTTCACTGGGTGTTTGTTTTTGTTTTGGGGGCAATTTTTTAGTGGTTGCTCTGGAACCTGCAGAGTGAACGACTGAATATGGTCTAGTTTGGATTCGCACCAACTTGATTTCAGGAGCATTTGCTCTAACATAAGTCTGTTCCCTCCCAGCTTCTTTGTGCCGTTTTTTGTCATACAGATTACGTGTTAATAGATTGTGAGCCCGTCAACATAGTTTTGTGATTATCGCTTTATGCAGCTCTTTTGACTCAGATGGGAAAAGAAAACGTTTACAATCAAAAATACATTTATTCTGTCTGCTCTTTGGCTGCGTGGTTGCCTTTACCAGCACTCTGTGTTTCTTCTTGTGGATTTGACTAGTGTCTCTCACTTTAGCCTGAAGGGCTCCCTGCAGTTATTTCCTGTAGGAGAAGTCTGCTAGCAGTGAATTCTCCCCATTTTTGTTTATCTGGAATGTTTTCTTCTTCGCTTCTGAAGAATGGCTTTGCCGGATTTTGAAATCTTGGTAATAGTCTTTCTCTTCTAACACTTTGACTGTGTCTTCTCACTGCCTTCTGGCACCCATGGTTTCTCACAAGAAGCCAGTGTTCACCTTCTAGAAGATGCCATGTACACAACAGGTTGGGGCTTCTCCCTGTTGTTTCCAAGGTACTCCTTGTTGTTGACTTTTGACAGTTTGATTGTGTGTCTTTGCTTGTGTCGTCTTTGAGATTTGTTGAGCTTCTTGGATTTAGAGGTGGTTTTTCATCAAATTTGGGAGGTGTGGGGCCATTTTTTCTTCTCCTGCCTCTTTCTCTCTCACCTGTCATTGGACTCCCATTATGTGTATGTCAGCTGGTTGATGATGTCTCTCTGGTCCCTGAGGCCCTGTTCATTTCTCTTCATTCTTTTTTCTGCTCCTCAGAATGAACCTACTGATCTGTTTTCAAGATCACAGATTCTTTTTCCAACAAAAATCTAATGTTTAGTTGCTCTAATGAATTTTTCATTTCATCTATATTTTCTGAGCCCAGAATTTCCATTTGGTTTTTCTATAATGTCTTTCTTTTTACCAATATTCTCTATTTGGTGAAACACCATTCTCATTTTCATTCTTTATACGTGTCTTCCTTTAATTCTTTGAACATATTTATCATAACCGATTTACAACATTTGTCTAGTAAGTTCCACATCTGGGCTTATTCAGGGACAGTTTCCATTGAGTGCTTCTGTCCCTGTGTATGGGCCACATTTTCCCGATGCCTTATGTGTCATAATTTTTCTGTTGAAAATTAGACAGATAATACAACATGACAACTCTGCAAATCGGATCCTCCCCCCTCCCCCCAAATTTGTTGTCGCTGTTTGTTTCATGTCCTTTCTGGACTAATTATGTAAATCTGTATTCTTTGTTATGCTTGGTCACTGGAGTCTCTGTGGTTAGCTTAGTGATCAGCTAATGATGGAACAGAGACTTCCTTAAATGCTTTGACCCAAGAAGTCTTGTGGTTTTGCAGACAAGCTGTGTGTGCATGTGGGGCTCACTTTGCTCAGCCAGTGAGTTCTCACCGAGAACTCACACTTCTGCTTGCACAGGGCCTCGAGTTCAGCCGGAGGTGAGAGCTAGGTACTCCTCAGGTCTTCTGAGGTTTTTGGCCAGCCTCTCGTTTGCCCAAGCGCATGTTGCCTCTGTGGGCGGCCGCATCATTAAACAGTGCCACTGATTGTTTGCAACAAACCCACACTCGGCCACTTGAGTCAGGCCAGAAAAAGACCAGCCTGGCGAATGGATTTTTTCCAGGCAGCAGCCAGACAGGTCAAATGGTGCCAGTTCTCTGAGGGGAGGGCTTCGGGGGGCTCCACAGCTCGTCTTCACCTCCCAGTGACTGCCGGACTGATTTCCACAGCCGCTGTGGCTGTGAGGCTGCTGGGTTTCAAGGTCACGCTGCAAAGCAGGAGAGGGACTGGGAATCGCCAACCTCCCACCATGACTCAGCCTATCGGTCCAGGTCTCTGGTTAATTTCCAGAGTCTTGAAAATGTTAGTTTTGGCCGTTTCCCTCGGGTTCTGTGGCATTTTGGGCAGGAAGGCCCTTCCTAGCCCTTGACCGTTCCCCGAGGTCCAGCACACGGCTTGCACACACGCATCCACGACAGCCACGGGTGCCCGTCTGGGTCCCCGGGATCGCAAGCGCGGAGCCCAGTGGTTGTGCAGCTGCCACTGTGCTAGTTGCCGCGGGACCGCTCCATTCGCTTTCCCAGTGGCAGCAGCCTGCGAGGACGCGGACTCCCGGAGCCCTGGGCGCTCAGCGGTGGCGGCGCCGGGTGCTTGCCCCGTGGAGCAGTGGCACCTTGGAGTTCTGGTTGATGTGCCTCTTAGGGGGGTGAGCTACTGGGCATTTCTCCTGTGGCAAAGTCCTGGTCGTTTCTCCTTTTCTGGGAGCCGGATGTCCATATCCTTTGCTCGTTTTCCTGTTGACTTACTAACTTGTGTGAGTTGTAGGAGCTCTTTACTGGTTAAGACAAGTAGCTCAGGGGCGCCTGGGTGGCTCAGTCAGTTAAGCGTCCGACTTCGGCTCAGGTCGTGATCTCACGGTCCGTGAGTTCGAGCCCCGCGTCGGGCTCTGTGCTGACAGCTCGGAGCCTGGACCCTGCTTTGGATTCTGTGTCTCGCTCTCTCTCTTCTCTTCCTCCACTCATGCTCTGTCTCTCTCTCTCTCTCTCTCTCTCTCTCTCTCTCTCTCTCTCAAAAATATATAAACATTTAAAAAAATTTAAAACGAAAACATGACTGCTGGGGCACCTGGAGGGCTCAGTCAGTTGAACGTCCGACTTCAGCCCAGGTCATGATCTCACGGTTTGTGGGTTCAAGCCATTCATTGCTTCGGGCTCTGTACTGACAGCTCAGAGCCTGGAGCCTGTTTCCGATTCTGTGCCTCCCTCTCTCTCTGGCCCTCCCCCGTTCATGCTCTGTCTCTCTCTGTCTCAAAAATAAATAAACATTTTTAAACAAAAGTAGCTCAGTGTGATGAGCCTCGAGTATTTGCCATCTGCCGATTCTGCGATCGCCATTCGGCGAGGTGGATTTTGTGTGCCTTGCATCTTCCCGACCTCTCCTGCCTCTTGTGTTTTGTGTCCCTTCCCCACTCAAGGATTACGTTAAAAAATGTTCCCACATTTCCCGGTACTTTTTTGGGCTTCATTTTCACATTTTGCTCACTGATCTATCATTGGTTTTGATACAAAATATGAGCCCGGAAACCCAGTTTTCATTCCCGATAGGTGGCTGCTTGTGTCATCCATTTCTAACAAGCTGTCTCTTCTGCAGACGTGGAACACCGCCTTTCTCTTAGGTCGACACCCAGGGAAGACAGAACTTTCTTCTGTCCCGTCAGCCCGCCCGTCTCAAAATACATGCTGTTTTGATTACTGTAGCTTGGTCCTGCGTTTTTACGTCAGAGATGTCTTTCTGTCCGCTCTGAGGCAGTTAGAAAAGGAGGGGTGCGCTGAGGGAGGAGGAGGGATTTTGTAAGACTTAACTCAGGCCTGAGTGCCTCTGTGTCTCATCTGGTGCTGCCTCTGCCGGAGTTTCCTGAAGGACAGGCCTGCGCGCTCGTGTGTTTCTAGCTGGTGGGAGAGCAGGCCCGCTGGCCTGGTGCAGCGCGGACGCCCATGGCCGGCTTGGAGCCGGCCTGTGGTGACAGGCCCCGCGAAGGGGCTCCCAGCCCAGAGGAGCGAGGGTGGGGCCGTGGCACCTGCATACCTCAGCCCAGGAACGTGATCCTGAAGGGCACTGCTGCCCCCGCCCGGGCAGGCCGGCGGAACAGCAGAGGGATGGCAGGAGGGACGACCGGCAGGGCCCAGGGAGCATCATTGCAGGGTCGCAGCCTCAGGACTGGGGTTGGACGGAGCTTACAGAAACGGTGTGTCACAGAACCGGCTGCGCAGAATGGGAAACCCCCGAGTGGCCCTGGCTTGTATGTGTGCCTCTCAGGTGAGCGCCCCAAGCTGGTGAGAAGCCACCCACGGTGCCATTGGAGCCTCGTCTCTTCCCAGCACCAGTGCGTAGGACTTCCATTCCCCAGGCTACCTCTTGGCCCAAGATGGCCGCTGGGGCTCCAGCCATCACAGGGTCTGGAGAAGGAAGGAGGCACGGTGGGGTGTGCCTCCATTTTCTGTGAAGGGCCTTTCCGGGAACCCCTCTTGGGAAGGGAAGACACACACTGCTTGCATGGCCTTGGCCAGACTTGATCATATGGCAGCACCTAGCTGCCCAGAAAGCAAGAAATGGGGATAAGCCTCCAGCTACCATTGGCCCGTGTCCGGCAAGGGGGAGAATCTGCCCTCAGTAGGGCTGCTCTGAAGGGGCCATCAACAGGTGTGGGTGGGACATGCCATCCTGTGGTTGTTACCTGCCTGTGGGGGGTGGGGCCCTGGAATGGACCCGTGTCCCTCCACGTGACAGTGCCTACGTCCCTGAGAGTGACCTGCTTGACCCTCCCCTCCCTCCCCCCTCCCCCAGCTGGTGCCCCTGGTGCCCAGGCTGTCTGTCAGCCTTCCCTCCCCCCCCCCCCCCATCCCTCGAATAGCCTAGGGAGGCCCCTCTGAGCTGAGTGACACTTCACAGAGCCCTGTGAACCTCAAGTGACCCAGGGCAGAGACCTGGGGGGGGACTCCACATTGGGCCCTCAGGGGGCCACTTTGGGACGGGCCATGTGACAGATGAGGCTGGCTGATTGGGAGCGGGGGCGTGTGGTCACACGTGACTAACCGCGGGCAAGGGAGGAAGGGCGGGAGGGGCACTGCGACTGGTCCGGTGACAGCGCTAGACACACCGGGGAGGCCTGTGAGGCTGAAGACATGGCCCCTCTGCTGCGGGGCTGCGGTGTGGGGAGGGGACCACGTGGACGAGGGCACCACGGCCCCACGGCCGGGCCGGCAGGGTGGGGAGTGAGGTGGGTCAGGGTGCAGGGCCACCAGGGTTTGCTGGAAGACGGTGGGGGGGCGGAGCGGGCACGGTCCCAGAGGGGGGGCGGAGCTGCGCTCAGGGTCGCCTCTGTGGGACTGCAGGTGGGGCACCAGGGGTGCGTGGGGCCCGGGGTCCAGCAGAAGAACTGGCAGGCAGTGGGGCCAGGGCCGCGCGGGGCTGAAGGGGAGACGCGGACGGAGACACCGAATCGGACAGCGAGTGGAGACAGCTCTTTGGGTAACTCTGGCTTTGGGAGGGCAGCTGGACGCAATACAGGGTCGGCTCGAAGGAGGGTGCGGACCCTAGAGCAGGTTTGGACACCGCCTAGCAGAAAGAGTGGGTGAGGAGGGAGGGCGCAGGGGTCAGTCCGAGGTGGGCGGGGAGGGCACATGCCGGGATGGGTGGGTGGCCCGAGCCAGCAGTGGGGGTGAGGGGGCGGTGGGGGGTCACGGACAGAGGGAAGTGAACACACTGGGGTGTGCCCGCTGGAGGGTGTGGCCAACAGCTGGGTGAGCCCATGGCCCCCGCGTGCCCAGCTGCCGGCGGGGGGGGGTGGGGGGGTGGGGGGGACGGAACAAAGCTGGGCAAAGGGGCTGGGCAGGCAGGCAAGGAATCGGGCAACGCTAGAGGGTGCTATGCGGCGGTGGCCGGTCGGCTAGCGGCCCCCTATCCACTCTCCCCTTTTCACTAGGAGTTGCCACCGGCTCTAAAAAACTACATTTCCCAGCCTCCCGTGGCAAGGAGCGGTCATGTGACCAAGCTCTGACCAATGAGTTGTGAGCAGCCGTGTTACATAGGCTTCTGGGAAAGCGCCTTAAAAGGAAAAGGGGTGTGCCCCTCTGCTCCTTTCCTTCCCGTTTGCTGCCTGGAATGGGGATGTGATGGCTGGAGCGTCACCCTCCATATGGATCTCTGAGGATGAGGACCCAGCCCAGGGAAGCTGTAGCAGATAGCGGGATGGAATAGGGTTTCCAAGGGCTCTTTGTAGGTGTCATGGCTGCCTGGGGCTGCCAGCGGCCAGATTTTCCTCACACAAAACAAAATAATCTTTTGACTTGTGTTCTTTGGATTTTCTCTTTCATGCAGCCAAAGCCAATCCCACTAGCAGGGGACCACAGAGCACCAGCTGTGGGCTGGGCACGGAGGGAGACGAGGAGGGCTGGGTGGGTGGGGAGCGGCCTCATGGGGAGGGAGCTCTGTGTCTGCCTGGGCTCGGCAGTTCCTGGGCCGGAGCCTGGGGGTCAGTGTGGTGAGCAGAGCCTCCCCAGCAAGGCCCTCAGGGAGGCCTGTATTCGTCTGGGCTCATACTTGCAGGGCCTGTGCCTTGCTGGACAGGAGACTCCTCCCAGGTGATGGAAACCACGTGGGTGTGTTCTGGGATTACAGATGGATGCGACTGCAGCCAGGACTGGCCCTCGGAGCTCGAGGAGGGGCCATCCCTCGGTGCACTCGGATCCCAGGACTGAGACAGCCCTTCCTGGCACTAACAGCGAGGTCGGCCCCCCGTGGGGCAGGGGCAGTGCTGAGGAATCCGGAAAACCACCACTCCCCTCTGCCTCTAGCTCAGTCTGGGCGTGCTGGAGACCGGGCACCTGGGAGTCTGCCTCGTCCTCTCCCTCTGAGGGCGGTGGAGCAGCAGACTCCCCTGGGCTCAGCAGGTGGGCTTAGGGGACACAGGGGCTCCCTGGAGCACAGACCCCACACCCTCTCGGTTGATAGGCTTGCCTCCTCTGGCCTGTCCTCCCGGCTCGGGAGAAGCGGAGGCTGTGGCTTCCTGCTTTGGCAGCCCCTGAGCCCACTTGGGCTAAGTTCACCGCAATGCTGTGATTTGATTTTAGGCCAAGAGCCTTCTGGAACTTTCTGGAGCTCTGGGTCTCCTCTGTCAGCTGCCTACACTCTGGGTACCCAGGCCTCAGTGGTGAGACCAGGGGTGTCCCCACGTCCTCTCCCCTCTCCCGTTAGATTCAGCAGATTTGAGCCCCACTCCTGGGGCATGCTGAGCTCCGCCAGTGGGAGAGCCCCCCTCTCGGGGCGGACGGAGTCAGTCAGCAGGGTTACTTAGCAGAAAATCTCCTGGTGCCGGCGCTGTGCGGGTGGGGAGCAGGGGCGGGGGGGGGGGGGGGTGGCAGGTGGGGTGGAGCCTGGGGCGTGGTGGGCAGGGTGGTCCCAGCTGCCCCTCGGCCGCCCTTTACCCACTAGTGACGGTGAAGCCAGTGGGGGGGGGGCGCTCTCCTCACTCCTACCCAGGCAGGTGGGGGATCGCTGCCGCCCACCCCCACAGCGCCTTCTGGCTCGCAGCTCCAGCCTCAGCCCCCAGCCCTACCCAAAGTGGACGGTGGCGGGCTGCCTGGCGCGGGGAAAAGTTGCAAGCGCTCAGCCGACTCCTCGCACGCGCAGGGGGGTGCTCGCCTAGACACGCGGCCGCGGCGCCCCGGCTCCCTCTGCGGCGCTGGGCTCCGCGCGGACCAGCCCCACGGGCCCCACGGCGCCCCGGGTCCTGCCGCCCCTGCGAGCTCTTTCGGAGTCCAGGCGGGCCGGCGGCCTGCGGCCCCGTAGCCTCGGCTCTCGCGTCGGGCAGCCACCCGCCCCGGGGGCCGCCGCCTCTAGCCTCCCCGCGTCTCCGGGGCTCCAGGAACCCGCGTGGGGACCGCGACCGGAGGGGAACCCGCCAGTCGGTGGAGGAGAGGTGGCCGCGCCGGGCTGGAGCGCTGGACTCGTGCGGGCCGGGCTTGCGGTCCAGCTCGGCGCTCTCGGGCAGGCGTCTGGAGCCCGGCGCGCCCCGGCTTTCCTCCGCTGGGAAGCGACGGGAGCTCGTCCCTGCGGGGCCGGGGGAGGATGCGCCCAACACCCGCGGCCCCCGCCCCGCCCGGCTCCGTGGCGCCGGGCTTCCCGCACCCCTAAGGGCCCCCCAAGGCTCCACGGAGGTGGAAGGGGGGCGTCCCTGAAGCTAGAGGATCCGGGGTGGGGGAAGGGGAGACGCGGGGACGCGGGACTCTTGGACAGTAGCCTCAGTGGGCCAGCACCAAGCGCGCGCGTGTGGCGGAACCCAGACGCCATCCGACCGCAGACTTTGGCCACGGGACACCACGCCCGCGGGGAAACCGAGGCCTGAACCCAGCGCCTGGTGCAACAGCCCCCGAGGCGCCTCGGTCGCGCCAAGTACGCACCGACGGGACCGGACGGGACCGGACGGGACCGGCGCAAGGCAGCGCGGGAGCCTGAGGGACGCGGGTTCGGCCTCCTGCGGTTTATTGATTGAGTCAAGTTCAGCAAAGTGCTTCCGAGCGGGCCGAGCCCGGCCCCGACGCGAACAGTCGTTTATAAATTTAAAACTCTCCTGTAGCAACGGGCTATGTACAGAGTCCACGACCGAGGCCTTGCACGAGCGCGGCGGCGGGCGCCTCCGGGTCCCCGTCCGCCGCCGCGCTCACAGGTGCGGCGCGTAGAAGGCGGGCGCGCCGTAGGTCTGCGAGCCCAGCACGAAGGGCGACAGCACCGCCGGGCTCGACAGGAAGGGCAGCTGCGCGGCGCACACCAGGCCGCCGGGGCCGTGCGCCGGGTACCCGGCCGGGCCGTGCATGGCGAGCGGCGCGCCCATGGGCGGCGACGGGCTGAGCGGGCTGAGGCCGCCCGGCAGCCCCGCGCCCGGCCCCGCGCCCGGCCCCGCGCCCGGCCCCGCGGCCCCGCCGCCGCCGGTCGGCGCGCTCGTGTCGGCGCCGGGGTTCTGCTTCTTCCACTTGGTGCGGCGGTTCTGGAACCAGATCTTCACCTGCGTCTCGGTGAGGCTCAGCGACAGCGCCAGGTTGAGGCGCTCGCACACCGACAGGTAGCGCGTCGCCTTGAATTTGTTCTCCAGAGCCACGAGCTGCTCGTAGGTGAAGGCGGTGCGCGCGCGCCTCGGCTTCCCGGACTTGGAGTCCGAGCCCGTGCGCTTCCGCTTGGGCTTGGCCGCGGCCGCGCCCTGCGGGGTCGTCCCCGCGCCCCCCGCCGCCGCCGCCGCCGCGACCCCCGGCGGGCCCGGGGCTCCGGGCGAGGTCCCGCGGGGGCCGGGGGCTGCAGCCTCGTCCACCGCGCCGGGGGGCGCCTCGGCCTCGGCCGCGCCCGGGCAGCCCGACCCGCGGGCCGCGAGGCCGCCCCCGCCGCCTCCCCGCGCCTCCTCCGCGCCGCGCGCAGTCCCGGCCTCGGGCGCCCCGTCGTCGTCGTCGTCGTCGTCGTCGGGCGCCTCGTCCCCGCTGTCCGCGCTCGGGCTGCGGCCGCCGCCGCCGCTGCTGTAGCCGCTGGCCTCGGCCTCGTCCGCCTTGTAGGGGTCGCCGGCGTCTGCGGGCGGGCGGGGAGCACAGCACAGTCAGGACGCGGCGCCCTCCCTCCCGCTCCCGCCCCGGGGAGGGTCCCCTTCTCTCCGCTCCCCCCCCCTCCTCTTCCCCTGGGCGCTTTCGTTCTCCCCCCTCTCCCCTCCCGCGCGCCCGGGGCGCCTCGCTATCCCTTCCTCGCTTGCTTCTCTCGAAGCTTCCCCTGCGCCGAACCTCCCGGGCTGGGCCCGGCCGGGCCGGCCGGGCCGGTGCCGAGCGCGGGGTTTACAGCGGAGTGAAGGCTCCGATCGATCCGCGGGGCAGATACAAACTTAATTAAACTCATTTTGTGTAATGTACAAACTAGTTAACGGCCATTTAATTTATTTCGGCGTAGATTACCCTCCAATTACGGAGAGGCGAGGGCCAGCCAATTACCCAGCATTTTAGAGCCAGCGGGCCAGAGGCGGTGGTGGGGTTGGGGCCGCCTGCAAGGAGTGGGGGGGGCTCCTGGGGACCAGAACCGGCCGCCCTGGCCCCGATTCCACCTCAAGCCTCCCGGGCCTGGAACTTGGCAGCAGCCCTCCCCGCCGCCGAAACCCGGGGGGGTCTGGGTCCTGACCAGGAGGTCCGGTCCTGGGCGGTGGGGGTCCGGAGCGGGTGCTAAGTCGGGGGTGTGTCCCCGCTAGGCCCAGTCTGCGCAGCAGCAGAGGCCTCCCAGTCTGCCTCCCAGCAGAGGCCCCTGAGGTGGCTGCATTTTGAGTCGGGGAAATTTGCAAGAAAGGGTCTGTCCTGGGCAGGCCCTGGGAGGGCATCCGCGCAGACTCCACCCCCACAGGTGGTGGTACCACCGACCGGCCGACCGTGAGAAAAGCCAGGCAGGTGCCCTACACAGTGCGGCCCAGTCGGCACCGAGGCCCCAGCTGTTGAGTCAGGTTGACATGGAGAACCTGGGAGACGAACGTCAAATTCGGTACCAGCAGACTCCTCCAGGGCAACTGCAGAGGTTAGGTGGAAGTCGGCAGGGCAGGTGGCCTGACCCCCCAGCCACACCCCTTGGCGGGAGCAGGGGCTATCCCCTAGGGGACCCTGAGAGCACCTGGCCATACAGCCCTGCCTTGTCCCGGGGAGATCTGAGGAGGGAGAGGGCCTGGCCTGGCTCCCTCCCTGAAGCCGCGATAGCCAGGGCCTTCCGCTGGGATGGGCTCCCGATGCGGGTGCAGGCTCGGGGTGGAGACTCCCAGAACCCAGGCTAGGCCCAAAGCCCAGAGGGTTTCCCTCCGGCCGGCCTGGGCTTGCTCCGCCTCCATCTAGACCCCACCTGGAACCGGCAAAGCCAAGTACCTGAGGCCCCCATGCCCCAAGGCTGCGGCCCCAGCCCCGGCTGCCCTGCGCTCGCTCCCGTCCCTGCTCGGCGAGGGGCTGGGAAGTTGGAGGGAGAAAGGGCCGAGGAGGGGGAACCAAAAGCAATCAGGAGCCGGTCGAATGCAATTCTCGATCAATAGCGGCCCCTAATAAGTGTAATAGGTTTTAATCGAGTAATTATCCGAATTTTGACCCTATAATTTAGATGTTCGGGGGGAGTTTGCAAGGTGCTTGAAAGAGATATGCATGCTGCCGTAATGGGATATCGACCGGGCCGGGGGCGCGGGCCGCCCCATTACCGGCCGCTTTCCGCCGCTAAGCACATTTCCCCTTAACTGTAATCGAAGGGATTTAATTGTTTTTCCAGAGATAACCAGCGTTTTGTCACAATTAGTCTGATTTGTCCCAAAAAAAAAAAAAAAGGAGGAGGAGGAGGAGGAGGAAAGGGGGAGGAAGGGAGGCCTCCGGGCGGCCGTGGTGGGGGCGGGGAGGTCACGGGCCCGCAGCCTCGCAGGCGCCCTCCTCCTCCGGCACCAACTACCTTCCGAGGCCGGCTCCGCGGCCCCGCGGCCCCGCAGCCCCGGGACCCGCTGGCGGAGCCATCCCGGGAGGCGCGGGGCGGCGCGGGCCCCGGAGTCCGGGTCGGACGGAGCCCCGCGCGCTGCGAACTTCGCACACCGCCCCGGCACCCGGCCGGCCAGGCGCGCCGAGGGGCCCAGGAGCGTGAACGCGTAGATGCGGCCCGTCCCCCCGCCCCCCCCCCCTCCCCGCACCCGGAGCGGGCCGCGTCCTACTCACGCGGCGGCTCAGCTCCGGTGGCGGCCCCAGCTCCTCCGGCGGCGGCGAGGGCGCGGCGCTCCAGGTCCTCTGAGCGCGGCGGGCGCCCCGGGGCGGAGGGGGCCGGGGCGGAGGGGGCCGGGGCGCACGGGGCGCACGCGGCGGGGCCCAGAAGCACACAGCGGCGTCTCCTGCTGTTGAACTTGTTGGGGTCCAGAATGTCCAGCACCGAGAAGGACGTGGGGCGCGGCGGCGGGCCGGGCCGGGCCGCCCCAGCCCCTTCGGGCGCCGCGGGCACCGTGTCGCTGGCGGCGAGCGGCGGGGGTCCCGCTCGGGCGAAGGCGGGCAGTTCGGCGCGCCCGTCCATGGCGTCCCGGGCGGTGGCGGCGGCGGTGGCGGCGGGCGGTGCGGGCCCCGGGCCGGGCCCGGGCGGCGGCGGCGGCGGCGGCGCCTGGCCGTCCCCGGGAGCCGCCGGGCCGCTCGCGCTCATGCCGGCCTCCCGCCGCTCCGGCCGCTCGGGCCCCGCCGGCTACTGGGCTCCCATCCCCGGCGGCCCCGGGCGCCGCCGCACGGCCCGGCGCAGGCGGCCTCGGCTCGGCTGGCTCTCGGCCGCTGCCGCCCGGCGCTGCCTCCGCCGCCGCCTCAGGCGCCCGCCGCGCCCGGCCCGCGCATTTATGGCGACCCCGCCGGCGGCGCCCACGCGCCCACACGCCGCACACACGTGCGCCCGCAGGCGGCCGCGGGGCGCCGCCGCCCTCGTTAGCGCGCGCGCCTAATTGGCTGCGAACGGCCCCGGGCGGAGGAGGCGGGCCCCGCGCGGGACACACGGACGGAGCCCCGGGCCCGACCGACAGACGCGCAGCCCGGAGCCCGAGTGCGGGCCGCGAGCGGCTGTCGCGGTCAGCGGCGCGTCGCCGCGCCTCCGCTCGTCCAGAAACGGTGCGCCTGCCTCCTGGGCGAAGGGGGAGGAGCCGCCCTGGCTTTTAAATAATTGCGGGATCGGTCGGCGGAGGGGCCGCGGAGGCCCCGGGGCGCGCGGGCGGGCGAGCGCGAAGACTCGGCCGGGACATCCCGGCGCGGGACGCGGCGGGCAGGCGGCCTCTCGTCCGGCTCCGGGGCGCGCAGTCCCGGCGCAACCGCGGTCCCCGAGGCCCCGGCGTCCCTCCGCGGCTGGGGCAGGGGGTGGGGTCGTGGCGGGGGGGGGGTGGGGGGTGGGGGGTGTCCCCGGAGGGAGACTCTCGGCGTCTTCCGCGCGTCTCCAGCCCCCTCCCTCTCCTTCGGTGGACCTCGGTCCCGCCTCTCCCGGCCGCTCGTCTCGGGGTCGCCTCTCGAGTCTCTGGGTCTCCCTGGCTCAGGGTCTCTGTCCCTCCGGCCCCTCCCGCTCCCGCCCCCTTCGCGTCGTCAAACTAGGGCCCGGCCTCGTGTCCCCGCGAGGGGCGGGGCCGGCGGCCCCTGGGTCGCTCATTAGAAGTGGGATCGAAAATGAGGGAGGCCGGACGGCTCTCCCGCCCCCGCCCCCGCCAAATGGGGACGGAAGAATCGTACAAACGGCAGGCGGCCTACATAAGAATCGATACCCTTCAAGTAAGGGGGCATCGTGCGGCAAACTCCGCCACCCCCGCGCCCGGAGAAACCAGAAGCCCCGCGGGCCGGGGCTGTATTTGCGCGTATTCACCCACAGCTGCCACGTGTGCACCACCGGGCCCCGCGGCCCTCGGAAGGACCGGCCAGCGTCGGCGTCCGAGGGTAAGACCGCTGCTGCCCCTCGGCGGCGCCCTCCCCCCTCCTCCCGCCGCAGAGCCCGCGAGCTCCTCGGCCGCCGTCGCGTCGCCGGTGGGACCCAGGTGGGAGCGGGCGGTGGGAGCGCGCGTGCGAGGGTCTGCAGGGTGTGAGGCTGTGTGTGACGGGCGTGAGTGTGCGCGCGGGCGTGTGCACGAGCGGTGTGCGCGCCACCTCACACTGCGGTCCCCGGAGCCTGCTCCGCGCACAAGGACGGGTCCTTTGCAATTACCGCGGGCAATGATCCTTTGGAAGCAGAAATTAAAAGTTGGGAGAAATAATGGGGGACCAATCGGCTGTAATTTGGGCCCAGCTCGGACATGCTGAGCCTCAGGGAGGCTGGGACTGGGGGGGGAGGCAAGGGCTCCCCCCTCCCCTCCCTCCCCTCCCCTCCCCCGCGTGCTGGTCCATCCCGAGATTCTAATCAGACCCACAACACTGTGTCCTTCCTTGCCAGGACTTGATTATTCTTTATCTTTAAATTATAAATCACCTCTGGGGGAAGGAGGGTGGATAATCTCTCATCACAGGGAGGTAATTATTTCCTTCCCGCCCCCACCTTCCTGGTGGGACTCTTAGGCTCTCTCTACCCCTCCCCCAGCTAAGTTTGAATATAGATGTGCACACCCCATTCACACACACACACACACACACACACACACACACACACTCATTCAGCAGCAGGCACCATATACAGTCGCAGATTCATTCATGAGCACCTGGGCACACCATCTCAGGCGCATGACCCACTAATGCACTCGCGTCCCTGCAGCCAGCCTCACCAGTGCCCACCAGCTCTGCACTGGTCTCGGTCCCCTCTTTGACGCTTTCCGTGAGGAGGGCACACAGGGCCTCTGCCTGGCCAGTCCCTGAGCTGCCACTGCTCCCGCCACGCCCCCCGCCCCCCCCCCCCCTCGGCACAGCATGAGGTGCCCTAGGGGCGGGTCCCAACTACAGACCTCTGACCTGGCTCTACCCCTCATGTGCGGGCTCACACTCCATGCCACACAGCACCTGTCCCCTAGCTACTGCAGGTCACCAGGGAGGCACAAACATGGCTGTCACAACCCCCACACCCTGCCGGGTGGGCAGGGTGTGGACGTGGGTCTGCTCTCACCCCCGTTATACACACTGCACACCTGCAGGTGAGGAAGAGAGATGTGAGGCGTCTCGCTACGGCGTTCATTCAACACAAACACACGTAAGATGACGTTTTATGTCCTGGAGATGCAGTACAATGTATGGTGAGTATCACTAAAGCATAGTAGAGGGAACACAGTATATGAAATATGCTATGTAATAGGCATAATCAAATAACATATTGTAATATACAACCAAGCACATCCACACACTCAGCACAGCAGGAAGTGCTCCCTGCCCAGAGGCGAGGGCTGGCTCAGGGCTGAGTGTTCCTGGGACAAAAGTGCTGTGAGTGTCCTGGAGTCTGGAGGTGCCAAGACTCCCTCCTTGGTCCTCCTCTCCCTCTCTCTTCCGTGCTGTCAACAGTCTAATGGGAGCTGCAGTGGTCTGAGTAATGAACTGCAAAGTCTGGCCCAGGGGAGCAGGGGGAGGGCGATGGGGTGTGAGGGGAGGCCTCCAGAGCTCCGTAGGCAACCTCGGGTCACGTTCCCATGCGAAGGGGGCTGCTGTGTGAGGACAAGGCTCAGGGAGATCCTAGCATCCTCTCTTGCCCTCCCCCTCCCCCGTCTCTTAAGAAATAACCCCGTTCACGGGGATGCACAGCACCCACCCACCCTACTCTCTCAGATACCCGGAACAACCCTCCCCTCCCCCCAGCTTCAACTCGGAGCGTCTAGGGCTAGCTATAAAGACGTCCTTTTGCTCCTAATCACAATTGATTGTCAATTAGACCCTCATTTGTGCAATCTTTGCCCATCTGCCATATCGGGTTATCTCCAAGCCACCAGCTTCCCTTGCAGGGCCCCAGGTGGGCACTGACAGGTGAAATCAGTGCCTGAGATAGGGATGCCTCTGCCTACCCGGTGGACAGGAGACACCCCTTCGTTGCTAAGCCTCCACTCACCGCACATCAGTCAGGACCAGATGGGGTCATTGGCAGGCTGGGGTGGGGGGTGTGCACCAAGACAGTGACCGACACGGAACAAGTGTAGAAATCTGGGGGAGGGACTGGGGCTGAAAGGTTTTAGAAGTGGCCCAGGGAACAGTAGTGGGTGGGGACTGAGGTTATGCAGAAGAGGAAGGGGAGGTGTTGGAGGGAGAGGTACAGGGAGGGCTGAGCTTCCAGCCGTACCCTCTCCCCAACACCGGAGTTTTGGGGACTTTGGGGTGCACAAGAGCAGGTGGGACACCCCACCACTAACATATGTGCCTATGAACCCCCTACTCAGTGTCTCCACCTGTCATTTGTAGGGGGTTGGATTCTATGTGATTTGTATACCTTCCCCTTGGGAATCGAGTAACAACACAATCACAGCCTTCGTGTACATGGGGGTGGGGGGGTCCTCCCTTCTCTTGCTGGAGAAGCTTTATCGGGCAGGATGGAGGGGCAGCAACGTTCAGGGGTCTACAGGGGCACATGGATGGATAACCCCCGCTTTGTACAATGTTTCATGCAAAGCATACCCCCACCCCAGACTGCCCAGGGCCCTCCCAACATCGCTGTGAAATATGCAGGGAAGGCATTATCACCTCCATCTACACATTAGTGTTCTGACTCCTCGAGTCCATGCCGAGTCCCGCTGATGAGCTGGTGTCTCTGAATAGGCCAACCTCCTGTGCGCCTGTGGGGAGGATGCAGGAGGCAGAGGAGGAGGATGAGAACAGGAGGCTTTTAAGCTCCCTCCTCGTGGAGAGGCGAGAGGTAAGAGGATTCTCCACCCCCTCTGCTCCTCGGGGAACAATTTTGCTCACCCCGAGTTTGAAAAACGAGAGGGGAACTTTCTAGTTATTGATTTCTTTATTCATCTTCTTTAAGATATACCTCTCCTGGGGTCTCCTGACTTCTCGAGCAAGGGTACGCCACACTCAACAGCAGAGAAGAGATGGAAACACGGGCGTTTGCCTGCGCCCTACGGACCGCGCAGCCGCGGCACCAAGGGCGTCTTCAGACCCACAGACAGAGCCAAAGCACGTCAGCACCACGGACAGCGCACCCGCCGCCGGGCGGCCCCCCCCCCACCCCGCGCGCTCGAGCGTTCAGCACCGCGGACAGCGCAAAGTGCCACCCACCGCTAAGCTCTCCTCGGTTGTCCACCTGCTGTAACATCTGTGCCCCGAGCTTGGCTCGCTTCCCTGGACTCTAGGATATCCCACCGGAGGACGAGGGCGGCAGGCTGTGTGTGTGGTGTGGCGTCCGGGCACAGTGCGTGCTACCCCCCAGCCCATTCACATTGGCCAAGCCAGGGCCAACCAAAGGGTAGGGATTTTTACAAGGTTTTCACTGTCCAGGTTTGAATGCTTCTATTTCTAAGCTGCATGAGTTCAAAGATGAAAAGCACGTAGCACTGGGCCTGGATCATGGCAAGGAGTCAGTCAAACGCAAAGGTGAGGTTTAAACCCTTTAAAACAAAGACAAAATCCTGAATCATCAAAACTGAAAGTGGCTCTCGGGCTGTGCAGTCAAGGGTGCTGGGGGGGGGGGGCCGGGGGGGCAGGGCACCCAACTCCCACATCAGCACTGAGGAGGTGGTGGCCAGCTTCCTCCCTTGGCCACGGAGGACATCCTAGCTCCGGAGAGTTTTCCGACCAGAAGGTAGGGCAGCAGTGGGGATTACCACCTCACACATGGGCAAACTGAGGATGAAGACAACTGATCACATGCTCCAATGTCACCCAGCCGGTACGTGGTGGAACTTTGATGTGGATGCGAGTCCTACTGATGCAAAGTGACATAATCAGCTACCAGATGCCAAAGGGAAGGTAGTCCAGGTGGGGCGCCCCGAGGGGTCCTTGCCACTGCAGGCTCTCTCTAGAATGGCCCTTTTTGCCCTTGGTCTTTCCAGCTGCTTTGCTTGCCTGCCACTGGTCCACCTCACAAGGGCGACAAGGATGTCCAGGTTCAGTCCTGCCCAGAACAGCCACCTTGTGTCCCTGACCTACAGAGTTCTGTTAGTACCCAGGGCTCCAAGCGCAGGCATTCTCGCCATCAGTAATCACCACAGCAGTTTGGGCTTTCTATAGATTTTTTACCTGGGGGAATGCTCTAAGCCTCCCTGTTTGAGGTGGGCGGTCAGAAGACCCCTTGTGAGCAGGGGGTCTGGGGATGCCTTGGGTGTGTGGTGTCAGAGTCTCCCGCTGATGAATGCCCTCACCCCTCACTGCCCTTGCCACAGCCTAGCCCTCCGGTCTGTTCTCCATCATCCTGAAGCACAAATCAAATCACATGCCTCTTCCAGAAATACCCGAAGGCTGCCAGGGTCTAGGGCTGGCCTCTGGGCTCTGCAGCCCGGCATTAAGGACTTCCTCCCTGGACCCTGTAGGCTGTCCTGCACAGTCCCTAAACCTGTGCCCTGTGCCCAGAGCTCCTGAGCCCAGTGGTCAACCTGGCATGTGCCTACATCTGCAGTTCCCTCTTTGAGCAGTGCCCTTGGCCACTTGGCCACGTGCATCATTCCCACTTACCTTAGTGGCAGCACCCCTGGGAGCTGTCTGATTTCCCTGTGTGGAGGCAGACACCTTCCTGAGTGTCCTTCCAAAACCCGAGCTCCACTCTGTCGTGTTTTAACACATCACGGGGTCTTTATCTGTTCACATGTGGCTCTGGCTTCAGACTGTGGGCTCCCGGACACTGTGTGTGTCTCATTCAGCTCTGTGTCCCCCATCAAAGTAAAGGCGGAATGCAAAATGCAAAAAGTGACGAGGAAAATCGGAAGGCACGGTGCTGAGGGGGTGGGGCAAGCACTTCAGCCCACACACTCTACTTTCAGCCCCGCCGTGGTCTGACTTCCCGGTCTATCTCTGGCCCCTGTGAGTAGGGAGATGGCCCTGGCTGGGGAGTCAGGGCCCTGGCCGCCTTGGCTCTGTCCTCCACCAACAGACGGGTCTGGTGCTGATTAACTTTCTCCTTGGTGTAGTGGATGAAGGTGGTGTCCCCCGCCAGACCCCTGACCAGATCCCCACTCAGATCCCTGCTTAGATCTTTTTCCAGATCCTTGTCCAGATCTCTGCCCAGATTCCCACCTGGATCCCTGCCCCTGCTGCTGGGAGTGTAAGGAGTTCCAGCTCAGACCCATGAGCTACTCAGAACTGTCCGTGGCTGATAAGAGACTCATTCCTAGAGACACCTGGGGGGACACTGTCCCTCCTTCAAGGCTAGACAGCTGTCGGGATTTACACTCCAGGGCTCCCTGCAGATCAGGCCAAGACGAGGCTTCTCCAGAAGGCATCCTTGCTGTGTTCTGTCCCTGCCTTTCCTACGCTGCCTCCTGGATTTCTCCTGCCTCAGTAAATCCCAGGTGCCCGAATCCATGCTTCCCGGGCTCTGCTTGGGTCTCACCAGGGGTGACAGGTTGGGATGGCATGGAGACCGACACGGGAAGTCCCTGCCCAGGGAAGGAATTGTTACCCCTGCTGTGCTGTGTGTCTCAGTGCACAGCTTACTTCTGGACCCAAGATGCGTCTGTGCACATGGGCGCCTCACAGTAATGGTTCTTGCCCCTCCCCCCTGCCCCCAGCCCCATCCAATGGGAAAAACTCTAACTAAATCAGAAATATCACAGACTGGATAATTTTTAAAAGTTCATTTTTTTTTTATTTTGAGAGAGAAAGAGAGAGAGAGAGAGAGAGAGAGAGAGAATCCCAAGCAGGCTCTGCACTGTCAGCACAGAGCCTGACATGGGGCTCGAAATCACAAACCGTGAGATCATGACCTGAGCCAAAATCGAGAGTCAGACACTTAAGCGACTGAGCCACCCAGGTGCCCCTGGATAATTTAACCAGTTTTTCTTTCCCTTCATCGCCTTACTCGGTCACGGCCTTTCAATGGGGAAAGTATACCTCCCACCCACTGAAATAAATTATACTTTGGCCACATGACCCGCAGTGGGTAGAAGGGACCAGGAGCCTGCTCTGAGCTCAGGCTTTAAGAGCATCTGTGCTTCTGCCCCTTGCAGCATCCACTGTCCTCTGTGAAGAGATCATGCTCTGGACACTGTTGTTCCCTCAGCTGGGACCAGGAATCAAGGTCTGGAGCCCACCCAAACCCCCACCTGATGAGCCCGGTGGGGGGGGGGGCACCCAATGGCAGCTGATCATGGTCCACAGGCAGGAAATGGGGATAACGGCTGTGGGCCACCGAGAGCTTTGGGGCTGTTTGTTACACGGCAGTGTTGTAGCAGAAACCGGACTGATACAAGTGGGGCCCTTAACCCACCCATGGCACCCTAGAGTGGAGAAGATGTGGCCTGAGGAGTACCCGCCCACTTGTCTGCTCAGTTCCCATCTCGCCTGGCCTACCTGCCTCAGTTTCTGTGACCAGACCTCCATATGTCCACCAGCTGACCTATCCACTGCTCGCCTATCCCACGAGCACGGGGCGACATCTCTCCAGTCACCCAGACCCAGGTACCAGTGTTTCTCCCCCCTCCCCACATCCTATGGGGGGCTCATTCCTTCACCCACCATGCATTGGGCTACTCTCCATGCCACACCTCTGACAGGGTGAGTCCGGGGGTGGGCATGGGGGCGGAAATGGGCAAGGTAGGCAGGTCCGCCTCAAGGAGGGTAGGCAGTTATCCAGTTACCGTGGAGAGCGGGCTGCCACCAGCGGTCCTTCAATTTCCACCTGATAGGCCTTGAGAGGGGGCGGGAGGTCGTGACGGTGGGTGGGAAGGTCAGGCACTTCCCTGGTCAGGAAGAGTGGACAGTGTCCTGGGAGCCGGGTCGTCCAGGGAGGAAGAAGGGAGAGGGCACCGGGAACTGGGGTGCGAGGAGAGGGCCAGGCAAGGTAAACAGAAAGAGTTCAATAAATGCCTGCAGTGAAACTTCCTGCCCAGCACGTATATGCCACAGTCACCCCCGCAGGACGCACTGGGGTCGGGAGGGCATGTGGTGGGGGCAGTCACGCCGCGTAATGAGCTTAATTGAGGTTAATGCCTCTTGCACGGCTCCCTGATTATTAAATTATTATCACATGCGTGAATCCTAATTAGAAGTTTGAGTAACACTCCAAGGGAAGCCTCCGAGGAGCGATTCTGGAGCTCCGCTGCCCCGGCGCCCTCCCCGCTCCAGGGGGTGCTCCCCCCCCCCCCCCCCGCAGGGGGAGTGGGGAGTGGGGGAGGGGCGAGTAGGGTGAGGGCGGGGTGAGCACGCCCCGAGGTGGGGTGTTGAGCGCGCTCCCGGTGCCGGTGAGCCGCTGGACTGCATGGGACCCGGATGGGGAGGATTGGGGGGAGACTCAGGCACGCCCCAACTGCTCCCCCCCACCGAACCCCGCCCCTTGGGGGTCTTTTGCGTGTGAGAGGGTCCCTGCGGCCTGCCTGCTGGCAGTTGCCCTCCTTCCCCAAGCGAAGTTGGTGATGGGTTTGCAGCGGTGGGGGGGGGGGGGGCGATGGGCGGGAGGGGCTCGCGGTTCCACTTTCCCTCTTCTCCGGAGGCCCCCCCTCGCCGACGCCGTTTGGTAGTGCGGCACCCCAGGCCCCCTCTCCAAGGTCACTCCACGGGGTCCTGGCTCCTCGTGGGCACCCCCGCGCATTCCGAGCCCCCGGACCTAACCCGGCCCCCGGGAGGCCCTCAGTGAGTGCACGCGCCGGTGGACGGTGTGCGCGCTCCACACGCATGTGCCCGTGTGTTCATGCGCACGTGTGGCCCTGCATGAGTCTGCTCCGTGGGGGGGTGTGGGGGGGTGTCCACGTGACTCCGCGTGCGTGTGCCCACTCGTGTGTGGGTCTGTGCGCCGCGTGTGCCCGGCGAGGGGCTGACTCTGTGGCCTGAGCGCCCTGTGCCCGCGGGTGGGTCTCGGGGGTCGCCGGGGCGCAGCCCGGGGTGGGGGTGGGGGGTGGGGGCCACGCTGCCGGCAAAGTCAGGGCTTTGGGATCCGGGCCGAGCTGCAGCGCGCGTGGATCTTCTCCGCAGCCTCCCCGGCGCTGGACGGTCTCCGGGAAAGAGGGGTGGGGGTGGGGGGCTGCGGTGCGAGTGCAGGGTCCCCAGGGAGAGAGACAAATCAGTCGTTCCTCCCCTCCCCTTGAGAGCGGACTCGCCCCCTCCCCCCGCCTTTCCCCCTCCACTTCTCTATTTATTTTCCTCTCTGTTGCTGAAACATATTGAAGGGGAGAAAAAGGAACATTAAGATCCACTGTGAGCCGTGCGGCGGTTTAACGATTTCAAATGAGCCCCGGCTTGGGTGAGGCCCTGACAATTCCCCGTCAGGATGGCAGATGACGGCTAAAATTACCCGGAATCAATATTCTCACCGGGTGTCCCGGGCTGATAAGCGCGGCCAAGACAATGTTGACTATTAAAGTCGACAGCTTGAGATATTACACTATTAGTTATGCTATTTTTAATAATCTATAATATTTGGGCTATAATTAATTAATTATACGGGTCAGATAATATCTAGGGCTGGAATGAGGTCTGAAGGACCTATTACCGCGGTAATGAGAAAAGAGAAATCTAATCTGGGGACAGGTGCTAGGAGGGCCGGGCGGGCCTGGGACGCGTGCCTGTCCTGCTGGCCTTGCCCCCCGCCAGCCGGCTCCCTCAGAACCAGGGGTCCTCGGGGTCACACGCAGTGGGGCTGTTGGAGGATGGGGTCTCTGACCCCAGGGCCCAGCAGCTGAGGGGTGTTTGCCCGTCCTGCTGGAGGCGGGCACCCTGGTCCCCGCGCCCCCCCCCCCCGCCTTCCCATCTTTCTCTGCAGTGAGGGCCCCCCGCTTCCCGACACCCAGGGCGTGCATGCCAAGGCTCACCTCACCCGCTCCAGCGTCTTCCAGACGACGCACAGAGAACAAAACCCAAACCCGTGGCCTCGGTCACAGAGGCTCGGCCCGCGTCCCCCTCCTCGCTGGGCTCGGCACACCCCCGTCAGGCCGCCGGCCGCTGCTGGGCCCCGAGCCGAGCTTGCCACGGCCTCCGCACCGGAGGTCGCCTGGTTCCGACCGCCCGGCTTCGCACCGACACTCCTTTCTGCTCCGGCAGCACCCCCTAAAGGCCCCGGCTCAGCTCTTCCCCGAGACCGCCCAAAGGGCTTGATGTATTTGTTTGCTGGCGGAACGGAGGTATGACAGACACCGGTTCTGCTGCTCCGGAGGGGAGTGACCTTCGGGGAAAAGCCAAGACAGAGGCAGTCGCCTGGAGTGAGCTCCAGCAGGGTGACGGCAGGCCCCGTGCCTGGGTGCGTCCCCCACAGCAGCTGCTGGCCGATGTGCTGCTTCTCCTTGGCCTTCTGGTGCTGCGGGGAGCCTTGCTCTGGGCGGTCAGCCCTGGGGGACACGGCCCTCCCCCACCGGGCTGCTCCACTAAAACCACAGAGTGAGCTGGTTCTCGGGCATCGGGCCCTGAGAGGGTGGCCCCGGGAGGCGTGCGGCTGGGTGCCCACACGTGTCCCAGAAACAGGGTCAGGCTGTGGCTCGGAGCCCGGTGTTCTCTGTCCAGCGGCCTCGGACCCACAAGGAGTCTGGGTACCTTGGCCCTCCGTGAACTTCCTGACCTCTGCAGGGCTGTTGCCTTTGCAAGTCGGTGTCTCCCCTTTGCGGTCAGTTGGCCCCTTGGCTTTGCCCAGATGGCCCCGCTCCTGTCCCCCACCGGCCGCCCACTTTACTGGGCACGGGCGGAGGCCGCACCGTTTGCGGGACATTCAAAGGTCCCGCCTCCCCAGAGCCACACAGCCCCAGGGCCTGGTGAGCACGGGAGCTCAGGCGGCACCTGGCATAGGCCAGCCGGGGTGGCAGGGGGCAGGAGCCCTGGCGTGGGGGCTGTGGCCCCGGCCGTGGGAGGGATGCCACGTGGGCTCCCTGCGGACCCAGACCCGCCCCGCCCGGGGGCCCGGGAAGGATCCTGCTGCCCTTGTGTTCTTTTCTGCTGACAAAAGTAAGCCGCGCTGCTGGAGAAGGCGCAGGGAGCCAGAGCATGTTCCGGAACCCGCAGCACAGCAGGACCTCGGCGTGCATCCCGCCGCTTCCCTTTTACCGTGTTTCCTGCTCTTTGAAGACGTGCTCGTGGGCGCTGCGCGTGCAGCTTTGGTCTCGGCTGCCTGCCCCCACTTCGCACACCGTCCCTACTTGCCGTGGCTGCTCACCTCGAGGGGCCCGGGCTGGCCACCCCTCAGTTAGCTTCCTGCTACTCTAAACACGTGGCTGCGTGGACCCGTGTTTGGACTTTCCTCCCCTCTTTAGGGGAAAACAGACGTGAGTCCCTGGGTTCACGGGCAGGAGCGACTCAACGAGCCGGGACACACATCGTTTCGAGCCAACCCTTCCACACACACAGGGGGCAAACCCGCTCGCCGGAATGTGCTGGTGAGGATGCCAGTTTTCCTTGATGAAATGCTGGTCGTGTGTGTGTTTAATGGCCTTTGTCCCTTTCCCATTCGTCCAAGTGTTGGGGTTGTTGTAATAGATTAAAAAACCCTTTATTATAGACTATGTCGAGTCTACGCAGAAGCGCAGAGAAGAGCCAGAGGCACCCAGCGCTCGCGCCCAGCAGGCGTCACGAGACCCCACTTCTCTCTCTGGGACGTTTTAAAGCGCATCTCCGCACACCAAGTGTCTTCGCCTGTAACCATTTCAGTCGATGAAAGGAGATGAAGCGCGTACAGGTTGGAAAGGAAAAACTCAAACCGCCCCTGCCTTGTGCAGACCTAGGAGCCGTTCCCAGGGCCACCTGGGGAGGTCAGATGACCTACAAAAGGTTGAATTCCTATGTACCAGCAATCGATCACTTGAGGCTGATATTAATTAATTTTTTTTTTTTTTTTTTACAATATCTCCAGGTTCAGGAAGTTCCTTCCTAATCCCGGTTTTCTGAGAGTTTTTATCACGAACAGATGATTTTATCAAGTGTTTTCTCTGCATCTCCTGAGTGTCCTGTGGTTTCCTTTCATCTGTTAGTGTGGCGGGCAGGGCGGTCAGTGACGCAATGCCAGGCCCCTCTTGCATTGTGGGAAGGAATGGTGCTTGGTCGTGATGTTTTTATTCTTTCTGTATGTTGCCGGATTCGATTTGCTAACATTTTACTGAAGATTTTTCATAGATGTTCATGGTTCGGTAGCTTCTTATCTTGTCCTATCTTTGTTTCTTGTTGGAGTTAGAGAACGCTGGCCTCATAAAATGGGAAAATATTATCTCCTCTGTTTTAGTAAAACATTTTAAAAACCTTTTTTTAAGTTTATTTTTGAGAGACAGAGAGCGCGAGTGGGGGAGGGGTAGGGAGGGAGGGAGAGAGAGAATCCCAAGCAGGTTCTGCACTGTCAGCACAGAGCCTGATGTGGGGATCGAATTCACAAACCAAATCACGTCCTGAGCCGAAATCAAGAGTCGGAGGCTTAACCTACTGAGCCACCCAGGTGTCCCCCCCTCCCCGATTTTTAAAATGTTTATTTATTTATTAAAAAAAATTTTTTTTAACGTTTATTTATTTTTGAGACAGAGAGAGACAGAGTATGAACGGGGTAGGGTCAGAGAGAGAGTCAGAATCTGAAACAGGCGCCAGGCTCTGAGCGGTCAGCACAGACCCCAACGCGGGGCTCGAACTCACAGACCACGAGATCATGACCTGAGCCGAAGTCGGCCGCTTAACCGACTGAGCCACCCAGGCGCCCCAATGTTTATTTATTTTTCAGAGAGAGAGAGAGAGTGCAAGCAGGGGAGGGGCAGAGAGGGAGACACAGAATCCAAAGCAGGCTCCAGGCTCGAGCTGTCAGGACAGAGCCCGACGTGGGGCTCAAGCCCGTGCATCGTGAGATAGTGACCTGAGGCAAAGTTGGACGCTTAACTGACTGAACCACCAAGGGGCCCCTCTTCTACTTTCTTGGAAAGATTATGTAGAGTTGTTGTTGTTGTTGTTGTCTAATTATTAGCTATTTTTTACAATTTGCCAGTGAAACGCTCTGGGTTTGGAGTTTTCTTCCTTGAAAGGTTGTTTACCGTGAACTCAATTGCTTTTGTAGATAGAGGGTTGTCGGGTTGTTAGTTCTTCTTGGGCAAGTTTTGATAGCTTGTGGATTTCAGGGACTTGGCCGATCCGTTGAGATTGCGGAATCTGAATCTGTGTAGATCCTACTCTTCCTTTTAATGTCCATGGGCTCTGTCGTGATAACCTTGTCTTTACTCCTGTTGTTGGTAATTTGCGTCTTCTCTTTTTTCTTCATCAGCCTGGCTGCAGGTTTATCTTTGTAATAGACTTTTCCAAAAAGCCATCTCTTACTTCATTGATTTTGTGTAAATTTTTTCTGTTTTTAATTTTACTGATTTGGGCTTCATCCTTATGATTTACTTTTTTTCTGGTTGTTTTGGGTTTCTTCTTTTTCTAGTTCACTCAGGAGGAAGCTTGGATTATTCTCTTCCCGTATAAACATTTAATGCTATGAATTTCCCTCTAAACCCTGCTTTAACTGCATTCCACAAATAATTTTGATACTGAAACTTTTCATTTACTTCAAATGTTTTCTAATTTCCCCGGAGGCATTTTCTTTGATCCCTGTGTGATTTACAAGGGCATTAACATCTGAGCCTCTAGGGTTTTCAAGACACCCTTCTGTATTGATTTCTACTTTAATTCCACTGTGGTCAGGCACATACTTTGTGTACATTTAATTCTTTTAAGTTTGTTAGGTTGGTTTTATAACCCGGGATCTGATCTTTCTGGAGAATGTTCCGTGCACATGTGTAAAGGACAATATCATTTAGGACCAGTCCATTATTGGCGCTCAGTTCTACCTCCCGAGCTGATCTGCTTGTGCTTGTTCTGTTGACACAGAGGGAGAACGGTTGAGGTCACAACCATCATTGTGAATTTATCTCAACTTTCGGTTCTATCCGTTTTTGCTTCATGTATTGTGAAAGTCTGTTGTTTGGTGAATGCACATTTATGTGTGTTTTTCTTAAGTTTATTTATGTATTTTGAGAGAGAGAGAGAGGCGAAGCAGGGGAGGGGCAAAGAGAGAGGGAAGGAGAATCCCAAGCAGGCTCCACACTGTCAGCACAAAACCTGAGGTGGGGCTTGAACTCACAAACAGTGAGATCATGACCTGAGCCGAAATCCAGAGTCAGACGCTTAACCAACTGAGCCACCCAGACAGCCCACATTTAGGTTTCTGTCTACTTGGTGAATTGATCCTTTTATCATTATGTACTGTCCACTTACCCCTGGTCATTTTCCTTCATCTGATGGTAGTGTAGCCACTTCAGCTCTCTTCCGATTAGTGTTTCCACAGTCTATCCTTTTACACCCTTTAACTTTTAATTTACCTATACAGTTATATTTAAAGCAGATTTGTATAGACAGCATGTTGGATTTTTCTCAGTCCGGTGTAATGATCTCTGTCTTTTAATTGGTGGTTTAGATTATTGATATTTAATATAATTATTTATATGTTTGGATTTGGGTCTAACACTGTACTATCTTTGCCTGTTCATCTCATCTCTCTCTTTTTTATTATTTTAGAGAGACAGAATGCAAACGGGCACAGGGAGAGAGAGAGAGAGAGAGAGAGAGAGAGAGAGAGAGAATCTTTTTTTTTTTTTTTTTTTTTTTTTTTTTTTATTTTTGGGACAGAGAGAGACAGAGCATGAATGGGGGAGAGGCAGAGAGAGAGGGAGACACAGAATGGGAAACAGGCTCCAGGCTCCGAACCATCAGCCCAGAGCCTGACGCGGGGCTCAAACTCACGGACCGCGAGATCGTGACCTGGCTGAAGTCGGACGCTTAACCGACTGCGCCACCCAGGTGCCCCAGAGAGAGAGAATCTTAAGCACGCTCCACACTCAGTTTGGAGCCCAATGACGGGCTTGATCTTACGACCCTTATGACCCTTATGACTAAGAAACTACCACCAAATCTGAGATCATGAAAGTTTACCCCTATGTTTTTTCCTAAGAGTTTTATGGTTTTGGTTCTCGCGTGGTCTTTGATCCATCTGGAGTTAATTTTTGTGTATGGTCTGAAGGGAGGGTCAAGCTTCATTCTTTTGCATGTGGACACTGGTTTTCCCAGCAGCACTCGTTAAAAAGACCATCTTTTGCCCATCGAATGGTCTTGGGAACGCTTGTCAAAACTCAGTTGACCATAGACACGTGTTCTATTTCTGGACTCTGTCCTAGTCCATTGATCTCCATCAACCCTCACGCCAGTTCTGTACTGTCTTGATCACCATCGCTTTGTAGTGAGTTCTGAAATTTTACTCTTCTTTTTTCAGGATTGTTTTGGCCACTCTGGGTCTCTTGCAATTCCATGAGAATTTTAGAGTCAGCTTGTCAATTTGTGCAAAGAAGCCAGCTTGGATTCTGAAAGGGGTTGACTGAATCTGAGGATTAGTCTGGGGAGTATTATCATCTTAAAACAATATTTAGTCTTTGACTCCATGAACACAAGATATCTTTCCATTTATTTAGGTCTTTAATTTCAGTAAGTTTTTTTGTGGTGCTCAGTGTACCAGTGTTTCACCTCTTTGGTTAAATTTATTCCTAAGTATTGTATTCTCTTTGATGCTACTGTAAATGGAATTGTCTTCTTAACTTTATTTTTAGATGGTTTATTCAGATTACAGTTTTAAACCTTATTCCTTTGATTTGCAATTTCACCTCATTTTTCCTCTCATGCTAAAAATCTTGTTTCCTAAGGACCGTAACTTAATTACTCACATGCTTCCTACTATGATGTGTCTGCAATCATTTCAAAATAATAATGCCAGTGTTTCTGTTAGCAATAGGATCCCCAAGTGCCGTTCAAGATTTCTTTATGCAAGATTTATTTATTCTTTTTTGTTTGTCCTTAGAATAAGTCTTGCTTGGCATATCAATACAAATACTGTACATTAACTGTCACTAAAGGTAACTCTTTTTTCTGTGTGGTAAGTTCATTAGTTCCAATTTGCTTTCAATTTTTGTGGATTGGTTCTCTCCTTTTTTACATAAACTTTCTTCTTATTATTTAAAAAAATTTTTCTTTACATGTATTTATTTTTGAGAGACGGAGAGACAGAGCACAAATGGGGAGGGGCAGAGAGAGAGGGAGACAGAGAATCCGAAGCCGGCTCCAGGCTCCGAGCTGTCAGCCCAGAGCCTGACGCGGGGCTCGAACTCACCAACTGTGAGATTGTGACCTGAGCCAAAGTTGGACGCTCAACCGAATGAGCAACCCAGGCGCTCCTAAACTTTCTTAGTATTAAAGGCCTTGCAGGGCTCCGGCGCCACAATTACGTGACAGATTATACGACTTCACGGGTGTCCTCGTCCTACCCTCCTCCCTGTCCCGCACCGACCCGCGTCACATGGAGTGGCTCACCCTCACACCCTCTCCCTTCCCACAGCGAGGCCCCTGCTCAGCGGGGTCCCCCAGGGTCAGTGGGACAGCGCCCTTGTGTTTGGCTTTTACATGATGCCCCAGGCCCACTCACCCTGACCACAGGCCCACGCTTGAAGGCTACTGCCTCCCTCGGTCCTTGAAGTCGGTGATGGAAGCCACCAGGAAATCACAGAAAGGATGCCGATGTTACTACCATAGTAGCAGCCGCCACCCCTTGGCACGCGGGGCCGCCCCGTGGTGCCGTCCCGACTCCCTCTGTTCACACGATCGTACGGTTTCCTGGTCAGAAGTCCATCCTCAAGGCAGTGCTTTCAGGCCGTTCGCTCATCCCCTTGACGAACGTTCTGGACCCTGCTGGGCCTGGGCGCAGAGATGACTAGACCCCTGAGGGGCTCGGCCGAGGCCCGTGGCCTGTGCCCAACTCCCGCTGTCCTTCGTCCTGCGTCTGTGGGTTGGGGTCCAGCTGGAAAGCAGACTGTGGGGGACTCAAAGGGAGCGGAGGGGTCACCGCAGGGGGGCCTGGGACGGGTGGTCTGACATCCCAGGCCCGTCACCTCTCCCTCCTCCGGCGTCTTCTCCCTTGGCAGAGAGGCCCTGAGGCTGTGCCGGATTTCCGGGCGAGGCCTGGAAAGGAAGGGGCTTCCGCCCTGACCCAGCCACCTGGCCACCCACAGGGCGAGTGAGGGTTCTGGATCCACTTGAATGTTTCCGCCTCGTCTTTGAGGTGTTTCTGCTTGTAGAGCTGGCTGGGACCGGCAGCCCTTTAATGAGTGGGACCCGTGGTAATCAGTTTGCCAATCTAAAAGTCAGCGTGGGGCAACCTGTGTGCCGGGCGGTTGCAGAATGGGAAGCTTGGCTCTGGTGGGTTTTCCGGAAGCATTTGTGACATCACCTTGGACCTGCCTTCGGCTCCCTTCAATCCTGACGACCTTCGCTTCTAATGGGCCCGGTGGCCTCTTCTCAGCTCCGTCAGGCTAACCATGTGCTTCAGAGGGCCCGGAGCGGCTGGTGCGTGTGGGCATATTCCCAGTAAGGGCAAGACCAGGGTGCCCGCCCCTCATTGAGCAGCACTGGGCCAGAGGCCCAGCAGACCCTCCCGGAGGAGGGTGTGAATGGCTGTGATGTCGGCCTTGCTGTCCTTCTGGGTAGCCAGGGGCCTGGCAAGTCCTGGAGTGTCCATCTGTGGGGCCGCCCTGGTCACGTGTGCACACATGGTGCGGAACCTCTGGCCAAAGGCAGTCCCCAGTGTCCATCTACTGGCCTTGGAGCGGGGACCCGAGCCTGGCCTGTGTGGACCAGGGGGAGATGCTTGGGGAGGCTGCCAGTGAGTGGCCATGAGGGGAGGAGGGGCGCTGGTGCAGCTCATGGCCTGGGGGGCGGGGTGGGCCTGCTGGGTAGAAGCGGGGGGGGGGGGGGGCGGGGGGTGTCTGGCCACTCCCCCAGTCTCCCTTTCGGTAGGAAGCAGAGCCTCCTGCAGGGCCCAGCCCAGGGGAAGGGCCCTGTCTGAACTTGGGCGAGAGCCCGTGGAGGCCCCGGCCTTTTCCTGGGATAGGGAGGGGAGGAGGACACGAGGGGGTCTGTTGACAGTTGGATTTTGTCACATGCGCTGCTTTGCTCAGCCAGAGGACTCGCTGAGCAGGCAGCTGGATTCAGGGGCCCGGGTCGGGAGAGGACACGGGCTGAGACAGAAACGGGGTGTCGCAGTGCCGCGTCCCGAGGGGGCGGGTAGAGGGGCCACGGCACTAGAGGCCACGCCGTCCTGCCAGCTGCTGCGGCGAGGCCCTGACTCCCCCGGTGGCATGCTCGCCACGTGTCCACGGCATCCGGGGGCCCCCCTCTGAGCGCACACCCCGTGCTCCCTCACCGGCTTCACGGCCAGGCCCAGATTTAAGGTGGTGGCTGCTGAGCTTGGAGGGCTCCCGGGAGGTGACCGTTCTGGAACCCAGGGAAGGTGACTCAGGCCGGAGCTGGTGTCTGGCCGCGACGTGACGTAAGTGACACCTGCAGTCTGACCCCGGGGTCTGGGGAGGAGAGTCACTGATGACCTTGGACAATCCTGGGGTTGCGGGGGAAGACACCAAAGCCTGCCTTGCTGGCGCAGAAGGGAAGGAGAGGGTGGGCTGACGGCCTGGGGGTCTGCTGAGAAGGGGGCCCGGTGGCCTGGAGCACTGCCTGGTCGCTGCCCTGGGCCCTTGCGGCCCCCCGTTGGGGGCTGTTGTTTACAGCCTGTATCGGCCCCAGGCAAGTCCCCATGGGTCCTGTTCTCCCCTGCAACAACCCCTGTGCTCCCCCGCCCCCCCACCCCCAGGGAGCTCTGTCTGTGACGGCGGCTGGACGAGGAGGCACCTCAAGAACACACCTGCCCAGGTCCTGTCCTGCTGGTGTCACACACCCGCCCGGGTCCTGCTGGCATGTCCTTAGCGGGTGTTGTCACATCTGTCATCAGGGGACCTCAAGTAAAGGAGGTGGCCCCAGTATCATAGGGCTTCACGTCAGCAGTAAAAGGCCTGCAGAGCAAAACTGAGGCCCCCAGGGGGAAGGGGCCCCACCTGGAGACACCAGCCGGCCACCCGCCCTGTGGATCCCCAGCTTGTCCAGCTGACCCCACAGCACGCCGTGAAACGAACCTCATGACGCACAGATATATCCTGCTGGCCTGTTTCTTTGGAAGCCCTCTGACACGTGGTCCAGGGCATGTGGCAGCGGAACCCGTGGGTGCCGGAGGGTCTGCCCCTGGCAGTATGGGGCCCTCGGGTCGGAGGCCGCATGGCCTCAGGGTCCTCCCGGGCCAACTCAGTCCCCGGCAGAAGCCTACCGCCCCGAGAGCCTGTCTCTGGTGTTTGGGCGAGCACCGGGCCCTTGCCCCGGGCGCTGGTGAAGGATGCGTGACGGACGAGGGGCGACCCGGGGGCCTGTGTCCACATCGACGCTGAATGCCGCCTCGATGTTGCCGTCGCAGGAAGGACGATAAGTGGGCGGGGCAGTCAGCGCAAAGCCTCCGATTGATGGATGAGCTACCAGAGTCAGTTCTGAGTCGTCGACTCTCTGCGGGGAGTGGACCGCGGTCCGCGGGCAGTTGGCGTGTACTTCCTTTCGTAGCAAAGTGTGGCTCCATTTCAGAGCCGAGGTCGTTGGGCCCTAACCTGCTGTCCGGCGACAGGCCGGGCCTGAGTGTGCACTCAGATGGGCTTGCACAATCGATGCGCTCACACTCAGACTGGCACAAGATGGGCAGGCACGGGGGGTGCTGGTGCTCAGGGGCGTCTGTGCTGGTGTGACGGTGGGTCAGTTTGGCTCCAGATCCGGGACTGGGTCCTAGGAGGGACAGGGCCTGGGGCGAGAAGCCGTTTCTCTTCTGTGGGCTGCTGGGGCCCTGGCCAGCGCCTGCCCCCTGCGCACAGACTGCTGCCTGGGTTCGGCTCTTCTCCTCTTGCCCCAGGGTCCCCGGGCCCCACACCCCTTGCCTGTCTCCAGTCTCCACGTCGCATCCTTTCCGGGACAGGCCATTTTCCTGGGCTCAGTCCTGCCCACCGACTGCCCGCTGGACAGGCCCCTCTGGGTATCCTTTCAGCGGCTCAGATCCCTTTGTCCAATCACATGTCCCCAGAATCTCCTGGGTCTCCCACGTCCCCTGTCTGCCCCCGGGTGGCATCACCTCCTCACCTCCACATCTGACCAGCGCTGGTCTTCACGCCCTGGGTGTCCCCCACCATGCTCCCCAGCCCCTTTCACCTTGTGCGTAAGTGCATGTAAATCGGGTCGTGCCCCTTCCAGCATCCCCGCTGCCCCGCTGTGGCCTCCGTGCCTGGTGTAGCCCCCAACCTGCCCCTGTGGCCACCTGCCTCCCCCACCGAGGGAGAGCCTGAGGTCCCGCAGCCCCTGCCCCTGCCTCCTGCTAGAGGGTACCTTTTCTCCATGGCCTTTGCTGACCCCCACCCAGAGGGGGTGGCACCTCACTAGCAAGGACACTCAGGACCAGGATCTGTGTCCCAGCGCCTGGGCCAGTACCGTGCAGGACGGACGAGTTGATGAACGATGGCACAGCTTGGCCATTCTGCGTCCAGTTCAGATGGAGGCAGCCTGCTGGCCCCCCTGTCCTGCCCAACTGAGCACGTGGCCACGTGGGGTCCAGTGAGATGGCCGGTGGGCCCCCACACCGTCCACGATGGCTGGGGTGGGACATAGGTGATCCCAGCTCGCTCGAGTGGCTGAAGTGCCCTGGGATGGCCTGGCCAGCAGGGTGGCTTCTGGCACCGTGAGCCACCATCCTCGTGTTGCTTGGGGTCCTAAGGATCTGCTCTGCCCACCATGGTTGGAGTGGAGACGGCCCCCGTGTGGGCACCCCCCACCCCCCCGCTGGAGCCTAATAAGCGGGTTAGTTCACGTCCTTGTAAGTGATGTCTTTGTGCAGTTGGGGAGCCAGAAACAGGAGGTCCCATAAAAGGCACTTTTATTTCTGTTGCCATGAATAAAATAAGGCCTGGGAGCCAGGGCCGCTGCTTTATAGGGGCCATGAGTCCCCTTCTCTGCTTTAAGTGTCTGTCACATTAAGGGAAAAATACGGCACACTGTCGCCTCCTGTAGCAGGGTGGGCCCAGCTCCCAGACCTCCAAGCCTGCCTCCCTCCTGGGGTCTGGGTCTGGCCCTGAGGCTGTGCCCCAGCTTCCAGCCCAGAGGGGGTGCTGGGGTTGGCCAGGAGCATCCAGGCCCAGAGCAACCCCCCCCACCTGCCCGCTCCCAGGCTGAGTGCCTTTGCTGTGCATTGCAGAGTCAGAACCAGTCACTCAGAAGGTGACAGGCCCCTGAGCTCACCCCTGAGAGCAGGGAGTGGGGGTCTGTGGAGAAGTAGCCTCAGTGCCCCCAGGATGGGAGGACGCGTGGCCACACACTTTGTGGGCTGTGCTGGGGTCTCCAGACTGAAAGTACACCCTCCCTGACCTGCCTCCTGGGATGGGGCCACAGCATCTTGGCGTGGTGGGGGGGGGGGGGCAAGTGAGAGACCTGGTCCCAACCCCAGGACAGCAGGGACTTTGGGCATGACCAGGGCAGGCCACCCATGCACAAAGCTGCTATAGTATGGTGCCGGCGACCCTGTGAGGCGGGAGCACCCCCACCATCATCCCCAAGGCTGGGCGCCACCCTGTGCAAGTCCTTGGGGGGCCCTGATAATACGCGAGTCAACAGACACCAGGGCAAAGCCAGGGAGGGGGCTCCGGAGTCTGGGTGGTCAGGGCTCGAGTCTTTGCTAGATGTGCCCAGTGGCACCGGTGGGAGAGGTCATTTCTTACAGAGGAAGATTCTCTGACCGGGAGCATTCGCTGGCTGGGTTGGCAACAGCTGGAGACACAGCCAGCTGCAGAGAGAGAGGCGACGATGGGAGGGGAGAGACAGAGACAGAAGAGCAGGGGAGACAGGGAGCTGAGACATCAGAGAGCAGGGTGTCTGATCTTCCCAAGCCCGGCCTCACCCTGACCTTTCTGTCGGTCTGACCTGAGTTGCATTTCTGTGCCAGGGATCCAGAGAATCCAGCCTTATTCTGGCAAGACCCCCTTAACTCTCCAGATGTCCCCAGGCGCCCTGTGTAAAGGAGCCCTGTGTGCCTCTGGGCATACGTCCAGTCTCAGCTGACCTCCTGGGACTGATTTTTCTCCATCAAGCTGCCTCCTGCCTGTGTTACAGGTGCATTTCTGCACATCACTGACCACCTGGTTTGGGCTCTTGGGACAGTTCAAGCTTTGTGGGTGCCCTGTGGCCGACGGGCATGAGGGCAAGGTACTGGTTAGGAGCCTTAGTGGCATGACTTAAACCCCACCTAATCCCTCGCTCTGAGACCTGGGCACATTCAGTCACCCCCATATGGGGCCAGCCAACAGCACACATGTCACAGTATTACCATTGCCCTTGACCAGACCTCAGGGCAGGGAGAAGGAGGCTGCTGGCAGACAGCAATTCCCATTGAAGTAGCAGGTGTGAACGCAGGTTGAACACAGGGTGAGTGTGAATGCAGGGAGCGTAAATGCAGGTGTGAGCACAGGGTGAGTGTGAACGCAGAGTGGGTGTGAATGCAGGTGTGAACACGGGGTGAGTGTGAACGCAGGGTGAGTGTGAACACAGGTGTGGATGCAGCTGTGAACACAGGGTGGGTGTGAATGCTGGTGAGAACACAGGGCAGGTGAGAACACAGGGCGGGTGTGAATGCAGGGCGGGTGTGAACACAGGGTGGGTGTGAGTGCAGGGCGAGTGTGAATGCAGGTGTGAACACAGGGTGTGAACGCAGGGTGTGTGTGAATGGAGGTGTGAACATGGGATTAGTGTGAACACATGGTGGGTGTGAACACAGGGTGGGTGTGAACACAGGTGTGAACACAGGGCAGGTGAGCACACAGGGTGGGTGAGAACACTGGGTGGGTGTGAATGCAGGGCGGGTTGAATGCAGGTGTGAACGCTGGTGAGAACACAGGGCAGGTGAGCACACAGGGTGGGTGAGAACACTGGGTGGGTGTGAATGCAGGGCGGGTTGAATGCAGGTGTGAACGCTGGTGAGAACACAGGGCGGGTGAGAACACAGGGTGGGTGAGAACACTGGGTGGGTGTGAATGCAGGGCGGGTTGAATGCAGGTGTGAACGCTGGTGAGAACACAGGGCAGGTGAGAACACAGGGTGGGTGAGAACACTGGGTGGGTGTGAATGCAGGGCGGGTTGAATGCAGGTGTGAACGCTGGTGAGAACACAGGGCAGGTGAGAACACAGGGCAGGTGAGAACACAGGGTGGGTGAGAACACTGGGTGGGTGTGAATGCAGGGCGGGTTGAATGCAGTGTGAATGCTGGTGAGAACACAGGGCAGGTGAGAACACAGGGCAGGTGAGAACACAGGGTGGGTGAGAACACTGGGTGGGTGTGAATGCAGGGCGGGGTGAATCAGGTGTGAACGCTGGTGAGAACACTGGGCGGGTGAGAACACAGAGCGGGTGAGAACACTGGGTGGGTGTGAATGCAGGGTGGGTTGAATGCAGGTGTGAACGCTGGTGAGAACACAGGGCGGGTGAGAACACAGGGCAGGTGAGAACACAGGGTGGGTGAGAACACTGGGTGGGTGTGAATGCAGGGTGGGTTGAATGCAGGTGTGAACGCTGGTGAGAACACAGGGCGGGTGAGAACACAGGGCAGGTGAGAACACAGGGTGGGTGAGAACACTGGGTGGGTGTGAATGCAGGGCGGGTTGAATGCAGGTGTGAACGCTGGTGAGAACACAGGGCGGGTGAGAACACAGGGTGGGTGAGAACACTGGGTGGGTGGGAACACTGGGTGGGTGTGAATGCAGGGCGGGGTGAATCAGGTGTGAACGCTGGTGAGAACACAGGGCAGGTGAGAACACGGGGCAAGTGTTGAAGTGCAGCAGTGCTCCAGAAAGCATGCCTGCTTTGCTTCCTCGGTGGCTTTGGGGCTGCATCTTGCCTCCACTGCTTAGGGGGTGACAGGGGGTGCCGGCCCAGCAGACACGCGTGCCAAATGGATGCGCCTTCGCCGAATGGATGGATTTAAAATTACGGTTCCGGCGAAAGTGGTGTGAAGCCAGACGTCACCGTGTTGGCTCTGGGCCTCGCCGCTCATCGTTCCACACTTTCCTTTCTACGTCTGCCCACACTTGACTGCGGCTTGTCCGGCACCGGTTTCCTCAGAGCTCAGAATTGTGTGTCCAACGGCATGCCCTTGGTGGTGTTTCTCCCACCGTCCCATTGGCTCCCCTGTCACTTTCCGTGTCTGTGTTATGCCAGATGCTTTGCACATTTTATTCGTCGGCCTAAAACAACCCAGCCAAAGAGGTGTTATTATTCCCACTTGAAACCAATGATCCCCACGGTCTTGAGGTAGATTAAAAAAAAGCTGCTGAAGGTCACAGAGTTTTTAAGGGGAGGAATTAGGGTTTGCACTCACATCTATCTGACTCTGGAGCCTTTTCTCATGACCACAGGGCACAGCTCCTTTGGGCCTCGGGCCTGGTCTGGGGCAGGTGTCCCGGCACCCCTCCCCTCCCTTCTACCCTGTGGTCATCCCAGGTGCCGTGGCCACTCCAGGTCACCCTCGCCGGATTATGGAGAGGCTGGAGTGGGGGCTGCCAGTTGGAGGAAAGCGGTGGGAGATGCAGAGGGAGGGGCCCCTTTGAGCGCTCCAGTAGGGGCGAGTCCCCTGGGGACGGACAGAAGGGGAGAGAGACCTTGGATCTCTCACCCTTCCCCACGGGAGAAGCACGGGTAACCGGACCGGTCACACTGCGAAATGGAAGGTGTCAGGGGGGCCCTGTTTACCGGAGGGTCGGGTGGGGCCTCTCTCTGCTCCTTCCCTCCCCGTGCGGCAGTGGTCTGGGTAAGGGGACTTCGGGCCCGTGGGAACCGGAGTCCCGCCTCCCCCGTCCCCTGCCGCAGGTGATGGCAAGGTGCCACCTGCTCGAGCCCGTCCTGTCTTCCGGGCCCTTGGGCGTGCCGCTCACGGCTCTCAGCGCGGTCACGGTTTGTACCGTCACTCTGTTCTGTCGGCACCATTCCGTGGCGGTGTTCCTGTTTTCTGTTTACGCTGAACTGACACCGTGCCTGCTTCCCCTCCTTCCCCCACAGTCTGTCCACCCCCTCTTTCCTCAAGGTTGGTGTCTCGTGGTTCCTTCCAGAAGGACTCCGGGGACCGTGCGCCAGGGGTCACCGCGTATCTGAAAGTGGCCTGGTGCTGGAGAGACAGTCATCTCTGGTTTGCTTTTTTCCCTGAAGAATTTGGAGACCGCTCCTCCGTCGTCTGTAACACTGAATTGTTTCTCTGGTGCCAGCCTGTTTCTTTCGAGGTGACTCTATCACGCTTTCTTTTCCTTTCTGGCTTGGCTGTCCCAAGCGCGCCTGGATCCTCGAGTCTCGGTGTTGATCGATCCGGGTCAGTTTTCCCCAGGGAACAGTGCGTCCTTCCAAATCTTTCTTTGTTCAGTGACATTTTCTCTGATTTAAAAAATATACTGGAATTCACACTTTGTCCTGTGTTTTTCGTGCGTGCTCTCAGCGGGTCGCAGGTAAGGGTCAGTGGCCCCGCCCCAGCCCCGCCCCCGGCGTCTCTTCTTTCCCTTCCCCTCGTTTGTGTGGTTCCTGCCAGGGCCCGAACCTCCCCGCTCCCTCCGATGTGCCCGCGTGTGAACCCACAGGTCAGGGGTGGCACGCGAGAAAGTTGCGTTTTGGTCTTTCTCCTCCTTCCCGAGATCTGCCTGCTCACTTTTCGTTTCCTTCCGTTGTCCTGTTTCGGGGGCTTGGCATTTCCGTCCCAAACTTGATTCATCTCACGAAGGCCACTCGGTCTGCAAGTCGGCTGGCTTTCACAGAGAAGCGTTCGCTCGAATTTTCTCTCTTCGGGGCAACATTTGGCGGGTAAGTGTTGTGGCGCTTGTCTTTCTTCTCTCCCCTCTCCGCCTCTGCCCCAGGCCGGCCTGCAGCGTCTCGGGCTAGAGTCTGTCCCGGTCCCCACTCGTCTGAGCGGGGGACGCCCGGTGTCTGGAGGCAGAGGCCGGACGCAAAGCGGCTGCCAAGGTCTGGGCCGTGGCCACCACCGAGCGCTCGGGCTGAGGACCCGGACCCGGGAGGCTCCAAGGAGGGGGTGCCCACCGCGGCCGCGGGTGCCCACTGAGACCCCTCGCCCAACAAGACCCAGCCCTGTGGACGCTCCTCCCCGTGGGACGGGGGCGGGGAGGGCCCCTAAGTCCAGTTTGGTCCCGGTTCTGAGGCGGTCGGAGCCGGTGGCCCGAGCTGCAGCGAGAAGGGCCTGGGGTCACAGGGAGACGACTGGGTCCAAAGGGACCTCGTGGTCGGACCCGGTAGCGACGACCGCCCGCCCCGGGGCCACCGTGGCGGACCTGAGCCGAGACCCCGGCCCGCCCACATCTGAGTCCCACTTCCCCCCCCCCCCCCCCACCAGTGAAGACCGGGCACGGGGACGCGTAAACTACAGGCCACCAGGGGTCGCCGGGCAGGGGTCATCGAACAGGCACTGGCTGGCCCAGTCCCGCTCACCCTCGCACGGGCCACCGGCGTCCCCGTCCCTGGTCACTCCCGGTGCAGCAGTTAGCCCAGAGTCTCCCCAGAGTGGACACTGCCCCAGACACCCGGGGCGGGGGTGGCAGCTCTCCTCCGGCCACTGAAGCCCCTGCCTGCGGACTGTCGGACTGTCGCTGAGCCGGCTTTTCCGTTGGGAGGGGGACAAGGATTGCTCCTAGTGTTCGCTGCTCTCACTGTCCCCATGCCTGCCCTCTCCGCCCCTACCCTCCCCCACCTGCCCTCTCCACCCCCCACCTGCCCTCTCTACTCTTGCCCCTCCTCAACCCCCACCTGCCCTCTCTGCCCCCTACCCTCCCCCCACCTGCCCTCTCCACCCTCTACCCTCCCCCTGCCCTCACCCCCCACCTGCCCTCTCTACCCCCTACCCTCCCCCTGCCCTCACCCCCCACCTGCCCACTCTGCCCCTACCCTCCCCCTGCCCCCCCACCTGCCTCTCTGCCCCCTACCCTCCTCCTTCACCATCCCCCACCTGCCCTCTCCTCCCCTCTGCCCCCTCCATTGTCCCTCCCCATCCCCAGATGTCTGCCCTCCTGTCCTCACCCCCACCCTCACCACCCCCCCTTCATCCCCACACCCCCCTCACTGCCCTCTGCACCTGCCCTCTCTGCCCCCTCTCACTGTCCCCCTCACTGCCCCTGCATTGTCACCTGACACTCTCTCCATTTCCCCACTCCTGTGCTCACCGCAGCCAACCCCCTTCCCCTCCCTGCCTTCTCTGCCCCCTCACTACCCTTGCTCTGTCCCCCCTCTGCCCTTGCCATCCCTACCCCCTCCCTCACTGCACCCCATTGTCTCCACACACATACACCTGCTCTCACCGCCCTCACTGCCCCCCCTGCCCCTGCATTGTCCCCCCCTCTTTCTTCACCCCGCCCTCACTGCCCCCTCCTGCTCTCTCCACCTATCCCCCCCACCTCCCCTCACTGCCCTCCTATTATACCCACCACTCTGCCCTGGCTGTCCCCCCACACCTGTCCTCTCCACCCCCCTTTTGTACCCCCTCCCCAGCTGCCATCTCCACCCTCCCACCGATACCCCCCACCGTCCATCCCCCCTCTGCCCTGCAGTCCCTCATTGTCCCCTCGCCCACAGCCCCCTCTAAACCCCCCACCTCCCCCTGGGCCCTGGCCCCCATAGAGCACATCCTGCCAGTCCTGAAGGCTCAGGCTCCCTCCCACCAGACCCTTAGCCCCTGTCTCAGGTCAGGTCTGAGGCTCAGTCCCTCCAGGAGTGTCCCTGGACTGTTCTCTCCACATCCCTGGCCTGGGCCCCATGTCCCCTGCACTTGGGACAGCCCTGCCCATCGGGCAGCCCAGGGCCCTGTTCCTGCCTCTTGGAGGGGTTCCCCGAGACTAACAGACTGGGTGGTAGAATGCCTTTCCCGAGCCCAGGGCGTGTGGAGAAAAGGGGGTGCCCTGGGGCAGGACCTCCTGTCGAGGCTGCCCCCGCCTGGGGCCTCCTTGTCCTCAGGCCTCTGCAGGTGGAGGGCGCTGGGCTGGGTGCGGGTCCACCCCCCCTTACTCCCAGATGGGGGGAGGAGGGGAACTCCTGCAGGACCCTTGGCGACCCGGCACTCCACGCTGCCACGTGTGACCCTTGGGCTCCATTAGTGCCCTGGATGTGGTGGCTCAGGAGGGTGGGGGCGTGGGGAGGGCAGGAGGGACACCTGGCCATTCTCGGTGGACACACGGGGGTGGGTAGTGCCAGACTGAGCGGGCAGGCGGCAGAGTCAGCCTGCGGGGACCTTCCCGCAGCTGCAGCCGCAGGAGTGGGCTCGCACTCCCGGGCTGGCTGGCGGGACCCCTGCCCTGGGCCCGGGGGACACGCGGCTGCAGCCAGAGGCGGCTGACAGTTGAGTCTCTGCAGAGCGGGACTGTGGCCAGTGTCGCCCACAGCAGGCCCACCGCCCACACTCATAACTATTGTTAATTAAGACTGTCTCCATTATAGGGCTAATTAACAATTAGCATAAACATAATTAGCCAGCTCTGACATTTAACTCATTACATTGTTTAAATAATTTTCGGAAATTGCCCTGAGCGGCATTCTGTCAGCTTGCCATAATGGCGCCACTTTGTCATGTAAATTAAGCGACATTGTGTTGCAGCCGTCCTGGCTCTGTGGGAGATAGTTGGGCCCACGTGGCAGGTCCCGTCCTGAGCCTGGCGGTGGCCGGCCCAGTGGGAGCCGCAGGGGGGAGGGGAGGAGAGCCCTAAGCCTGATCCCCTGACCCCCGACCTCCCTGGGCTGGGCCCCGCCGGCCTGTGAGCGACCCAGGACAGCTGGTGTGGAAGGGCGGTGGGACCCCTGGCACCCCTGGGTGTCCAAGCCCAGGGCTGAGGGAGACCCCTAGGCGTCCTGGGCACAGTTCCAGGGCCTGTGGAGGTGGCCTTGGCCCAGCTCTCAGCTTCCAGCAAGTTCCCCGGGATCAGTAGACTCTGGGGAAGCCCTGGCAAATGCTGGTCCCCCACCCCCACCCCACTGCCAGAGCCCCCTTCCAGCCCCTTCCCTGCAGGGGCTGCATCCGGCCTCATAGCACGTGCTGGGCAAATACACTGAGATGTCCCCTAGGATGGGAGTGGCCTCCCCCCCCCCCAGGACCCTGGTGCCCCTGCCCTCCTGGGGGACCCTCCGTCTCATCTTCTCTCTGACAGTCCTGAAGTCTCCCCTCCTCTCCAGGACAGCCGGCAGCCAGCCCCAAGGTCCCTGTGGGGAGGACCGGGGGTACCCTCAGCCCAGGGCCCAGACCGACCGTCCCTCCTGCCCACCACCAGTCTCCCCTTCTGAAGAGGTGGGGTTGGGCGCGGGTCTGACCCCCTCTCCACCCCAGGGCTCCTGCTGGCTCTGACGGGCTCCCTCCCTCCGTCATTCACCGCTTCCTTCTTTGGTTCAACCAGGGGGTGGGAGCTGAGCACAGGGCCTAAAGTGCCCCTGGCCCCTCCGTGCCGCCTGCCTTGAGGGTGAGCCTGGCCTCCAGGGACATCGGCTTCTTCACATGTTCACACCTAGCATCCTGCCCAGTTGGCACCAAATGGGGCCCAGGGCCTGGCCTGTGGGCAGGGGGGAGGGGGGCAGAGCCAGCCGGGACTCCTGACACTCAGCTGTGTGAGCCTCTCTGGCCGGGCTAGGGACACCCCAGGGGCCCTCTCCCTGGAGGCTGAGAAGTCACTCGGCAAGTGCCACGCCGGTCTCCACTGCCTCTTCCTGGACAGGCGCCCACTGAGGCCCGCGGCCCCTGGGGGACGGCCCGGCGCCCGAGCGCGGTTCCTGGCCGGAGGCAGGGTGTGGGTCTCCAGCCCCGAGAATGACAACAACAGTCGACGAACGAAGTCCGCGACTCCAGAAGTGACTGTCCATCATCAGCTTCCAAGGCAGAAAGGAGTGGCCCGCGGTGCCCGGGCGGCTAAATCAAATGGCCCCGAGACTTGTTGGGACCGGTTCTGGCTGTTAAGTGCTTGTCAGCGCCCACAGGCCTCTCCTGACTCTATAAAATTCCCAAGAATTATAGGAGCGCCAGGGTCACATAATTCATTGCACAGTAGATTTAACCTGGCGGCCAGTAATTCATATTTGTGGCGATAATATTGTTTTCCACTTTCCGAGAGTTATCGCCGTGTCTCCCTTCCAGGTCACTATGGATATCAAAAATGGATACTGTCAGAGAATAAAGCATGAAGGCGGCGGCCTCCCCCTCTCGCCGCCGCGCTGAGCAGAGGACGCCTCTGTCCCCTGCGCTCCTGAACCTTGGCGGGGGCTCTGATTGCTCTCCAGCGGGGCCTGACCTCGCGGGGCGCTTTGCTTGCAGGGGTCAGCTTCTCCCCAGGCTACCCTCCCTGCCTCCCCTCCCTGCGGACCGGGTCTGGGCTGAGCTGCAGGGTCTGAGGCTGTGGGCTTTCTGGCCGGCGTCCCTGGGTCCTGTTCCCATGGGATCACAGGCAGGGTCACTGGCTTTGGTTATGTGCCCAAGGGTTTCCGGGGCCAACTTTGGAGGCTGCCCCCCACCCACACCCCCGCCCCAGACCTACGGGCTGTGACGCTGAGGTGGTTCAAGCAACAGTGAGATTTACCCTCTAGGAGGCCACACCCAGGCCTGCCCTGAGTGGGGGTTCCACAGGGTCCCACACGGTGGACAAGGCTGGGCCCCAGCTGGCTCTGGGGGCCACAGATGCCCCAGACCCCTGCTGCCTGGGAGAGCCTCCCCCTGGGGAGGCAGGAACTGAACCCCGGGGCAGGAGGGCAGGCGCTGGAGCTCCCCATACATGGAGCCTGGGGAGGAACGCGGTCCATTTTTCAGCCCCGGACACGGGTGGGAGAGGAAGAGGAAGAGGAGAGGGTTCAGGATAGGACCCCCAGAGAGGAGTGGCTGGATGGGGGGTGGAGGGATGGCTGAGCGGCAGGGAAGGCCAGTCCTCACAGAGGGCAGATGTGTGAAGGCCGCCTGGCCCCACGCCTGGGCCAAAAGGGGTCTCGGGGACAACCCCGGGACAGTGGCGTCACCGGCCGGCCCCTCCTGTGCTGGGAGGCTGGGGTGTAGCCCTGGGCCCAGCCTTCCTTGGGGCCACCCCTGAGCCCAGAGTGGCCCCTGCAGGCAGACGTGGCCCAGCCCAGACCCCTGTAGCAGGTGCCCTCTTCCGCTAAGGGCCGACAGGGGCACTTTGCTGGACCCTGCAGAATCACCACGTGCGTCCCCCGTGGCGAGGCCTGAATCCCAGCTTTGGAGAGGGCAGAGGGAAGAGTGGAAGACCAGGGAGCTGGCAGGCCTCACATAGCACACGGTGGCCCCCCAGCGTCTTCCCCATGACCCACGTCCCCAGCGCTCAGGGCCGGCCCGGTCTCCGGTGTGTGCTGAGCCTCGAGCATGTGTATGCACGAGCACACGCATGTGTATGCACTAGGAAGCCCATGTCAATGCAGGCTGTGAGTGTGCAAGCCAGTGTGTGGGGGTGGTTGGGTGTGTTGGCCTTGTGAGTGTGTGTTTCGCAGCCTCCCCTGGGGACTGCCTGCTCTTGTCTCCTTTCTAGTCATGAAAGCCCTTGTGCGGGGTCCACACCCGCCTACGCTTGGGGGTCCCGGGAGCAAGCTGGAGCTCAAGGAAGTGATTGCTGGTGGAGCCCTGAGATCGCTCCCGGAGGGCCCGGTAGTCAGGCCTGCCCGGCCTGGTCTGTTGTCGCCTCGGAGTGGCCACGGGCTTCAGCCTGCTCTCTGGACACACGGGCTGCAGGGCCAACCTCACGTCGGCGGGCCCCCCACACACACGTTCACAGCACCTCCCGCTCCGCACCGCACCCCGTCCCCACCCCCACCCCAATTCCCAACCTCATCCCCGCCCAACCCCACCCCCAGGCCCCCTCTGCCTTTTCTCCTCCTACCGTGTCACATGCTGACCTCCACTGGTTCTCCCACCTCGGGGGCCCCGCCCTCCTCGGGGGCCCCGCCCTCCTCGAGGGCCCCTCCCTCCTCGAGGGCCCCTCCCACCGCGGGGACCCTCCCACCTCGGGGCCCCTCCCACCGCGGGGACCCTCCCACCGCGGGGACCCTCCCACCGCGGGGACCCTCCCACCTCGGGGCCCCTCCCACCTCGGGGCCCCTCCCACCTCGGGGACCCTCCCACCTCGGGGCCCCTCCCGCGCCAGACTCTCGCTGCAGCCTCAGCCGGTGCTGGACGGGAGGAGGCCAGACACTGTGAGATCTGCAAGAGTGATGGTCCAGTGGCCGGAGGAGACCCAGGATTTGGGGTGGCGCAGAGGCCCTCGAAGTGGTCCCAGAGCTGCAGAGGGAAATGGCACCGGCCTGGGTGCTCGGCGCGGGGGGCGGGGCAGCCCGCCTAGCCCGGCAGGAAGAGGGGACCCGGGCTGGTCGGCGCCGCTCGGGTTACTCTGAATTAAGCTCTTCCCCGACCCTCAGCAAGTTGGTCCGTGAGCAGCAGGCATCCGCGGGCCCTGTGTGAGCCGTTGCGCCGCGTCGGAGAAATGGTCACCTGTTCTCGGTCAGGCTCCAGGGGCTGCCGAGCACAGCCGAGGGCTGGGAGCCCAGCCAGAGCCGCGCCGTCCCCAGGCTTGCCCCTCGTCCTGTGGTGCGGGCCGGCTGGGGCTGGGTGTGCACAGGGCCCCCGGGTGGCTGGCGCCACGGCCCTCCCCTGGCGTGGGGTCTGCGGACGGACCCCTGTCCCGCTCCCTGCTCTGAGAGCCTGTGGGGCCCACATCGCCACTGCCCGGCAGGATGGATGGTGTGACCCCGAGGCTCGGCCCCCGGCCCCCAGGCCTCTGAGAGCCCCAGACTGGCTTAGGTCCCGTCCGCTGGGGCCGCGGGGCCGGGCAGAGCCGACTGCACAGCACTGCCTTCTCAGAGGTGCTGTGAGCCAAGGCGCCAGGAGCGGGGCCACCCAAGCACGGCTGGCAGGGACAGCCTGTTTGAGTCCTTGGCAGGTGGACACGGTGCTGTGAACTCAGCCTCCCTGTGACGTGGGCACTGCTCGGTCTCAGCAGGCCGAAGAGGAACCCGGGCCCAGGCTGCGCCCCACCCGCCTGCACGGGCACAGGGGCCATAAGAGGGCCTCGACCCCGCTCCTGTGCTCACTGGTCACCTGTGCCTTCTCTGGGAGGACGGGGGCCCGATGTGCATGGGCCCAGAGCCTACAAATGCTCCCTGGCGGCCCTTCCCTGCCCTCTGTCCCCTCCCTGCAGGGGCCAAGCTGCCCATGGCTACCGGCCCCTGAGGGTCCCACCCACAGCACCCACCCGTGCTGGGTGACCATATGTCCCTGCCACAGGCAGGCGCGGGGCCAGGGCCTTGGGACCAGCAACCCCTTGCAGCTGTGGTGGGAATGTGGAGGGAGACCACAGACTGACCGCCTTCCCGGACACTGTGGGAGATGCTCGCTGCCCTTGTCCCTGGTCGTGGGGCGAGCAGATGGGCAGAGAGCCGGGATGTGGGACAGTTAAGTCTGAAGACAGTTTGGGGGGGGGGGTGCCCGGGGCCTAGCCCTAAGGGGAAGGTCTGGGGGTGGCCAGGCTGGGGTCCTTCCTGGATGTTTCCCACAGCAGCTGCCTGGGAGGGCTCCCATCCTCCCCACTGAGACTGACTCCCTTCCCAGGGTCCTCGTTTGGGCTCCCTGTGTGTCCGTCGCCTCCCCGACAAGAGCCAAGCTAGGTGGACGGGAGGCCTGAACGGGCTCCAGCAGCCCAGCCCCAGCGAGCTGCCTGGCAGGAAACATGGGCACGGCACCCTTGAGCCAGCCTGACCTGCAGGCTTCCCGGGGCCGGCAGGTGTGCTGCACAACGTGAAGCCAGCTCTTCCCCAAACCGCCGGCAGCCCGAGCCCCCCGGGAACTCAGCCCACCCTGCCCAGGGGCTGCCCGTCCACACCTGCTGGAGCTGCCGGAATTAGGTGGCGTCTCCTCAGCCTTGAGAGGGAGCAGCTCCTCCAACACCGATAGGAAGTGTCTCCTCTCCGCCTGATCCCAGGGGCTAATTGCTCCCAAGCTGGACCGGGCAGTGACTTTCATCTGCTAAATTCAGCCAAAGGGAGCTGTGACTTCCACCCAGGAGACACAGGGACTCTTGTGACACTGAGCCAGGAGGCCGTACCTGTCTCCACCCCGCCATCAGGTCACTGCCACAGAAGGGTGGGGAGTGGGGAGGCTGAGTCCGTGTGAATTCGCTTGGGATATGACATCAACCCAGAGACACGTGCTGTTATGCCTGGACAGTGGGGCTCTGGGGACAACCCGGGGAGCAGAGTGCGCGTGTGTGGGAGGGTGCATACACGTGTGTGCACACGGGTCCGCAGTGTGGTCCTGTGCACTCCTGGCTCTTGGCCTGGAATGCAGCAGCCCCCATGAGGGCTTCTGGTCCATAAAATTGTAGGTAGAGTGGGGGTCCCCAGACTGGGGCAGGGGGAGCCCCTTCTGATCGTCCCGATAGACCCCAAGCCTAGGGAAGCCCCCCATTTGGGTGTCCTGCCAGTGATTGTCCCCGGGGCTCCTCCCTGTTGGCTTTGGGGCTGTGCCCTCAGACGCTGACCTCCCAGCCAATGCCCTGGAACCCCCCCACCCCACATCCCTCCGCCTCCGGGAGGTGACTGCCACCGAAAGTCCCAGGACAGGGAAGCCTCCTGGAAGGGCCGGGGAAGGGCGCAGGAGGGCCCTCTGCCGTGCGAGTTCATTTGCTTGTGTGACGCCGGGCAGCCCTGAGCGCTGAGCTCTGAGGAGGCTAAGGAGGTCTGTGAGGAAGGCCCTATTGATTTTAATTACCCACAAACAGCCCACAGGGACAAAGGACTTTGGCTGTTTATGTAGCTGGCTGTGCTGCGCTATTGTGGAAGGAGAGATCAAATCAGCTGCCCTCATTATTACTATAATAATAAGGCCAAAACGCTGCTCAGGGCTGAGGGCATTTTTTTTAAAGCAATAACCTCACTGCTCCGCCCCCCACCGCCCCTCCTAGGCAGGCTGAGCAACAAGGAGCAATTACATGCTGTCGATATTAATTCAATTAAATCCAGGTTATTTATTGGGTATTATGGAAAAGGATTCGCTAGTCTTCCAGAGACGGGGCATGACTGAGGGACTGAGCGGGGTACAGAAGCCTCCAGCAGAATTGATCGTGGCCCGGCCGGAAACGGGTGGGGCCGAGGGGGTGGGGCCAGCGTGGGGGCTGCTTAGGCGGCTCTTTTCTTGGGTGGGACTAAGATCGAGTCCAGCTGGAAGGTGATTCAGTGTTGGAGTCCCGGCCCTCCCACAAACTGGTGGAGTGGCCTTGGGCAAGTCGTCCAGCATCTTCGACCTTTGACTTTATAGCTGAAAATTGATCCTGGATGATGATGGTGATGGGGATGATGTTGACAACGGTGGTGGTGATGGTGGTTGGTGAATACAGGCAGTGATGTTCGCGCGATAAGGACAATGAGACTTCCTTGCTGACTTCACACTGTTGCCATTACGTCAAATCGGATACTGGGTTTTCAACAACTTGGTAGAGCACACAAGTCAAGAGGCTGCTTAGCGATGGGAGCCAAACATTGTCTGGAAGGCCCTGTGCCTGTGGCCGGGGGGCAACGAATGACTGATGTTTGTGGTCAGGTGGGGGGGGGGGGGGCGGGCCACATGTACTGGTGGCCCTTCCCACTACAGGCTGAGGCTCAAGGTTCTGGAGGAGGGCCCTGCATGGCTGCCAACCCCCAGGAGCCTGGAGGAGTGTCTGCTGAGCACCCACTTGGAGGGAAGGGCTGTGCCTTGAGAGCTTGATGGAGCCACTGGGTGGGGCAGGGTGGGGACCATAGGAGATAGGCTGGTCCCCATTCGGAGGCTTGGTTGGGACTGACATCGGCTGCTGAAGGTTCTGGGTGAATTCTGAGGGTGGCCATGCCAGGAGGCAGGTGTAGATGGGGCCCCGGGACAGCAGGGTACAGGTGAGGGAGGTGAGAGACCACAGGAGGAATGGGAGTCTTGGGAGGGGGGGTGGAGGGAGGGAGTCAGGAGCCGGGGGCCTGGAGGGGGGGGTTTCACCAACATACTTTGTTTCTCGGGGCGGCCACAACAAACACCACAAGCCGGTGGGTAAAGGCATTTGGTCTCCCGAAGTCTGGACGTCTGGAGGCCAGGTGTCTGCCCCCAGGCTGGGCAGGGCTGCGCTCCCTCCCGAGGCCTGGGAAAGGGTCTCTCCTGCCTCTTCCAGCTCCCGGGCGATCCTCGCTTTCCCTTCCAGCCTCTGCCTGGGCCTTCCCCTGACCGCTTCCCTGGTGCATGTGCTTCCCTTCTTCTAACCCCCGTGCCGGCCTAGAGCGGGCCGCCCACCTCCAGCCTGAGCTGGCCCGAACTAATTCGGGTGGTGGTGGTGGAGACCCTGTACGCACAGGCGAGCCCACCCGGGCTGGAAGGACCCGCAGACCTGCCGGGAAGCCTGGTGGTCGGATGCTGGTGACCTTTCTGGAGGCCACTGGCCTCGTAGGCACACCTGCCCGTGGCCTGCACTCTGAGACGGTGTACTCTGACCTGGCCTTGACCCACAGTGAGAGCCAGCAAGAGCGAGGAGCCGGAGGCCTCGGCCAGCCCCCCGCCTCCCCCTGCCCCGGGTCCGGCGTGCCGCCTCTGGCTTCCAGGGTGGGCCGTGTGCGGCCTGGCGTCGGACACCGTGTCTAACCGGCCGAGATTGACCTGTTTGGGGCTCACTGCAGCTGAGCGATTTGATCTGAGCCCCAGACGGCGGTCGGGGCAGTAATTGGATGTTATGAGATCGGAGGGCCACTCTCTGAGGAGGGGGAGGGGGAGGGGGCTGCGTCTGGCCGGCGGGGGTGGGGCAGCTACTGTCCGCCAGAGATAAGCCCCTTCCTCGGCCCCCTAATCCCCTGGCCGGGGTCGCGGGCAGAGCCGGAGGCGAGATGGAATGGACGAGGGCTGTCCGGCTGCCTGGGCCGGCTGCCCTGAGGCTGCTATACAATTAGTTTTAAATATCAATTTCATGGCTGCTCAGGGTGGGAGAGAAGCAGGCAGGTGGTGACCACTGCCAACCACGTTTCTTGCCGGCTTGGACTTTGTAAGAAAGAGGAGGCCGCCACTGATGCGTCCAGCTGAGCAGAGGCCAGCCTACCTCCTCTGGGCCCTTCTAAGATGGGCACCGAGGTCCTGGGTCCCATCCTGACCACAGGGAGGTCAGCGCCTCCCTCCCACCCTCAGTCCCTACTTGGGACTTCTGGACCTCTGTACCTTGTCCGTGCCAATCCCTCCTGCTCCTTCCTCAGGTTGACCGAGAAGCACCCCCCCTCCAGAAAGCCCCCAGGAGAGCTCCTTCTCACACCATTGGCCTGGTTTTGTCCAGGGCTCCAGACCAGGGCTTCTGTCTTCAGGAGCCTGGGTCTGTCCGTGTCCCACCAGTCCCTAGGGCCCCCCAGGTCTCTCCCCCAGGCCCCTCCTGTACTTGAAGCAGCTCTAGCCAGCCAGGTGTTGATGAGAAGTAGGGGTGGGGGGAGGTGTCCGGGAGCATTTGCGGAATGGGGTGGGGGACTGGGCCGGGGCCAATGCTGGGTGGGAGAGGTCAGAGGGGACACTGGGGGGGGGGGGCAGATGCTGGCCCCAAAACAGAGGCGGGACAGCAAGGTTGGGGTGGCACTGGAGGTCAGACGGTGAGTGATGGGGTTCAGGAGACGTACCATGAGAAGGGTCTTTGACCCTGACCTTGAGATAAGGGCAAAGATAGCCTGGTGGACAGGTAGGAAAGTGGCACCCTTGGTGGGGACAGGTACAGGGTCACGGAAAGCCTGATGAAGTTTCCCAGGAAGCAGCCCGCTGTGCTCCTCCTGCGGGCCTCTGACCCCACTTGACCCGGCCCCCAGCCCACCATCCCCCAGCCCTGGAGGTGGCCGAGGCGTCCTGGGGGGTGCAGACCCCGGTGCGGGCCTGGGCCGGGAGCCTGCCCACCGGCTGAGGTAGTCGCTCTGGAGCGCGGGGACACACCGGGAGGGGCCCGGCCGGATGTCACCGCGGAAGGCCGGCGGGGGCGACCGCTGTCCGCGTGCTCTCACCCGGCGGCGCCGCAGCCCAGGCAATTTATCTCCGTCTCCCCTCTCTTAAAACACTTTTATCAAAATTGGCGGTCACACCGCGCTGAACCGTGGTGGCCTCAATCTTAAACGCCGCGCTGCAGATTTTAATTTGGGGAAGATTAATGCGCTCGCGGCGTCAGAGCCGCCGCACGCGTTATCGGGCCTGACGGGTGTCAGCGGTGCCCGCGCGCGTGTCCCCGTGTCCCCAAGTCCCGCCGGGGGGCCTCCGCACGCCGTGTGCTTCGGGGAGGGGGGGAAGGGGGGGAAGTGCTGGAGGGGGTGGGTCCTATGGGGGGGCGCTGGCCAGGGGGCGGGGCCTGCGGGGGGGGGCGCTGGCTAGAGGGATGGGGCATGGGGTCTCCGCCTCCGAACCCCCCCCACCGGAGACCCCCTGCGCTGGGAAGCAGGACCCTTCCCCCAGGCCCCTCTTGACCTCCGGATGTCGGGGCTCCCCTGCAGTGCCCGGACCCCCTCCTTTGCCTCAGGACCTCACACCCCCCTCTGAGCCCAGGACTGGCAGGGCCCCTCCTTGAACTCCAGTGGCTGGGAGCTCCCTGACCCCGCGTCCTGGGACACCTCTACTCCACAGAGCCCTAGCTGGCTCCTGGCTTCACTCCTCCTCACCCCCAACAAGCCGCCACCCCCCCACCCCCCCCCACCCCCGCTGCCAGTCATACCCCGCCCACCTCTGTTGGCGGTAGCCCCTGGCGGCTCCTCCTCCAGAACCTCTCCAGAGCTGCCTCCCCACACCGTCCAGACAAGACCCCTGCTCTCTGGGCTGTGGCCTGTTGTGACCCCCTCTTTGCCCTTGACCCCATACTCTGTGTTCTGCATAGAAGCCAGAGGCTTGGTGGTCTCCCACCCTCTTCTGCTGAGCCTGCCGGCTCTGGGAGCTGGGCCCCTCCCCCCCTCCCCCCCTCCCCTCCCCCTCCCCTCCCCCTCCCTCCTGCCTCCAGACCCCCTGGTGCCGCCCTGGCACCTGTTCCTGTGACCATCCCCAGGCATCCCAGCTCCTTTCCTCTAAGCCCTTCCTCCTCTCTGGGCAAGGAGGCCTCCCCATCCCTGTTTATACATGGGGCCCTCCCCCACCAGCACCCTCTGACCCCAGCAGCCACTGATGTGCCCGTGGAGGGGGTCCTTCACTAACTCCCCGCCCCAGACCCAAGGCCCTGTCTGTTTTGGTCCTAGCTACCAGAGCTGTGTCAGCACATAGTAGGTGCTCCGTGAACACTGAATTGAGTTCAGATTGTGCCCCTGGGTCCGCCCGCCCCCACCCAGGAACACCAGCCCTGTGGGACAGAGACTGACCCAGAGGTCCCAGACCCCAGGCCAGCCCAGAAGAAGGCCAGCAGGAGGGCTTGGGAGAGAGCAGCTAAAAGGCTCGGGTCGCGGAGGAGGCCCTCGGACCCAAACACTGTGCTGGGGATTCTGGGCCCAGCCTCAAGGGGCTCCCAGGCAGGTCTAGGGTAGAATACAGGTCCGTCAACGGCTGGCTGCTTGGGGGGCCCTGGACTCTGTGCTCCCTGACGTGCTTCCCCAGCTCCGCAGCCCCTCTCACCCTCAGCCTGAATTGACCGGCCCTGGCCGTTGCCCAGAGCGAGGCAGGGCCCCTGAGACCCCCTTTCAGGGCCTGGCCCTTCCTCACCGGCTCAGCGGCGCCCGGGGCACAAGCAGGCAGGACAGGGCCAGTGGCCAGCACAGCACGGGCTCGGCTGGTGAGGCTGAGCCACTCTGTGCGGCGGGTCCCCGAGGCCGAGTGCCCACGTTTGCTGCCACTGCAGGGTCGGCTCCAGCGGGTCTGAGAATACGTGGTTGCCTTTTGCCCTTGTTAGGAATTAGTGGCCCCCAAACCCAGGAAGCTGTGGCCTCAATGACGAGCTGTGGCACTGACATCCTCGGGACCTTTGGCTCACTCGGTGGTGCTGTGAATTCTGGCCGTCAGTGCTGCGGGGGCCCCGGCCCGGCCTGGTGGCCCCGTGCCACTGTGCACGGGAAGCAGCGTGTCGCAGAGGGCGCTGTGTGTGCCAACGCTTGGTGGCAGGAGGGTTCCGAAGGGGAGGGGCTGGGGAGAGGCCGGACCACAGAGCCGTGGGATGGGAGGCCAGGGGGGATGGGGACAGTGACGGTGGCAGCAGGGGGACTGCGGGAAGGCTTTTCAGCCATCCAAGGCAGAGCTGGGGGCCGGGCAGGGTGTGTAGGTCACAGGGCTGTTTGGCAAGACGGCTGTGACACTGGCCATGGAGGGTGGGGCTGAGGATGACGGAGGGGTCCAGGAGGACCCCTGGCCTGTGGCCCGAGCACCAGGAGCACGGGAGGTGTTTGTTGGAACGGAAAGGCAGGCATTCGGGTCTGAGCACGTGGAGAGTAGGGGGCAGGCGGTGGGGGCAGAGCGTCTGAAGAGCAGAAACGGGTCCCCTGGGACCAGGCACGGAGCCTCGGGCCTGCATCCAGTGGGGAGGAGGGGCAGGGTTTCTCACCTGGGTGAGCACACACCGGACTTGTGCTCACCGGCTTAGAGGTCTCCTAACTCTGCCCAAGGGCTCAGGGAGGGCTTCCTGGGGGTTGAGACCCACGAGGGGAAGGCCTGGGGAGATGGTGTCTGGGGCCAGGACAGATGATGGTAGGAGGGGAGCCAGACAGCAGTGGTGGGGCGCAGGATGTGGGAGACGAGGCAGGGGCTGCTGGGGCCTCAGGGGCCATGCTGACGGTAACAGGAGCTGTTTAGAGGGTCAGGCAAGGTAACCGGTCACATTGATTGTTTAGGATCCCCTAGTGTTGGGGGGGTGAGGGGTTGAGGGGCCCAGCCAGGGGTGCCCCTGCTGCACAGAGATTCCTACACCTCAGCCCGCCCCCACTTTCTCTGTCCTTTGCTCAAATGCTGCTCCCTGGGGAGCTCTCCTGCCTCCTACCAACTCCCAGCACCCCCCCCCCTTCCTTGTACAATGTTTTACCTCACGTGTATCAGCAGAACATTCTATGTTTTCCAAACTTATTGTTTATTATCTGTCTTGTCTGCTAATCACACCTAAGGTGAAAAATCTGAAGGCTCAAACAGTCTTGTCCAAACTGTCCCTGCCTGTTCTGTGCCCAAGGCTGACCCTTGGCAGACCCTCAGTGCACCTTACTAAGTGGGTAGGGGGTGGATGGATGGATAGATGGGGTGTTGGATGGATGGATGGATGGGGGGTGGTTGGATGGATATGGATGGGTGTGGATGGAGGGATGGGGGGTGGATGGAGGGATGAATGGGGGAAATGGATGGGTGGTGGGGCAATGGATGGAGGGATGGGGTGGATGGATGGGGGTGGATGGAGGGATGGGGGGTGGATGGAGGGATGAATGGGGAAAATGGATGGGAGGTGGGGCAATGGATGGAGGGATGGGGTGGATGGATGGATGGGGGTGGATGGAGGGATGGGGGTGGATGGAGGGATGAATGGATGGAGGGATGGATGGATGGATGGATGGGGTAGATGGATGGATGGATAGATGGTGGATGGATGTGGGTGGGGATGGATGGAATGATGGATGGTGGATGGATGGGTGGATGGGTGGATGTGGGTGGGGATGGACAGATGAATGGATAGATGGGTGGGTGGATGGATGGATGGACGGATGGATGGATGGGTGGGTGGATGGATGGATGGGGGGTGGATGGATGGATGGATGGGGGAAATGGATGCGTGGTGGGGCAGTGGATGGAGGGATGGGGTGGATAGATGGGTGGAGTGTTGGATGGATGGATGGGATGGATGGATGGATGGATAGATGGTGGATGGATGTGGGTGGGGATGGATGGAATGATGGATGGTGGATGGATGGGTGGATGGGTGGATGTGGGTGGGGATGAACAGATGAATGGATGGATGGTGGGTGGATGGATGGATGGACTGATGGATGGATGGGTGGGTGGATGGATGGATGGGGGGATGGATGGATGGATGGGGGGGTGGTTGGATGGAGATGGATGGGAGGTGGGTGGATGGATGGGGGATGGATGAAGGGATGGATGGGGGAAATGGATGGGTGGTGGGGCAGTGGATGGAGGGATAGGGTGGATGGATGGATGGGGGGGTGGTTGGATGGATATGGATGGGGGGTGGATGGATGAATGGGGTGCTGGATGGATGGATGAGGTGTTGGATGGATGGATGAGTGGATGGATGGATGGATGGATGGATGGATGGATGGGGAAATGGGTGGTGGGGCAATGGATAGAGGGATGGGGTGTTGGATGGGTGGATGGATGGATGGGGGAAATGGATGGGTGGTGGGGCAATGGATGGAGGGATGGCGTGGGTGGATGGGTGGATGGAGGGATGGGGAGTGGATGGATGGATGGGTGGGTGGATGGAGGGATGGATGGATGGATGGAGGGATGGGGGAAATGGATGGGTGGTGGGGCAATGGATGGAGGGATGGGGTATTGGATGGGTGAACAGATGAGTAGATGGAGATGCTTCTACGCCTAGATTCCCTGAGCCCCGAGCAGGTGCCAATGGTCATCCTTCCTTCCCCACCCAATTGGGAGCCAAGTTTTCCTCAATGAACAGGAAGGATGATGGCAGCTGATCCCTCCCTGGACACGTTACAGCCTGGCCTCAGGGAAGAGGTGACAGTGAGGTGGGACACTCCTGCCTAAGTCGGATTCAGAGCCTTCAACATTGTCACCACTGCCCTGTCCAGAGTTTCGGGGGGGTGGGGGGGCGGGGGGACATGGAACTGAGACCCCGAGCCAGGTCCCCCACCCAGGCCTTAGCCTGCCCCTCTATAGACCAGACCATGACCAGGTCAGTAGGATTCCTGGTCAGAAACCATGGAAACTGACTCCAGCTCACCTTAGCAGCGGGCAGTGTGTGGGCCTGGACGGTCTGGAGCCTGTGGCACCGCTGCCCAGCTGCTCGTGCCTGGGACCCGTGTGGTCCCCGTTTCAAGATGGCACACGGGCCTGGGGTCCTGGACCGTGTGTTTGATTGGCTGAACCAGGGTCCTGCCGGGATATAGCTGGGGTGGGGTTTCAGGACCTGTCCCCAAGGCCTCCTGGAGTCACCCTCACCCAGCACGGGCGAAGAGCTTTCCGAGGGACCCTGGGGGTTTCTGGGAAGGTGACCACCCGTGCCAGGTCTGAGAGCAATCTGGACCTGACGTCGATGCCTTATTCCAAGGTCTGGAAACTGGAATTCGGAGGGAGGCCTCCTCCCCACTGCCCAGGGCCAACAGGATGTACAGGCTGGGAAAACTGTGTCCAGCATGCACTGTGGGAGTCACTCGTGGACTTAATTTGGTGGAGAAAGCCCATTTGAGTTTTCCAAGATTATTCATGAAATCCCCACGTACAATTTGGGAGCCTAATAACTCATCGGTAATTCATTAAATAATAGACTCACAAGCATCACGAAAGCCCTTGGGGGCTCTGCTCTCCTAGCCGCGCCAGGACTGAGGGGTGGGCAGAACAGCCCCCCCCTCCACTGGAGGGCAAGGCCGCCTAGAGAAGAGGGAGTCACCTAGTGTGGCAGGATTGAATTCGGCCTCTTTCCGGGCACAAAATCATTGAGCTTGCAGACAAACTCTAACAGCCTGACAGAAATATGCAGGTGGAGGTACAATTAATTTTAATTACTCGACTCTACACTGTTGGTTGCACAGCCATGAGTAAAATTAAAATGGCAATCACAATTAGAAAGTTGCAACCTGATTGTGCAGCAAATTAGTCACAAATTAAAAGTGCGGGACCATGCTGCCTCTCCTCATCGCTTCACGACATTCCTGCTCCGGGCCTTTGTTCTCCCGGCCGGGCGGGGACGTACCCGCCGCCTCCTCCAGAAAGTCCTGGGGTACCTGGGGGCAGGAGGTCTGTGCTGGGGAGCCAGGCAGGGAGAGGGACCCCCGCTCGGGTTACCCGCCTCGGGGAGCCCGACTTGGCCCCAGGTCCGCAGCAGGGCCTGGCTCCACAAGTCTCGGATTTCCTGCCGGAACTAGGGACACAGCCGTCAGCCCTGTGGAGGAGGACAGGGGACATTCAGGGATGTCCTCACCATCCTCCCTGGGCTTGGGGATGCCACCCGCAGGTGCACGGGGGTGCCTTCCCTGGGAGAACTCAGACCCGCCAGGTGGACTCACCCCCGGCCCAGACCCCACAATCCACTTAGTGCTTGTATCCGGGGTCTCCAGACACCCCCAACTACGTCATCCGACAGTCATTTCTCTTCTGAGGCACCGGACTCAGGCACGAGTCTAATATCCACGTCCTGGAGAAGGTATATATCTGTCCACATTTAGCGCCTCTGGAATTTCTCAGCAATGGTTTCTATTTTTCACTGTACAGCTACAGCATGTACTTTGTCAGATTCATCCCTGTGTATTTTATATTTTTATGGCATTGCAGGCCGTTTAAAACTTTTAATTTCCAATTGTTTGTTACTGGTATCCAGAAATACAACGGACCCTGGTAATTTTTTTTAGTGTGTATTTTTGAGAGAGAGAGAGAGAGAGAGAGAGAGAGAGAGCACAAGCAGGGAAGGGCAGAGAGAGAGGAAGACACAGAATCCCAAGCAGGCTCCAGGCTTTGAGCTGTCAGCACAGAGCCCGACTCGGTGCTCGAGCCCACAGACCGTGAGATCATGGCCTGAGCCAAAATCAAGAGTTGGATGCTTAACCGACTGAACCACCCAGGCGCCCCACAACTGAGTCTTGTAGACTGATCTATCATGCCCCCTTCCTAAACTTGCTTAAGTATCAGTTCTATTAGCCTTTTTGTGAATTCCGTAAGATTTTCTATGTAGACACTCATAGTAAGAATAAAGTACTACTTCTTTCTTTCCAATCTGGCTGCTTTTAATTTTTGCTTTACTGAACTGGCTGCAATGCCCGGTGCGATGTTGAATATAAGGGTTGGGAACAGATACCCGTGACTTTTTCCTAATCTCAAGGGGAAAGCATTCAGCCTTCTACCATTAGTTGTGATGTTTTGCAGAGATTCCTTTGATCAAGTTGAGGAAGTGATTTTCTATTTTACTGAGGGCTTTTATCAGAAACAATTGTTGCATTTTGTCAAATGAGTTTTCTTTATCTATTTAAATAGTCATAAGATTTTTATTTTCTAGTCTGTTAATATGGTAAGTTCCATTTATTATTATTTAGTTAGTTAGTTAAAAAGTTTTTTTAATGCTTATTTATTTTTGAGAGGGAGAGAGAAAGAGGGAGGGGCAGAGAGAGGGAGACACAGAATGCGAAGCTGTCAGCATAGAGCCCAGTGAGGAGCTTGTGAGATCATGACCTGAGCCGAGATCAGACACCTAACCGACTGAGCCACCCTGGCGCCCCAGGTTCCACTTTCTATTTTTGAAAGTTAAACCAAACTTGCATTCCTTAGATAAATCACTTGGTCACAATCCTTTTAAAATATTGTTGGATTCTACTTGCTAGATGTGAAGAATTTTCTCATTTATGTTCATAATGGATATTGGTCTGTGGCTGTCTTTTCTTTAATTTCATTGCTGGGTTTTGGTGTCAGGGTGATGTTTGTCTCACAGGAGGGGTTGGAAAGTATCCCTTCTCTTCGATTTTCTGGGGGATTCATGTATAATTGTTTGGGTTTTTTTGGCTTTGAGTTTTCTTTTTGAGAAGGTTTTTAACTACAAATAGAATCTTTAATAGCTATAGGACTATTCTGATTTTCTATTTCTTCTTGAATGAGTTTTGGTAGTTTGTGTCTTTCGAGAAAGTTGTCCATCTTGTATAAGATGTCCAATTCATGAAGGGCACCCAAGTGGCTCAGTTGGTTAAGCGTCTGACTTCAGCTCAGGTCATGATCTCACAGTTTGTGGGTTCGAGCCCCACATCGGGCTCTGTGCTGGCAGCTTAGAGGCTGGAGCCTGCTTCCAATTCTGTGTCTCCTTCTCTCTCTAACCCTCCCCTGCTGGTGCTCTGTCTCTCTCTCTCAAAAATAAATAAAAACATTAAAAAAAATTTAAAGATATCCAGTTCATGAGCATAAAATGTATGCAGTCCCTTATTATCTTCTAGTATCTGTAGAATCTGTAATGATGTCACCTTTGCTGTTATTAGAATGGGTAATTTGTATCTTCTTTCTCTCACTTTTTTTTTCCTGATTGGTGTGGCTTCTCAATCTTACTGATCTTCTCAAAGAATCAGTTTTTGGTTTCATTGGTTTTCTCTATTGTTTGTCTGTTTTCTAGTTCATCAGTTTTCACTTTGATGCTTTTTATTTTCTTTCTTTTGTTTACTGTCTGTTTTATTTGTTCTCTTTTCCTAGTCTCTTAAGGTGGAAGTTGAGGCCAAAGGTCTAAGATCTTCGTTTTTCCCCAATGCAGATGCTCCGTGCTGTAATTTCCCTCCCAGTACTGTTCTGCTCTACCTGCATCTGAAATGTTTGCGTACGTTGTGTTTTCATTTTCATTCGATTCAAAATACTATCTCATTCCACTTTTGATTCCTTCTTTGACGCACAGGTTATTTAGAGGTGTGCTTTTAGCTCCAAATACTTAGGGATTTCCCATCTATCTTTCTGTCACTGATTTCTAGTTTAATGTGGTCAGAGAACATACTTTGTATGACTCAAATACTTTCAGATTCAGTGAGACCTGTTTTCTGGCCCAGTATATGCACTTTTTCCATAGTGTTCTTTGCGCACTTGAGAAGAATCTGAAATATGCTATTCTGGGCAGAGTGTTCTTTTTTTTTTTTTAATTTTTTAATGTTTATGTATCTTTGAGAGACCAAGAGAGGCAGAGTGCAGGTTGGGGAGTGCAGAAAGAGAGGGAGACACAGAATCTGAAGCAGGATCCAGGCTCTGAGCTGTCAGCACAGAGCCTGATGCAGAGCTCGAACACATGAACTATGAGCTCATGACCTGAGCTGAAGTCAGACGCTCAACTGACTGAGCCACCCAGGCACCCCGATAGAATTTTAATTCATGGAAGGTATTATTTACATACTGGGATTGCTCAGTGGTTTGAGCTAAAAGTTCTGGGAGCTCAGGAGATAGATCATTTCATTTAGGTCAGCTTTTCCCTGAGAGTTTTTCATGCAGGCTCCTAAGAAAGCATTGGGGTGTCAAAGAAGTTTGGGAACGACTGTGATGAAGGTCAACCAGGCAAAGTTGTGGATAAAATAAGAAGGGCCAGGTGCCTGGTTGGCTCAGTGGGTTAAACATCCGGCTTCGGCTCAGGTCATGATCTTGCTGTTTGTTGGTTGGAGCCCCGCATTGGGCTCTGTGCGGACAGCTCGGAGCCTGGAGCCTGCTTCGGATTTTGTGTCTCCCTCCCTTTCTGCCCCTCCCCTGCTTGTGCTCTCTCTCTCTCTCTCTCTCTCTCTCTCTCAAGAATAAATAAACGTTAAAAAATGTTAAAAAATAAGAAGGGTCAAATGCTGGTATTTGTGGAAGCTGGTGATAGACATAGAGAGCTTTGTCGTCCTGGTTACTAGATTTATCTTTGAAATCTGCCGTTAGGAAATGTTTAGATACTAAAAGGGAAAAAAAGGACTTTCTTGTGCCAGACTTACTGGTAACTGTGCTTGTTTGGATTGCTAAGCTCCAGGAGTGTGCGGTGTTTTCTGAACTGACCATGGAACTCCCTTTTCCAGAGCTTTTCCCGGGCCTAGGATTTCTGGGAATACGCTTTTGAAATGTGTTATTTGGAGGTAAGGGTAGTCAATTGAAAGTATCTTGGAGACTGTATTTGATCCAGCTACTTAAAGCTACACAGAGATTTTTTAAGAAACAATTTTTAAAACATTTTTAAACGTTTATTTATTTTGAGAGAGAGAGACAGAGAAAGACAGCACAAGCAGGGGCAGGGCAGAGAGAGAGGGAGAGAGAGTCCCAAGCAGACTCCACACCATCAGCACAGAGCCTGATGTGGGGCTCAGTCCCACCAACCGCGAGATCATGACCTGAGCCAAAACCAGAGTTGGACGCTTAACCAACGGAGCCGCCGGGCGCCCGGGTCTTGATGTTTTCATCCAGTCCGACAACCTCTGCCTTTTGGTGGCGCATCTGGGCAGCCGCAGGGACTGTAATGCGAATGTGTCAGGTTTACTTCTGTCATCGTTTTTTCCTGTGTCCTCTTTCCCCTCTTTTTCTATGTTCTTTGTATTATTCCTTAGGACTATCTCCTCTGTTGGCTTATGAGCTATAATTTTTCGTTTTGTTATTTCAGGGGCCGTTTTTGCTTTATAGCTCGTATCTTTAATTTGTCTCAGCCTACAGGCGGGTGATGCAGTCCGCCGGGGGACGACGGGGAGGACAGGGGACGAAGGGGGATGGCGTGGGCCCTCTGCCGGCGTCTCCTCTCCGGGTCTTTGCGCTGCTGTCCTCACGCATCTTACTTCTACACGTGTTATAAATGTCACGACATGAGAGGTTTTATTTTTTTTGCTCGAGACGATTACCACGGTCACCATTTCCGCTGTCCCTCATTCTGTTATGTAGACACAGGTTTCCGTCTGGCGTCACTTTCCTTCTGCTGGAAGAATGTCCTTCAACAGTTCCTGCCCTGTGGTTCTCCTGGTGATGAATTCTTTCAGCTTCTTTTTGTAATGCCTGAAAAAAATCTTTATTTGCTTTTGCATTTGAGAGGTACTGTCAGGGTGCGAAGACTTCCGGCTGGTGGTCGCATCCCCTCCCTCACGGACTCGCTGCGACTCCGGCTCACACTTTCTCCAGCAGGAAATCTGCGGTCTCCCCGTGGGTGGGTCCTTGGGCGCACTGCGCCCTCTTCCTCTGGCTGCCTGCAGACTTTCCCTTATCGCGACTTTTAATGAATCGTGCTTGGGGTTTGTTGGGCTTCTCGGACTGTGGCTCTAGAGTTTTCATCAAATTTGGAAAAGGTTCAGTCATTGTCGAAATATTCTTCCGGTCTTCCCCTCCCCGTTGGAGAAATCCAGGGCCGCGCGGTGGCCCGATGCAGGTCCGCAGCGCGTGGCGCTCGGTGCCCTGCTCCCCCGCCCCCCGCCGCCCCCGCACCAGGGCCTGGAAACTTCGAAGGCAGCAAAGCGGGACGACGCAGGGCTCACCTCATTTGTGCCCTGTGTCTCCAGTGTCCCTGTCTGTCCTCACCCGGTGTCGTCAAGGCTGTGGCGCCGTGCATCCTGTCTAGGTTTCCAGTTGTTTCGGGTGGGAGGTCTTATTCCGTCTTGGCCATAAGTGGAGCTCCCCCGTTCTTTTTCAGTCTACTCAGTCAGCTTTGTGCCCCCTCGCCGTGCTGGGCTTGCGCTCATTAGGGTCACCAGGGGGCTCCACGTGTTAAAAGCAAGAGGACTCTTGCCGCCCTCCCTAATACGCCCCGCCCCCCCTCATGCGCCCCGCCCCCCCTCATGCGCCCCGCCCTCCCTCATGCGCCCCTCCCCCCCTCATACGCCCCGCCCTCCCTAATACACGCCTCTCCTCCCCTCATATGCCCCGCCCCCATCCTGGGGAGTCTTTCCTCCTGGGCTTCCAGACGATTCCCGCCTGGCCTCCCTCCAGTATCTCCAGGGGTCTCTTGTCCGTCCCCTCTGCTGCCTCTCCTCCCCTCCGGTCCCTAACGGCGGCATGCCTGGGGCTCAGGCTGGACTCCCACTTCTCTGACACTGTCGCGCTGAGTCCCGTGCCCATCTGTCCACGTGACACCCACGCTCCACCTCCAGACCAGAGCTCACACCCAGCTTGACATCCGCAAACCTGGCCACTGCTCAGCATGTCCACTTGGGCAGACGCCAGCCTCAACGTGTCCAGCGCCAGCCTCAGGTCTGCCCTTCGAGAGCCCCTCAGGGCGTCGTTACAAACACGCAGCATATCCTCTCTTTCACCTCTAAGAACCTTCTCGTACCTTCCTCCCCCGCGGGCGACTTAAAGCCCTTCTGCGGTCTTCAGACCCTGAGCGTGCTGCTGCCCGTGACTTCTTGGGCCTCACCCCTTCCACCCTCCAGCCTCCTTGCTGTCCTGAGCAGGTCAGGCAGGTCTGGCCTCAGGGCCTTTGCAGTGGCTCTTCCATGTGCTGGGAATACTGTTCCCTCCCTCACCTCCTTCAAGCCACTGTCACCCCGGCCACCCTGTTGAACACAGCAAGCCCGCCTCCACTCCTCCCCCCGGCCTCTCACCCAGCCTTCCACACCCACAGCCGCTGTCATCTGTAGCCTCAGACCCGCTGACATGTCATGATTGCTGACGGTCTCTGTCCCCGGGACGGGGGTCCTCCTCTCTTGGCACCCTGCCGCGTCTTCGGTGCCCAGCCTGGTGTGCAGTGGTCACTCCGTGAATGTCCACTGGGTACGAAGGGACGAAACGGAGGCAGAGCCGACCGCCTGGGCGCTGGCCTGGGCGACCTCACCTTGGCCAAGTCTGCTCTCGCGCAGTGGGGGACGCCAACCGGAATCGGGCTTGTGATTAAAGTTTCCGGGGCGCCTGGGTGGCTTGGTCGGTTAAGCGTCCGACTTCAGCTCAGGTCATGATCTCACGGTCCGTGGGTTCGAGCCCCGCGTCGGGCTCTGTGCTGACAGCTCAGAGCCTGGAGCCTGTTTCAGATTCTGTGTCTCCCTCTCTCTGTGACCCTCCCCCGTTCATGCTCTGTCTCTCTCTGTCTCAAAAAATAAATAAACGTTAAAAAAAAATTAAAAAAAATAATAATAAAGTTTCCAACCAGACTGAGTTTTATAGCCAAACATGTCCAGAAACTTGAGAGATGTGCTCCAGAGTCATTAAGGGACCATTTTTTGGAAGCGACCAGAAAAAGCAGACTCGCCTCATGTACCCCCCCCTCCGCCCCCCGCCAACGCACCGTCTTTCCTTTGCCACGCTGACCTCGGGGCTGCAGCAGCTGGGACTGTGGCCACTCGGGCCCCACATCGTTGCCTTTGAACCTGGGACTTGGCCGTGGACACTCGGCACCTTCCCGGCCTGGGCACTGGGCAGCCTCCAAGAATGGAAGCTCCTGGGGCAGGGGGGCCCCATGGGGGGCGAGGACCCCTAGTTCCCCTGCTCTCCGTGCGGCCTTGGCCAGAGCTGGCGGTCGGCTGTGGGTCACACGGTGCCAGCGGCAGTGACGACAGAGACCCCAGGGCTGGGGGGGCGGGGGGGCTTGGCCGTGGTGCCAGGCGGGATGGCTGTGCCCCGGGGGACCTGGGGTCCTCAGGTCCCAGGGTCTGTGGGGTGCTGGCCTCCTCCACGCCCGTGGCTGTGCCGCAGACACCCGCTGGGCCACCTCCCCGGCGGAGGGCTGTGCAGCGTCCTCGGAAAGCCTCTGATGGCACGAGGAGGGTGCTCTATAAAGGTGAAATGAAAGACGGGCGGGGGCCCCTCTGACCCTTCATCTCCGTTCTGTCGGAGCACATTTGCAGATACGCACCGAGAAACACGGCAGGAAGTAACCTTCGGCTCGCGTGTCAGGGCGTCCACACTTCCGTAATGAGCCTCCCCTCCTCCAGAGCGGTCCCCAGGAGCTGAGCGGGGCTGGCTGTCCCACAGGGCATCCCTGGGGGCGTCCCACCCCTGTCCCCGGTCCCAGGGTCACAGCAATCCACTCAGAGGGTCCCGGGAGGCCCTCTCTGAGGGTCCGTGGTGGGGTCCCCCTCCTCTGCCTCCCACCCCCATGGGATTCTGGGGGCCCTGGACCCCAGGCCGTGGGTGGATGTGGCCTCCATTCTGGCTCAGTGGGCAAGGCGCCAGCCCCGGTCTCCTAACTGAGGAACTGGGCCAGGGGCCCTGCCCTGCTCACCGGCGGGGGGTGGCGGTGGGGGTGAGTCACTCCTAACTCCTGGCACCCACAGCTGCCCACGGACATTGGCAAGGGGACACGTGCACCTGCAGGGGTCGGCGTGTGTTTGCAGGCTGAGGGGTGGAGGGGCTCCCCCGGACAAGAAGGGGCACGGGCTGGTCACGGGTGGGTGGGGGGTGAGCCCCCCGTCTTTGCAAGCCCCTCATGAGGCTCCCCTCCCCCTGATCACAGGACCCTGGGATCTGAGCCCTAGGATCTGGCAAGGGCTTCTCCACGGGCCGAGGCCACGGGAGCTCTGACACCCCAGTCCCAGCAGGCGGCTCTGTCAGGAACAGCAGAGCCTGACGAGGGTTTGCCGGCCAGATCCGTGCTGGATCCTGCCCCCTTGTAGGCCTCAGTTTCCTGTGCCCATGAAGTGGGTCCATTGTGCAAAATGATGGGTGTGGGCACCCCACAAGGCCATATAGCCTGGGGCGGGGTGGGGGGGGGGGGATAGGTCCCTGACCGCTGGGCCACAGCCTCTCTAGGCCACCTCCGTTGTTCCAGAGGGCAGCTGTCCCCGGCCTCCCCCGGACCTGACCGTGGCGGGTTTCCCGAGAAACCCGGTGGCCCCCGCCTGGGCTCGGGGCTGGCTCCTGCGGGGTGGGGGGGCGTAGCCACCCCACACGCCTGCTCGCGGAGCCCTCCCTCCGCCCCCTAGGAGCCGGGCCCCCGCCCCGGCACACACACACAACTATTTAATTTTGCTCTGGCAAGGAATAATAGAGTCCTGTGTATCTATTACAGATGTGGAGAGATTGGGCCACCACAGGCTGTGCAGCACATTCAGAGCCCTAACAAAGCTGGCGACAATCGACTGGGCCTGCCATTATCCATTCAGCGGGTGTAATAAATGAGCCAGGCGCAGCCTGCCATAGACCACCCGGCCCAGATAACGGCTGAAAGGAGAAAATTAAATTTTGCTTTTGTTGAAACATTATGATTTATGTATTTGTAATATAGGCTGTGGTGGGCAATTGGGAGGAAAAAAGATTGCTGAGTATCCTTCAGGGCTACCGATGGTCCCGCCGGCCACTCGGAGCTGAGCCCGCTCGCTCCCCTCCGCAGGCGGGAATAATAACGAGCCGCGGACGCCCATTAACCTGTTTCTCTGAGCGGGAGGGAGGGAGGGGGCCTCGGGGGCCCTGGGCGGGGGGGTGGGGGGGGGCGCGGGCACGGGGTCCTCCTGACCGGGCTGGGCGGGGGTCGGCGGCCCGGACCCCACACCGGACATCCTGATCCGCCGTGCCCTATCTGGACCTATACAAATAATTAACTTCTCCTGCCGGCCCTGGGGAGACAGACACGTGAGCACATCCCTGTAATTTATAATCTTGCAGTTCCGTCCCTTAATGCAGCAATCAGAACGGGCTTATCATGTTGTAGAAGGTAATGAACTTACCTACTCCCGGCACACGGGTTCCCGAGCCGGGGTCTGGACACGGTGGCTCCCGGCAGACGGCCCTCGGCCGTGGTGGGGGACCGGGCTGGGGGCTCCCCGTGGCCCTCCCCTGGGCACACAGGGTCAGTCCCGGTGCGGCCGCTGGAAGGCTGCGTCCCAGGCGGCGTGGAGAGCGTGGGGGCATACTGCCAGCCGACGTGCGGAGGGCTCTGCCCAAAGCCTTCCCACCCAGGTCCGCCGCCGGCCCGGAGGACACCCTCCCCACCGCCCAAGATGACCGGGCTCGGAGACGGCATCACCCACCCCTACTTGCTGTTCCAGAGCCCGCGACGGACCCAGGAGCTCGCACCCGTGATTCACCTTACTGCCCTGAACTGGGGCAACCCCCACAGGCGGGAAACCGATGCCCATTGAGGCCGAGTGACCTGCGGCCACCAGCAGTGGGCCGCCCCGGGGCAAAGGCCTCCCTCGACCCCTGAGGGCTCACGGGCACAGCCTCTCCTCTACACCCGGAGGGGCTCAGCCTCCACACGCCAGGCACGGGGAGGTTCAAGCATGTTACCGTGGGAGGGCGACAGCCTCCCTCCTGCCATCATCCCAGGGACAGCGCCCATCCAGAACCCAGCGTGGCCCAGACCGAACTTCCCTTGCCTTCCCTGCAGGCACTCAGCCCCCAGCAACCTGAATGTGAGCGGGCCCGCGTCGCCTCGGCCCTCCCTGAGCCACTCACAGCCCCGGCCCTCCTGCAGGAAGGCCTCTTAAGTCACCGAGAAGGGCAGAATAAGCTGCTCCTTGTGGACACCCTTCGAGCTGCTGGATCAAACCTTGCCTGAAGCAGGTGTCCTTGGCCCACTTGGCTGTTGGGGCCAGAGCTCTCCTTGCTGCTTTGTGAGTCGGGGTCCCTGTCACTTGCACCATGACAGCCCTGGCAGTGCCCCCTGTCCCTCTCTGGCGAGGGCCCACTGTGTTGGCTCTCAGGCCTGAGGGGCGGGAGGACAGTGTCCTAAGGTGCCCCCTACCACGAGGCTTAAGTTCAGATGAAGTCAGTCTAGGGTCCCTGTTGAGTCGAGATCTGAACTCACTTCTACTTTTTATTCTCTCTACCCTGTTCTCCAATCTCCACCGTCCTGGGTCACAGGTGTCAGGTCCTGTCACAGGGCCCCTGGAGCCAACCCACGAGCACACCCCTGTCCATTCCCCTTATCAGGTCCCTGCCTGTCAGGTGCCGGGGGAGCCCCTCGGGCAGTGGCGGAGGTCGCGGCCAGGCGGGCTTTGCTTGGGCCTGACTTATTTGTTGCTGTAACGTCCTGTGGGGGCCAAGTGCGTGCGTGGTGCCCCGCAGGGCTGGGCGCCTTTCCTTACTGCACGTGCCGAGGGCGTCACCCAGGCGGTAATGTTATTAAGGATTAATTTTGTGCTTCCTCTGAGTGGCTGCACCAACCTTCCTTATGGTGGCCATGCTCCTGGAGGGCTGAGTCTCCCCTCTGGGGACCCCAGGATCCAGTGCACCCCAGCCCTCCTGTCCCCGTAGGCTCCGGTCTTGGGCCTCGAAGGGCGTCCTGGTGGAGCCTGGGAGGTGGGACTCCTACCCTGGGGCCTGTGGAGCAGACCCCCCCCCCTGCCCAGGGCACCACTGGTGCCCCTCCTGGACTCTGCCCACAGCTGGCCACCACCCTGCCCTGGACGGGACCTGGAGTGACAGAATCTCCTCCGGAGACAGAGGCCAGGCTTGTGTCCAGCCGACACGGGGGGACCCCCACCCAAATCCCAGAAAGGCTGGGGCCTCTGCTGGGGGAGGAAGCCGTATGATGGCACAGGGTACACGGAACGGCCCCTCCCCACTTCTCCAGAGCCGACTCTCACCCACCTGCCAGGAAGCTGCTTCTTCCAGGAAGACCTCCCTGACCCCCAGCCCTCAGGCTGCCTCCTGGCTCCTCTCTCACTTTGCCCCCAGGATGAGTCCTTGCTTCTTTTCTATTGCTGGGCCGCAGAGAAGGGGGTGGGGTCTTCTCCCTCAGGGGCTGTGATGGAGGGAGGCAAGGGGGTCCCTGCAAGGACAGACCCTCGGTGAGGGGCGGCCGGAGCAGGGGTACCGCACTTCAGCATCCCCTGGTGGAGACCCTCCCCGTGACCTCACAGCCCGCTGCCTGGGATGTGCTGGCCCGGTCCAGGGAAGGGATGAGGTGCGGGGCGGGGGGGGGGGGGGGGGGGGCGGTGCCTGAAGACCCCGCTGGGGGCAGCACCCAGCGGGGGGCGGAGGGGAGTCCTGGGCAGGGCGAGGGTCCTCATCCCCTCCGTCGCTTCCCGCTGCTTACCTCCAGTGTGGGTGGAGTGCGCTGGGGGCCTGGGAGACCCGGGCCCCGGGACAAGAGACCACCAGGGGACGGTGCCCCCTGGCCAATGGGAGCGACGCCCGTGGGGAGTGGGGCATCCCTGGACGCAGCTCAGGGGTCCTGCCGTCCCTGGCCGCAGGATCCTTCCAGCCCCCACCCCGTGCTCAGCCTCGCAGCGCCCCAAGGGGGTGGCGGCGGGATCCAGGGACCGCCCCCCACACCCGCCCAGGCCTCTTCTGCTCATGGGCTGCACAGGCGTCTGGACAGCTGCCCGGCTCTTCCTCAGCCCTCAGGCTGCACGCCCGCCTGCCAGGACCTGCCTGGGCCCACACTCCCAGGGAGACCCCGCCCTCACAGCCTGGCACACGGTATCCCCCGGGGGCCGCTGCCCACCCAGGCCAGGCTGTCGGGAGGACGCAGGGCTGGGGTCCTGCTGATTGCCCCCCACGTCCAGGTGCCTGCGGCCCATTCCGTGGAAAGCCGGGCTGGTCCACAGCAGATCCAGGACTGGGGTCGGGGAAGGACGTGGCGCCCGGTGGGTGTCCCTCCCCAGGACAGGGGCGGAGGGGGAAGACCATCCTCTGACTCTCAGTGCGGTGGCCTCTGGACCCCAGGTCCGGGTTTGCCCCATCCCACCCCGTGGGCGCTCGCCATCCGGAAGGGGGTCCGGTGTCCAGCCATTGCCGGGGGGGGGGATGCCAGGGCCCACGTGGCCAGCGCTGAGTGGGGGCCACCGGGAGGGTCCGGTGACTTGAGGAGACAGCCTGAGAGGTGCCGACTCACCCTTCGGCTGTGTCCACGTCTGTAAAATGGGCGCGGTCCCGCCGTGCAGAACCCCCTGCAGACCGAGGAGGTGACGGTATGAGGGGTGGCGCTCGGACAGGTCCAAGCGTGAGCCCTGGCCTGGCGGCCCTTCTCCCCGCTGGGGCTGGAGGTGCCGCGTGGACCCCCGTGGGCCGGCTGGCTCGCTCCATCACGGCTGCCACCCTCACCCTGACCTCCTCTCGGAGGGCACGCACGCGACATGGTCCTAGCCGGGCAGGGTGGCACGGGCAGCCACGTCAGCTCTGGGTGGGGCTGGGTCCTGGGGGCCGGGCCCTTGGAGGCACCTGCTGGGGAGCGGGGCACTGTGGGGGGGGGGGGGGGCAGGAGCTCCCCGGGGGGTCTGTCCAGCAGAGGCCTGGGAGAGTGACCCATCTCAGAGGGGGTCCTAGCTGCTTGCTTGTGGCGGGAACGGGGGTGCGCACGCGTGTGGGAGGGTGCGCGTGCGTGTGCAGGAACGGGGGCGCACTCACGTGTGCATGTTAACGGCACCGAAGCCTGTGGGTCTTTTCCCCGCACTCGCCTGGCTTCTTGCCCACCCTCCCTCCAGGCCTCGGAGGGGGGTGGGTTTTCCAGAAGGTGTGTTTGCTGAGTTTGGCAGAGCCCCCGGGAAAAGGTGGCTCGGCCCCTCCTTCCCCTGATCCCTGTCCCCTCGGGGGCAGACCTCGGCCAGGTCCTCTCGAGTGGTGTCCACAGATGCGCCTGGGTGGGAAGGCCTGGCCGCTGGGGAAGGCTGGGTCTGGGAGCCCAGGTGGCACCCTCAGCGGCCCCCTGCCCGGAGTCGGGGTGGCCCGGGGTCTGCCGTGAGCTCAGCTCTGACCTTGCCCAAGTTCCTGGTGCACAGAGCCCAGGAGGCCGCAGGAATCTGTGTCAGAGACAGTCCAGTCCCGTGGGATTCTGCCACGTGGCCACTGTGACACCATGTGTGAGTGTCAGGGGGACAGGTGGCCCGGAGCCCTGGGGTCCTGCCCTGAGCGGGGCCCGGCTCACTGGCATTCCTGGGGTGCCCGGGACCCAGAGTGGAGGGCTCCTATCCCGGCCCACTGGAGGCTCCGTGGGTGAGGACGGCAGGGCTACTGGGGACTGGGGTGACTCCTGCTCTGCCGGCCTCAGGCTCAGGGGAGGTGACTCCTATTCTGTCCCTCTGGCAGCCTTCCCCGCTCTTCCAGCCAAGGTGAGGTCACTGCTGCCAGCGGGCACCAGGTGGGAGCTCCAGGGTCGCCGGGGCCGGTACCCAGCCAAGGAGCACTTGGCACGTGGGCACAGAAGGAAGGGAGGGAGGAGGGAAGGAGGGAGAGACGGAGGAAGGGAGGGAGGAAGAGACGGAGGAAGGGAGGGAGGAAGAGAGGGAGTGAGAGAGGAAGGGAAGGGAGGGAGGGAAGGAGGGGAGGGAGGGCGGGGAGGGTGGGAGCGGAGGGAGGGAGGGAGGAGGGGAGGGAGCGAGGGAGGGAAGAGTGGCCCAGCCTTTAGGAGGGAGGTGGGTGCCGGCCACCAGCTCGTCTGCAGGTTGTGGGCAAACACGGTTATGTTGGGGTCTGCATCCCAGTCCCAAGCGCCTTCTGGGGGTGACTAGCTTTGTCCTCTGCCGTCCCCGGAGCTGAGGGTGGCTCTGGGCCCCGAGTGGAAGCCCCGAGGGGTCAGTGAAGTGATGCGGCTGAGGGCCAGCTGGGAGGCTCATCCCCACCCTGCGGTGTCTCCCGGGTGGGAAGAATGAGGGGGCCCTACGGGCTGGCAGGGAGAGCGGTCAGAGCAGGGGGAGTGGGGGGGCCGTGGGCCAGGGTCCCCCCCGGGCTGCAGAAGGTCAGGGGCCACAGGCTAGCCTCAGCTGTGCCTTCTGCGCGAGCCCTAGCTCTCTTTCTGCGGCTGCCCCCTAGGCCGTCGGGGGTCCCACCCCAACTGTGCAGCGAGGGGAGAGTGAGGGAGGAGTGAATGGGCCCTGGCCTCCGGGGACGGAGGGCTGGCTGCGTGGCTCCCGGCGGGGACCCCTCCCCCAGAACCCTCTCTGGAACCCCGACCTCCAGGTTCATGTGCTGCGTCTGTTGGAGGCGCGGCCTGGTGATTTTGAGGTCCTGTCCCATCTGCCGGGAGACGAGACGCATGGATAACGAGGCTGATAAGACAGAGGTGCTGAGTGTTCCTGGGAAGGAGCGGGCATGATGGAAGTTTTCGGGTTGTAGGTGTCTGTGGGCAGGGGTGGGGTGAGCATGCGTCGGGGAGCCTGACAGGGCCGGCTCGGGGGGGCCGACAACAGACAAATGTCATTCTGAAGAGCATGAAATTTATATGGAGCGCATTCGCTCCTCTCCATCACCGGGGACTTCTGTGTTTCAAGGTCACCGTGCGAGAAGAGGCTTCTGGAGAGAGGCCGGGGCCGCGTGGGCGGTGGTCCCGCGGCTCCAGGGTCTCAGCGCCGCGGCTGGGTCCGGGCACAGGCGGCTGTGCGATGCCGCCCCGCTGAGCAGGGCAGAAAGCGCCCCAGCTGCGGCACACGGCTGCTCCCCCGGCCTGTGTGCGCAGACCCCAGGGGCTGAGAGTGACGGCCCGTCCGCCGGCCAGGGGAGCCTTCCGAGGGCGGGGGCAGGTGCGGGGGGTGCCATCGCCACCTGCCTCTGGCTCCGGCCTGAGCACCCACCCCGAGGACCGCATTGCGGCTTCCAGGCGGAGCCCCCTCACCCACAGCCACCCCCCAAGGTGCACACACCTGGTCACCAGCTCAGTGCTGAAGAATCGTGTGCGTCTGGCCCTGCTCACCAAACATCCCTTGTGACGGAGCCACGGCAGGAAGACCTGGCCCGACCTGCAGGGAGCCCGTCTCTCCTCTGAGGGCAGCTGAGTTCCGGTGACTGCCGTTGCCGTGCGCTGTGGAGGGGCTCCGGGGACCCCAGCCCCTGCCCGCCCCTGCCTGCGCCCCACAGTGGGGAGTCTGCAGTCGTGTCAAGGACTCGAACAGTTGTCATGCTCCCTTGCTTTTTTTTGTAGATTGCAGGACACGTGGGATTTGGGGTCAAGCCTGGGCTGAAAGGGCAGAAAGCACCAGAAGGTCAGTGAGTGGGAAGAAGGAAGGGTGCAAGTCCCCAGCTCAGGGCCTGCCTGTGACACCACTTTTGAGCTGAGGGGTCCAGTATACCGTCCAGAGGGAGCAGAAGGACGGGTGAGGAGCAAGGTCTCAGGCCTGTAGCAACCACAGAGGGACAGAGGGCTGCCCCACCCCACAGTGGCTATGGGCGTCACCCCTCCATGCCCACTCACTTGTCCCCTCCATCCACCCTGGACCTCAGTCCTCTTTGAAGGCAGGAACGGTATCCTGTCCCCCAGACAGTTCCCTGGAATGGAGGCGGGATGAGGCATGTAAGATGGAAGGAAGAGAGGATGGGTGGGTGGATGGACAGATGGGTGGACAGATGGGTGGATGGGGGATGGCTGGATGGGGGATGGGTGGATGAGGGATGGGGGGATGGCTGGCTGGCTGGGGGATGGGTGGATGGATGGCTGGGTGGGGGGTGTCTGGATGGGGGATGGGTGGATGGCTGGTTGGGGGATGGGTGGATGGGGGATGGGTGGATGGCTGGCTGGCTGGATGGGTGGATGGGGGATGGGTGGATGGATGAGGGATGGGTGGATGGATGGATGGTTGGGAGATGGGTGGATGGGGGATGGGGAATGGGGGGATGGATGAGGGATGGGGGATGAGGGATGGGGGATGGATGGGGATGGGGGGATGAGGGATGGGGGATGGATGGGGGATGGGAGATGGGTGGTGAGGGATGGCTGGATGGCTGGATGGGGGATGGGTGGATGAGGGATGGGGGATGGCTGGCTGGCTGGGGGATGGGTGGATGGCTGGCTGGGGGATGGGTGGATGGCTGGATGGATGGATGGGTGGATGGGGGATGGCTGGCTGGATGGGGGATGGGTGGATAAGGGATGGTTAGATGGCTGGCTGGGGGATGGGTGGATGGCTGGATGGATGGATGGGTGGATGGGGGATGGGTAGATGGCTGGTTGGCTGGGGGATGGTTGGATGGCTGGCTGGGGATGGGTGGATGGCTGGCTGGCTGGATGGGTGGATGGGGGATGGCTGGCTGGCTGGGGGATGGGTGGATAGCTGGATTGGGGATGGGTGGATGGATGAGGGATGGGTGGATGGGTGGATGGATGGCTGGGTGGGGGATGGCTGGATGGGGGACGGGTGGATGAGGGATGGGTGGATGGCTGGCTGGATGGGGATGGGGGATGGGGGATGGGTGAATGAGGGATGGATGGGTGGATGGGTGGATGGGGGATGGAGGGATAGGGGATGGGGGATGGGTGGATGAGGGATGGATGGGTGGATGAATGGATGGGGGATGGGTGGATGAATGGATGGGGGATGGGTGGATGAGGGATGGGTGGATGGATGGATGGTTGGGAGATGGGTGGATGGGGGATGGGGAATGGGGGGATGGATGAGGGATGGGGGGATGAAGGATGGGGGGATGGATGGGAGATGGGAGATGGGTGGATGAGGGATGGGGGGATGAAGGATGGGGGGATGGATGGGAGATGGGAGATGGGTGGATGAGGGATGGGGGGATGAGGGATGGGGGATGGATGGGGGATGGGGGATGGGTGGATGAGGGATGGGTAGCCCCTGGATGAATGTGTAGATATACTTAAGCAGCAGAACATAGCTGCACACAAACTCACGACCACACTGACCACTCTGAATTTACGACCGTAGCCTCGAGGGGTACTTAGCACTGGCTGGCAAGACTACCTCATGTCTTTTTCTTGCTCACAAAGTCTTGCTTTCAGGGACACTTTCTCCCGTTCTCTTCTCTCCTTAAACTGCCAATGCCCCTTACTCCTCAGTCTCCGCTGCTGTCCTCACTTCATTCCCTGAGAGAGTAGGATAATCGAAAACAGAACTTCCCCATCTTGTCACCACCCTCCCTCCAGCCACTTGTGTCCCTGCTTCCACCCGGACATAGGTGCCCGACCTGTGTTCCTCGGGCGGGTCGGCGTCAGCGCCTGGGCACCAGGCTCCCACACAGATGGGTCTACTTACTGATGGAAAAGATAGACGCGGGCAGGGGTTGATGAGCCGGTGGACGGTCGGTGGGTGGAGGGGCGGACAGATGGGTGCGTGAACGGATGGGTGGGTGGAGGGGGGGGGTGGGTTCAGGTGTGAGCGCACGGTGGGTAAGGGAGGGAGGACGACGAGTGGGCGGGGAGGTACACGGGAGGCGAGACAGGCCCCTGTCTGCAACCGACGGGGTGGTCCCTCCTCCCCCAGCCTAGAATGTGGGCCCCCACCACCGCTGGCCGGGCTCCTGACCACGCCTGTCTCGCAGCGAGGACCAGGCGGAGGCCCCTGAGGGGGTGCAGGTCACTGGCTGTGAGTTTCATCACGGCTGAGTGCCCGCTGGAGGAGAGGGGTGTGCGTGTGCCCATCTGTGCGCTGCCCTGAGGCTGGGGGCAGCCCCAAGGCAGCCCCAGGACCCCCTGTGCCGGCTTCGCAAGCATGTTCCCACGGTGGCCACGGTCTGAAGTTTTTCTGCCCGCCCCGTGCACACCTTCTCCTGCCATGGGCAGAGGTGACCCTGCTCCCTGGAGGGGGGATCAGCGCCCCCACAGTGATTTCCACCCCCCCCCCCCGCTGTCTCTCCCCTGCCCCCCTCCGGGTTTCTCTGGGGAAGTTTCAGAGGGTCCAGGACGATCGGGGGGGGGAGAGGGGGGGGGAAGAACCGACTGGAGTGGAGCCCCTAGTGTGCGCAAGTCTCTGGGTCACAGGAGGGGGTGCCCACCCCACCCCACCCCACCCCACCCTGGGCGGAGGGAGAGTCAGCCCCACTGCCCTGCTGCCCCCAGACATCCTGCCACTGTGGCGGGAGGATCCCGAGGGCTGTGTGTCACCTGGGAGGGCGGAGACAGCCTGTCAAGGGTGACTGCAGGGCGGCTGGCAATTACGGGATTTCCGAACGCCTCGTTCCGGGCCAGACGTGGCGGCCGAGGGCGCGGGAGGCGCTGCTGACATTTCCGAGTCTGCGGCAGTAATTGAGGTCCTGGCCCTCGAACTGTGGGCGTGTCCTGCCCACTGCGTGCCACGGGCTCCAGAGAGACCCTCCGTGTCTGGGGGGCCCCGGTTCTGCCCTCACCTAAGACTGATTAGGGAACTGAGGCCCAGCGGAGTGGGGAGGGTGCCGGGGGCCTCCCTCCTCTGAGCCGCAAGAGGCTCACCCACCTGGCTGCGCGGGGAGGCGTGGCCTGTGTACCCTGGGCGACCCCGTGACCCGCGTGGCAGCCCCTGCGGCCTCCCCGGCTGGAGCGGGTCGGCGGCCTCAGTGTGCAGCCTTGGGCCCCCGGACAGCCCCACTCGCCACCCACCCCCCTTCCCTGAAGCTCGGTTTCTTCATCTGTGATGGGGCCACAGGTGGCAGGCCCTGGTTGTGACAGAGAGTGAGACGCGCCCCTGAGTGGCGGGGGGGGGGGGGGGGGGGGGGTGGCGCCCTCTGGCTCCTGGGGCCGCACACGCCTTCCGGACCTGGCCCTCTCCATTCGCAGGACGCGGTCCTCCTGGCCTCCATCTGCTGGACCTTCTTTCTCTGCCTCTCTCGGGCTGGCCTCCCCCGTCCCCCTCGTGTGGGCGTCTCCCAGGCTCAGCTCTCGGCTCGCCTCCCTCACCTGTGCCTTCTTCCCCATCGCAGGCTCAGCTGCTACCCCAGACCCCCGGCCCCCCCCACCCGACACCTCCCCCCCCCAGCCCCTCGCAGCCGTCAGCACAGTGCCCGAGCCCTCTGCTCGGCACCCTGCTCCCCGCCTCGGGGACTGTCCCTGCCTGGGGACTGGAACCATGGCCCACCCTAGAAGCCAGAGTCTTCAGCCTCTGATCTGCCCCCAAAGACTCAGCAAAGTGAGCGTGAGGGATTGCGCGCCCAGGGGTGTGTGCGTGTGTGCCTGTGTGTGAACGCAGGCCAGCACACGTGTGCGCATTTGCACCTGTGAGCTCACGTGTGCACACGCATGACTGGGGACATGTGTGCGTGTGTGCACGTGTCTGTGTGCACCGGGACGCACACTTGTGTGATAAGTGTGCGTGTGTGCACGCACGTGTGCGTCTGTGTGTGCGTGTGCGTGTGCCAGGGCGCTCCAAATGTGTTTCTGAGTGCGCGTGTGTGAGCGTGCTCCCCACCGTCGTCACTTCGCGAGAAGGGCGGGTGAGGGCGTTGAGCCCCAGGTCCTGTGGGTGTGGCTTCTCCTGTCTCCCGCCGCCTGGCTGTCACTGGCCCCACGGGGCTTCACCCCGCTTTTGCACAGCTGAGCGGTGCCGACCGCAGCAGGGGCCCTGGTCCCAGGGACCCCATCCCAGTCGCCCCCACCAGTCTGGGCCACGCCCCCACCCCAGGCTTCCTCTGGTGGCCCCCACCTCAGGAGGGCTTGGTGGGGGTGCTGGAGGAGGCCCTTCGAGTTGCCACCTGTGCTGTGCTTGCCCCAGGACAGGACCTCGGGACCCAGGGCAGGCCAGAGGGCCCTGGAGTCTGCGCCCAGCTCCCCGCCTCCTCGGTGGCTGCTCAGCCTCCTCGCGCTTGCCTCTGTGCAATGGGGGCGGTGGGAGGGATGGGGGGGTCACAGGCAGCCCCAGCCCAGCACCCAGTGAGCAGGCGCTGTGGCTCCAGAGGCGTCCCTGCCCCCCGGGGAGCCACGGGGGCTGGGGGCGCGGCGGGCGGGCCGGGGCGCCGCGGTGCGCGGTGAAGGCTATTTAAATGCTCCATTGGAGAGGGATTAAAGTTTACGCAAGGTCACCGAGGATGTGATAATTATAATCACAGGTTTTTGGCTCCACAATGACAGCCATTTGTTATTTCCGCTCGGGCGGCTCCCGCGGCCCCGAGCTGGTGACAGGCGTGGACTGATTTAGTGGCCCGAGCCGGTGCCCCTCCCTCCCGCTGCAGTCCCCTCAGCCCCCACTGCTGGGGGCTGCCTCGGAACTCCACCCGCAGGGGCCTCGCTCGTAATGGGGCAGGAGGGGGAGTGGACAGCGGAGGCCCGGAGGCGGGAGGCGCTGGCAGAGGCGAAGGGGGCTGGGGGCCCAGCTCCGGGCGGGGGGCAGGGGGTGGCGGCAGGGGGAGCCTGTTGACGCACAGGCTGCAGGCTCTGGCCTGAGCCCTGTCCTGGGGCCTCTGCCTCTCCCTCCGCTGGGGATGGTGTGCCGGCCGTGCTGATGCCCTGCGGCCACGTTCACAGCATCGTTTCTTTACCGGCCGTGTTAATAAGTCAGCGGCAGCGGAGGGTCTGGACAGGGAGTGTCTGTGCCCTCCACGCTGTGTCTCCAGCTGGAACTTATGCTGGGATTTCGGTGTTTCCCTGGAACGGGGTCCATGTCCACACCCCTAACCCGGAGGGCCCCTTCCCGGGCTGGCTGGCCCTCCTGCCCCAGGGCTCCGAGACCCCTGACCACCACTGCCGACGTGTCTCACAGGTAGTGCCGGGCGGTCAGCATAGCTTCCTTGGGCTGACATCGGCCGGGGGGGGCGGGCCTGCCGGGTGGGCCGAGGCGCGAGCACCTTCCTGGTGGGACACCTGTGGCCACGGGCCGCCACGAGCCATGGTCTCCTCTCCGTTGGGGACGAGCGTGTGTCTACCTGTGCGGCAGCCTGCCCCCAAGTCCCACCCCCCACCTACCTCCTCCTGCCTGTTGCTGCCCCGTGATTGATGCAGCGTTTTTTGTTTGTTTTTGCAATCAGAGGTGAGAGCACTTTAATATATATTAAATGGTGATAAATAGGGGGTCCAGGCGGCCAGCCTGACACGGCATTTGTCTTGGAGGGAGCGGAGATTGATAACTCGCAGGTGGCATAAAAAATCAAGCCAAAGCCCGCTTGGGGAGCCAGTGTCCTGGGAACATTTCTCTCTAGGGTGCCCAAGGGGACCCAGCCGCTCTGCCTAAGACCCACCGTGGCCACGGAGCCCTTGGTTCTGGCCCTGGGCCTGAGGTGGCCAGACCCACGGCTCTTGGCTCCCCACTGCCCCCCACCCCTCACAGCAGCAGAGGGACACCTGACCCCAGCCAGGTGCAGAGGGGCAGGGAGCAGGGCTGGGGACTGTTTCCTGCCAGGGCCTTGCCTCCCCGCCCCCTTCCCCCCCACCAACCCCCAGCCTGCCTGCCTGCTCTCCCCACCCTTCTGGCCCCCTAGGTCTTTAGCCCCGCCCCCATCTGATAAGGCTGGCCAATCCTCTGGCAGGGCTGAGCCCCGCCTTTGGCTTGGCCCAATCAGGGGCCAGTTCTAGGGCAGGGCCTGTCCCTCCCGGCCCCTGCAGCTGTCCTGGAGTCTCTCTTCCTTACTTTTACAGACTTGGTCCTCCCCCGCCTCTACCCCTCCGGGCCCCTGCCCTTCTTGATCTCACCACCCCTTGCTTCCCTGAACTCTGCCCTCTTTGGCCCCTGCCCTCCCTGATCTCTGCTCTCCTAGGGGTTGTCATGCACAGGAGTGGCTGGAAGGGGCCTGGGCTGAGGATTTGATGAGGACCTTCCCTGAGCTCGGCCTCGCATGGGGTGGTGCTTGTGGCCCTACTGGCCCTCCTGCGCTGTGCCCTCCCCCAGTCCTCTCTCTAGAGGGGCCGCACCATCCGGCTAGGTGGGAGAAAGGGGGTTCCAGGCCTTCCAGGGCCCTGGGAGAGCAGCCAGGCTCCAGAAGTGACCCCGACTGGCCCAAGTTAAAGGCGGCGCACGGCCCCGGCCAGGGGATTGGTTGGTGCGTGCACGTGACCTCCGCCCCATCACATGTGGTGGGAGGCCTGGAGGGTCAGATCACGTCCCACCAAGTCTGGGGCCGGTTGCAAGAGGTGGTACCGGGTCCCAAGGTTTACTTCCAGCAGGCCGCCAGGGAGGACACTGCGGGGACAGGGCACCCCACGGTTCATGTTTTAGGCAATCCCTCCTTGCCTTCCCTGTCTCCAGCCAGGGCCCCCTGCAGGGCTCTTGCTACTGGTTGGACCCCCAACTCCCCCGGCTCAGCCACTGCAGGACACGGCCGGGCAACCACGTGGCCGTGGTCTGTCGGGCCGTAGCCGCCCTCCGCCGGCTCACGCCCGTATGGAGGATGACAGCACGTGCTGGTGGTCAGCATGAGAGGACTGCTCCCGCCTCCCGGGGAGGTCATGGACGTGTGCCAGCGCCCTCCTGGGTGGTGCCCATCCCCACATCCCAGTGAAATTGGCGGCACGGCTCCCTCTGCACTCAGTTCATCAAATAAAGTGAATTTTGTTGAAACCGCCTGCAGAGCTTGTAAAGATAGCCAGGGCCTCCCCACAGGACGGGTGACGGTCCTCGTCCTCGGGGGCACCACTGGCTTCTGGGGATGGGGCAGCTCCCTGGTCAAAGACCCCCCGGGTCCCCCTCCAGAAGCAGAGGCCCCGGCGACTCTGTCCGCTGGGAGGCCTGGACCCGATGGCCGCCCCTCTACCCGGCACACCCTCAGTCTCAGCGGTGGGGGGGGGGGGGGGGAGGGGGTGGCATCGGCTCCAGAAAATGACCGTCCCGAGTGGGACAGGATGGGGCTGAGCACCGTGGCAAGGACGGGCTTCTGATCCTGCGGCGGGTTGGGTCCTGGCCAGTGCGCCCCTCCCTCACCCCCGGGCACGGCCCTCAGCCACGGGGGCTGCGTGTGACAGGCCACATGTGGTGGAACAGCATCTCTGTGGGCTCACGGGGCGGGGGGGGGGGGTACCGGGGGCCTGCGGGGGCCTGTGGGGGTCAGGCAGGGCCCCACGGAGCAGGGGTCAGGCTACCTCTGTCCCGGACACCGGGCTCTCGGTGCCCGGGGCACAAACACAGCTGAGCAGAGACCTCGGGGTATCGCAGAGCAGACCAGCCATGGGACCAGAGGTCATTCCCAGGTGGCCGACGAGAGACGGCAGAATTTGGGGGGCCCGCGCTTGAGAAGAATAAGAATTTCAAGATGATAGCAGCAGAGTGCGAGTACAAGTGTGGGACCCGCCTGGTGGAGGCTTGTGGAGGCCAGGAGGCCGGGACAGGGAGGGAAGGAGGCTGCCTGGGAGCAGCAGCGGGTGGTGGGGAAGGGGGCTTCAGGGGAGTGGCGGCAGGGGTGGGAAGGGGGCTGCAGGGGAGCGGCCGCAGGGGCGGGTGGGCCACCGGCTGTTCCTGTCCCTCTTCCTCTGAGGCCTGGCTTTTCCTGTGACATTGTTGGTCCTTTTCTTTTCAAGGGTATTAGCCTCAGTCTCTCAGATGTGGTGCAGACACCCCTACCCCGCACCCTGCTTGTCTACTTTGAGGGGGCAGTTTTGCCCTTTAGAAATACTTGATTTTATGTGGTCAGATTTACGACTCCTTCATGGCTTCTGTGTTGCTTCAAAGTTTTCTCTCCTCTGAGGCTGTTTTAAGAACACAGGAGGCTCATCTGTAGTTTAATTTGGTCTTGAGAGGGGGGCTTACCGGCAGCTCACCCCTTTCATGGGCTCCCCCGTCTTTTGCCTCTTACCCTGCCATGGTCACCTGTGACGCGGAAATGTTGGGGTTTGGAGCAAACGGTCAAGGAAGAATTCTTGAGACGTCTTCGGTGCAAACAGGTGGTTTTCCTAAAGCCCGGGGACAGGACCCGTGGGCAGAAAGAACTGCACTGGGGTTATGACAGGTGACTGATTGTATACCTTCAGGTGGGGAAGGGGTTAGGGACAGCCTAAGCGTCTGAGGAATTTTGGGAGCAAGGTTCCCAGGACCTTGAGGGGGCTAGCTGCTGTTAAGGTGACTTACTGTTGTCTAGTGAGATAGTCACGAGACCCTTCAGCTGTCCGTCAGGGGGCCATATGCTTGGGGGATGACTGCTACCATATATTTGGGGGTTAGAGATAAAGGAAGTTTCCAGAGGAATTTTTTTAAATGTTTTATTTTATTTTTGAGAGAGCAACACAGAGCACAAGTGGGGGAGGGGCAGAGAGAGAGAGAGAGAGAGAGAGAGAGGGAGACATAGAATCCGAAGCAGCTCCAGGCTCTGAGCTGTCAGCACAGAGCCCGACGCGGGGCTGGAACTCACAAACCGTGAGATCATGACCTGAGCTGAAGTCGGACGCTTAACCGACTGAGCCCCCCAGGCGCCCCTCCAGAGGAATTTTTACATGTTAATTTACAGTCACAAGATCCTGGGGGGTTGGGACAATGTCAAGCTAAGGTTGCCTTTGGCCCCAAGCAGAGTGTCATCATGAAGGCCCGTGAGCTCCGGGAGGAAGGTCACTCTGTGTCTCACGGCCTGGTCGGTGGGCTCTAAGTTGTAGGGAGATTTACTTTTTTCTTTTGCCTTTGTTTCCCACATCAGCCTGCAGCTATGCCCGGCTCCACAGGCCCGGACCCGGGTCTCAGGACCTGCCCTGGCTCCGTGGCTCCACCCGTCGAGGAGCTGGCGCCCGCTGGCCGCGTCTGCAGCTTCCTCCTCAGCCGGCCTGGCCTGCTGCTCCTCGCCCGGCAGCTGCGGACCCGGTTCTAACAACCCTGGTGGGCTGTTTCTATTGGGAGATGTCAGCGATAGACTCTGTCCCTGCACTTTTCAGTCTTTCTGTCCTGGGATGGCCCTTTCCGGGCTCGCATCCGTCAGCAGGACTTGGACACTTGGTCTGTGCGGGACGGGGACGGCCTCCCTGCCCGCCGGGGGCTCCTCGGTCCAGGCGTGTTCTCTCTGCTTCCAGCCCCTCGCTGGACAGCGTCACTGCTGGAGGTGGTTCCGGCTGATTCTCCCCGGGATACGAGCCACATCACCTGTAAGAACACGGTCATTTCTCCTCTGGGTTTCGACACTGACGCGTGTCTCAGTCACTCAGGCCACCATGACAAAGTGCCACCGACCAGATGGCTCAAACAACAGAATTTATTTCCTTGTGGCCCTGGAGGCTGCAAGTCCGAGATCAGGCCGCCGAGCTGGTTCCTCCCGAGGCCTCTCTCCCGGCCCTACAGACGACTCTGTGAGGTTGGGGGTGAGGCCGTGCCCCCGCCCTGGGCAGGGGCAGGAGTGTGGCTGGGAGGGCGGAGGGCTGCTCAGGAGCCCGGGGGACCTTGCGGAGGCGACTGCACTACCCTCCCGGCTGGCCAGACCGCAGCTCTGGCTCTTCCCAGCTCCCAGCTGTGCCCCTGTGGCCAGGCCGGCAGGGGTGGGACTTGGGGCCCGAGTCTCGAGTCTCGAGTCTCGCAGGAGCTTCGGGCCCTGGCCAGGCCCTGGTGAAATGCACTATATAAATGTAAATTTCCCTCCGAGTGGCGCTCACTCATTCAACAAGCTATCAGCGCGGGGCTGTCAGCCCAATTTTTCACACTTTGTGTCCCTGTTCTCTGTCTGGGGCAATCCTGCTTCCCTGGGCCGTGGCGGGTTGGCAGCTGGAAAAGTTCAGCTTTGTGTGCGCAGACAGGGCCACCCCACAGGCCCGCCCGTGGCGGGGCAGGGCTGGCCGGGCCTTGGGGCCAGGCCTGGGGATGGGGGCGTGGGGAGCGGCTTTGGGGAGAAGATGGCTCCTCCCCTCCCGTTTTCCTGGTGGGTGGGCTCTGGGCAGGGGGGTGAGGAGGGGACGAAAGGGCGGTTCTCTAGTTAGGGAAACCGGTCTGGGTCTGGGAAGAGCCAAGCGTCGGTCGGAGATCTTGGGGGGAAGCAGGTTTCTTTGGCACCCGTGGGCTCAGAGGAGACCCTTCTCCAGAGACCTGAGCCCCCAGTGCAGGTGGGAAGGGTAATTTGTAGCGTCATCTTTCGCGTTCGTGGCGGCTTTCGCGCGAGGCCAACCGGGCAGGAAGAACCCGGAAGAGGAGTCTCCCAGCTGGGAACTGGAGCTTGTTTTCGCCCCGTCGCCCTCTTATGGTGCAGAACTTGACTTATTTTCCCAACAGTAGTAATTTGGTGCCTGAGGCAAGCAGGGTGGGAACAAGAATCTCGAAGGGGAGTCTTCAGGCAGGGACTGAAATTCCCTCATCAGTCCTGTTGGCCATCACAGAACAGATCTTTCCCTAACACTCTCACTCCCTGCTTCCCACCCTCCCAGGCCTAGGCGCCCCCCTCAGGCGGCACCTGGGCCTCAAGGTCTCCCTGTGGCCCCACGCGGTGGGGGGAGCAGGTCCCGGGAGCGCCGTGGGGACCAGCAGCACGTGACCCTCTAGGCTGCTCCCTTGCCCCCGCTGGTCATGAACAGGGAGGGCAGCACATGGGGCCCACTTTAGGGGTGGGAAAACTGGGGCTCCGGAGGGAGGCCTCACATGGGGCACGTAGCAGAGGCTCAAAGCCAGCCCAGGACTAGGTCCCTGTCCCCTGGGGAGGAGGGGGTAGACAGGCAGAGCACTGGCGTCAGGAATCTGGGGGTGAACAGTGGGAGGGGTGTGACCGTGCTCAGGGCCGGGGCCACCTGCTCAGCTCCCCTGGGCCCTGCGGACTGCTCTCTGCAGCCCGAAGACGCGTCCTGCAGCTTTCACGGCTTCCTGCTGGTCCTCCCCTGGCGTTTACTGCCCACACTTGCTGGGAGCCTTTGATCTTGGCACTTGTACACCCCCCGGATCTGTGGCCCGGAGGGAGCCCTGCTGCCCTGCCAGGGGCAGGAAGAGGGGCTCAAGGCCTTCCAGAGGAAGGTTCGGGACAGACGCCCACCTGCCGGCCCCACTCAGGGGACACAAGCATATGACCAGGAAGACAGGACAGCCCCACGGAAGGACGGCTTTTATCCAAATGTCACTGACGTACAATAAACTCCACATGGTGCAACTACATAATCTGATGGGTCTTGACAGGTGTATATGCCAATGAGAATGTCCCCCTGACCTGGGTGACGAGCATACCCACCCCCAAGGTTGCCTCTGCCCCTCACAGCCCCCATGCCCCTCCTCACACCCCACCCCATCCCAGCAGCTATGGATCTTTTTGTCATTACTGATTCATTTCTCCGTCTAGAATGTCATACAAATGTACCTCTTTCCTCTGGCTCCTTTCGCGCAGCACCGTTCACCCGCAGTGTTGTGTGTGACTTCCCAGCGTGTCCGTCCTCACTGCTGAGGGGTGCCAGCGCATCTAGTCACCTGTGGATGGACGCGGGCCGGGGTCCTGCCTGGGCGGGTTCAGAGAAAGCTGCTGAGAACGTCCCCGTGCGGCTCTTCACAAGACGCCTGCTTGTGTCTCTCTGGGCAACGGCCTCGTGGTGCCGCGGCTCGTGGCTGCTGGCGCATCTTCAACTTTCTAAGACGTGGCTGAGTTTCTGCCCCGTGGTGGCTTTGGGTTCCTGCCAGCAGGGAGGGCTCCTCCCGGAGCTCCCACAGTGTCTGCGTCCGTGTCTGGCCCAGCCTGGCGGTGGCTGTTTGCCGCTCTTGTGCGTTTCTGGAAGGAGCACGGGGAGCCCCCTCTCCTGTGCTCAATTGCCACCCTCGAATCCTCTTTGGTAAGAAAAAAAAAATGTTTGCTCAAATCTTTTGCTCGTTTTTAATTGGGTTGTTTGTCTTCTTGCATTAAGTTGCAAGAGATCTTTTTTTCCCTGTTTTAAAAAATTGAGATATAATTCATGTAACACAAAATTCACTGTTTTAAAGTGTACAATCCTGTGATGTTTTGTGTGTAATCACAAGGTTGTACGGCCATCAGCGCTACGTAGCTCCAGAACATTTTCATCACCCCAAAAGGAAACCTGTCCCTGCCGGGGTCACGCCCTCCCCAGCCTGGCCCCGGCCCATCGTTCTCCTTCCCTGTGGGTCAGTTGCTCCAACATCCGTGCCCTGCGTGGGCTTCTATGCCTGCCCACCCCCCCACCCCGGGTGTGTGAGTGGCCCTGAGGGGTCCAGGACTCAGGGGTGCCGGCTGGGATGTGGCCTTGTTCCCATCTCCGGCCTCTCTGCTGGGTTCCAGGCCCGGAGCAAACATGGCTGGGGGTGGCCACAGGCAAGCAGGATGGAGTGGGGAGGGGAGGGGGGGGTGTGGATGGAGGGGCAGGGGAGGGAGGAGGAGGAGGAGGGGGAGGAGAGATTGCTGAGGGCACTGGGGAGGGGAGGGGCGAGGCTGGGGGAGGACAGAGGGAGGGGATGAGGAGGGAGGGGCGGGGGTGGTTTGCAAGTTTTTAGGGCGCCGCTGCTCCAAACCAGCTCAGAAGGGCGCAGTCCTCCGTCCCAGAGCAGAGTCCCCTGACTTCCCCCTGGACAGGCCTAGAGGGGGCTCAGGGGCTTCTCTGTAGGGCACGGACCGCCCCACCCACCCACCGGCCCCATTCCCACCAGGCACCTGCCAAAGCAGGGGTCTGCCTGCCCTGGGGCCTGATTTATGGGGTGTCTTTCTCCTGGTTGTTTGCTCTCCAAGGGCTGCAGAAATCTAATTGCTCTTTGAAGGGGAAAAAAATGCCCTAAATAAAGCAGTTAATTGCAAGCAAGCAGCTCTTCTAATGGGCAGTGTTATCGGCCTTGAGGCGACCACAAGCGTGGAATCCTGAGTGGAGCCACCGCCCAGGCGGGAGGCCCGGGACGCGCCGAGGGGTCAGCGGCAGCGGGCGGACCTCGCCGGGCGCCCCTCTGGCCAGCGGTTAATTGGAATAACAAAGTCAATACGGCTGCTGTGGGACACAATCTTCATTTGATCTCTCTCCTGGGCAGATTAATTAAGTGTTATCAATTAATGGCCTGGTTAGAGGGGACACCGTGTGAATCACTTTCACAGGACATATCAGGCCCACAGGCCAGAAATACCCTGATGCCACACTTATTTCTGTGAGAAAGCAGGGGTCTGAGGGCGGTGCAGCTGCACTGGGCAGAGGGGAGCCACCAAGCTGGGACCAGGGGCTGGGCCTTGGTGACGTGGGACGATGACAGGGACCGCAGCACCTCTCCACAAACTGTCACCACGTCACCGGCCCCTTCATGCCACCCAAGGGGCTCTCCACGGGGATGAAATCCAGCTGGGTCTGCCGTTAGCCCCAGACCTCAAGCCTGGCCCATGGAGCCCAGGGGTGGGTTGGCAGCCTGGGAGTCCAGCCCCTAACAAGGACATGCTCCTTCCTCCAAACTGTAGGTGCCACTCTTAGAGCAGAGGGCGTGAGGGCCACCGCACAGGAGCAGGGGTGTGGCTGAAGAGGGCCCTGACCACCCTGGGCTGCCCGGATCCTCTGGGGAGCCGGCTGCAGGCTTCGCGCGGTGCAGGGAGGACCCCCCTTGCTGAGGGCATGGATGGTCCCACCTCCTCCAGGGCCCTGCCTCCCACCCACCCCCACCTGCCTCTTCTCCCACGGAGGCAGCGTCACCTTTTGTGTCACTGGACACTGAGCATCACGTTAAACCTGGGATGCTGTGTCAGTGGTCTGCTGTGGGAGCCTCTGCTGACTCGGGGCCCTGGCTCCCAGGCCAGGAGGCTAAAGCATGGGTGAAGAGTAGGGGCTGCGTGGGCACCGTCTCAGGGAAGCAGTGCCCGGGACTCAGGGCTCGGGCTGGGGGGAAGCCCTCCCCTGACCGACCCCACCTTTCCCACCTCTCTGTGCTGGGCCTAGCCACAGCCATTCCCTTCCCCCTTGGGCCAAAGAACCCTTTAGGGAAGATGGGCTAGTGGACCGCGATCCTGAACCTTGGAGAGGGATCCAACGTGCGTTTGGAGTCAGGTAGATGTGGCCTCCAGCCCAGTCTTTGCCGTCTATCAGGGAGGTAGCACTGAGCTGTGGCGCCAGCTCTCTGAGTCCCAGCGTCCTTAACTCCGGGCGTCGTTCTGATTACGAGAACAGACACGAAAAGTGCCAGGGACCAGAAAGACCTGACGGTGGTGCCGGTGGTGCTTGTGACGGAGCAGAGCAAACGTTAATGCCTCACAGTTTCTGGGAGCCAGGGCTCTGCCAGGGTCTTAGCTGGGTGGTTCCCGCTCAGGGTTTCTCAGGAGCCTGCCAAGTGGCAGCCAGGATCGTAGGCCTCTCAAAGCTTGGTTAAAAGTGGATTTGTTGGGGCGCCTGGGTGGCTCAGTCGGTTAAGCGTCCGACTTTGGCTCAGGTCACGATCTTGCGGTCCGCGAGTTCGAGCCCCGCGTCGGGCTCTGGGCTGATGGCTCCGAGCCTGGAGCCTGCTTCCGATTCTGTGTCTCCCTCTCTCTCTGCCCCTCCCCCATTCGTGCTCTGTCTCTCTCTGTCTCAAAAATAAATAAATGTTTAAAAAAAAAAAAAAAGAGGATTTGTTTCCAAGATCGCACCAGGCTTTTGGCAGGCCTCCCATCCTCACGGACTGTTGGTATGACCAGGCAGGTGGCTTCCCCAGGACAAATAGTGAGAGAGACGGAGTGAGAAGACAAAGGAGGGAGAGGGCGAGCGGCCAAGACAGAAGCCAGCGTCGCCTTTACTAAGCAGCCTCGGAAGCGGCGTCCCACCCTTTCTGCCACACCCCCTGGCCAGCGCCTCGGGGGCTGTGAGCCCCGGGAGGGAGCTGGTGGCCTCTCAGAGGCTGCCCACCACAGTGATGGTGAGGGCTGGGAAGACGAGGCCGAGGGTATCTGCCGGCTTGGGGCCCCTCCGACCAGGAGGAAGGCACGTGGTGAGACCAGAGAGTGTCCGCGGACCCGCATCCTACGCCTTCCTTGCAGAGAACATTTCGCACCAGGCCCCTGGGTTCTTACGATTTGCCTCTTACAGCACTGGCCAGACTTCCTCTGGGATGTTCTGTGAGTTGTGGACAATGACCCCTTCTCCTTATATTCTGCAACACGCCAGAGTCAGGGTGTCCCGGCTGGAGGTCCTGTCTGGCCCCTGGAGGAGAGCAGCAGTGGGGGCCCTGAGAGGCCACAGGGCCAGCTTGTGGGTGCCCGTCCCAGCCCAGGCCTCCTGACCTGGGGGTGCAGTCTATGCGGTCCCCGTTTCCCTGGGCAGCGGCGGAGAGGCGGGACTGGGGGGGCCCCGGCCCCCCCAATCAGCCTGCGGCTGGGCTGGCCACTGGCTGGGACCAGCCCCCAGGGATAAATCCTTCCAGGCAGCTTCCTGCTGCAGCCAGGTATCTGAGGAATGAACACGGTGTCCCATCATTTCCGAGGCGCTTGCCCGATGGGACAGTTTGTAATAAAATTGCTTCTAAAAACATATTTGCAAGTTGCCACCACATTTTTTAAGCAGAACAATCTCTCACGGTGGCTCTTCGTCTCCGTGATTAAGTAGCCGACTCTCGTACATGTATTTTGTTATGTGCTTTTTAACCAGGCTGAGAAAGCGCCTTCTCTGCGAGGGCCTCCCTTAAAAAACGCTGTTTTGATGTGTGATTTACGGGGTTATCTGATGAATCCCTCCCTGGAGCGGGTGACAGGCTCGCGAGAAGGTGAGGGATGGGGTGGCCTCCCTGGGCTGCTCTCCCTGCCAGGGAGCCGATGGGCTGGGGCAGAGGGCGCGGCCATCTGGGGTGACTTTGTGTCACCCCAAGCCCTGTGGGGTGGGGAGGCCGGGTGGGACACAGGGCGTGTAGGGGTCCAATCCACTGTTCCTGGTGCCCACATTGGCCTTCTCCCCGGTCCCCAGCCCCAGGCCATGCCACTCAGGGAATGTGGGCCTCAGCTGGGTGGGGGAGGAGGCCGGCATCTCCCACCCAGGGGGGCACCGCGAGGCCGCAGACGGTGGTGATGGCCCTGGAGCAGGGCCAGAAGCTGATCGCTCCCCACGCATCAGGGAACCACCCCGAGCTGCGACAGGCACAGCCATGGGGGGCGGGGGAGCCTCACTGGTGGCGAAGCACCATGGCCGTGCACAAGGCTGTCCTGGGCATCTGGGCAGAGGTGTCCCCCCCAAGAGGCTCACGCCTTGGTGGCCCAGTGGAGTGACGCCCTCAGTGGGCAACTGGGGTCCTCTAGATACAAGGTCACTGCCCCCAGAGCTCCAGCCAGGTCTCCAGGGACACGAACCGGCTGTAATTGAGTCACTGATTTTTCCGTCTAGGGCAAGTGGCCTTGAGGCAGCTTGTTTCCCTACAGTAGCTTCGTGATTGGCCCCCAGGCCCTCTCTCCCTGCTCCTGTGAGACAAAGCCCACTCCTCAAAACCAGCCCGCAGGCCCTGGCCAGTTGTTAGGGCTGATTCCAGAAATCATGATCTCATGGCCCTGTTCATGGGGGGGGGTGGGGGTGGGGGTGGCGGAGTCTGAGATCCATCCGGGGCACACACCTGTCCCAGCCTGCAGCGGGGGCGGCCGGGGTGGGCACCCCAGGTGACAGCAGCCAGGAGGCCACGCAGAGCTTCGTGAAGGCTGAACTGACTGACGTCAGAGGCTGTGGATGCCGAGCTGGCCGGTCCCGCCGACCCTGAGCGCCGGGGGCTGGCGGGCGGCGAGGCCCGCGTTCCTGGGCGGTGCCCTTCGGTTCGTCTGTGTCCGGAAAGCCGTCCCTGCGGCCGCAGGGGAGATGGCTCTGCCCTGCTCTTGCTGCCCCTTCTGCCTCCTCCCTGCACCCCAGGCCATCCTCCCGAGCCCTGCCCGTGTGTGACATCCATGCGTGCGTCCACATGCGTCCCCATGGTGCAGGCGCCCCCCGGTGCCGGCACACATGGGGAGCCGCCGGGACAGCCAGAGGGGGAGGCCAGGCCAATGTCCGCCGGTGACTGACGGCACGAACAAAACACGGCGGCGTGTACCGCGAGTCTTCCACACACTTCCGTGGGCGTGAGATTCTGGCGCCTGAGACAACACAGGTAAGCCGGAGGACATTATGTTGAGTGAAGAAGCCACGCCCAGAGGGACAAATGCCATACGGTGTGTCCAGAAGAGGCAAGTCCGTGGAAACAGACGGGGGGGTGGTGGTGGCCGGAGCCTGGGGAGGGGACACGGGGGCCGCCAGCCGGAGGGCGCGACCGTGGTGATGGCTGCACGTCTGAAGGAACGGAAGCGATATTGAATTGTGCAATTTAAATGGTGTCTGAGTTATAGCTCAATAAAGCTGTTTAAATGGAAAAGAAAGAAATTTGGGGCCACAAGGAGCATTTGGGCAACAGCGCGGTGAGCCCTCGACTTGGAGCTGGGCCAGCCCCCCCCCTCCCCCGACTCCACCTGGGGCCTGGGCTCCAGCCCCCACATGCTGGCCAGGGTCCGGCCCTTGGGCACCTCTTCGTCTGGGGTCACCATGAAGGCTCGAGGGGCCCGGGCCCGGGCTGGCGGGGCCATAGCCTCCTCCACAGAGCACGGGGTCCGCGGGGCACGTGGTAAGCAGCCAGCCCAGGGCGTCCACGCACCTGTGAGGGGACCACAGAGGCAGAGACCTGGGTCTGCAGGAACCACAGCAGGGCGGGCTGGCAGGGGTCATCCCTCGCCTGGCTGCAGGCTCCGGTTCCAGGGGTCATGAGCCTCCTGCGTGGACCCCTCGTTCCCCTGCTCAGCCCATGGGCCAGTAGGTCGACCAGAGCACGGGGCCAGCTTTGGGCCTGGGGGTGGGGGTGTGGTGGGGGTTGGAGTGGGGTGGGGTAGGGTGGGGGGTCAGGGGCCTGGGGTGGGGGGCTGCCAGCCGAGGAGCATGGCCTCAGGGGAGGACAACCCCCCTTGGAGCCCCCCCGCCCCTGGCCTGCTGGGAGGCGGCCCAGCCCTCTCCAACCCGCCTGACGCGGACCCAAGGGGCAGCCAGGTGCCCTCCGGCCCAGGTCTGGCTGGAAGACAGCCTGGGGCGGTCCCTGAAGACGAGGGAGGGGAAGCCTGTGCAGAACCTTTCCTGAACCCAAGATGTGAACAGAGCTCCTGCATACAGAAGTGATGGGCCCCCTACCCCCGGCCCAGCGGACCCCTCCCCTGATACCCTTCTCCCCGGGGTAGAAGTGGTTAGAGATATATTAATTATATTTCTTCCCCTAATGGGCTGCTTACTTTATGATGTGGGGACACAAAAGTAAATTTTAAAATCAATTATACAATTACATATGTAGTAATAACAGAGTACACAGCTAATCTCCACTGGGTCAGGACTGCAACCTTCCAATAATGCAGGTTTCATTAGCGGAAAGGCTGTTATTGCCAAGAATTACAGAAATAATGGGAGTGGGTGTATTCAGCGAGAAGTAACAAATGAGGCTGCCCGGGAGATAAGACGCAGAAGCCGCTGCTCGCGGAGAGGACGCTGGACGCTCGCGAGGCTCGCTGGATGCCGAGAACATCTGCGGGTCACCCGCACCTGCCTGGGAGCGAGAATTAATTTTAGACGCTTTCTGGGGCCTGGCAGGTGGGGGCTTCTGCCCAGGGAGCTGCGGCCATGCCTGCGGGGGTGGGGGTGGGGGAGCGGGGGGAGGGTCCCCGGTCTCCTCCGTCTGGTGCTGGTAGGTCCCCGAGACTGTGAGCCCCCACCGACGTGTTCCTGCCCCCACGGCCCCTCTCTCCGCGCTGGCTGACAGCTGCAAGCCTCACACCCTGGGCATCTGGAAGCCTCCCCGATCCCCAGGGGCCACTTCTCACTGCTGCTGGGAACACGACTTTGCTCACCTCGGCCCTGGTTTCTGTTGGACAGAAAAGCCGATTCCCAGGGTGCTAGGAATGTGCAGAATAAGAATGAGATGGCTCTGAGCGATGGTCGGAGGCCTCCTCTCTGGTCCCCGCGCCCTGCCCTGGGCTGCCTGCTCACACCCGCAGGCCCCAGAGGTCACTTTGTGGGTGGGGTGGGGGTGGGGGTTGCCAAGAGGTGATCCGTATTAGAACAGGGAGCAGAGGCCAGAATGGCCGAAGGGGACAGCAGCAGGGGTGCCTCCGGCCAGCTCCAGGGGGACCCCGGCCCAGGACTGCTGGCTCCCAGAAAGACACCCCCGTTTTGCCTGCAGGAACAGGGCTTGACTGTGTCATCGGTGCAGAGAGGAAGTGAAGCCCAAGGTCACAGCCCCCAGGGGCCACTGGGCTGGACACCAGGGTCTGCAGACCAGCCTGTTCCCTGCTGCTAGGGTTTCTGCTGCTCTCCCAGCCCTCATGTTGCACGGGGATCCTGAAAGCACACTGACATGGGGGGGGGGGGGGGGTCAGTGAATGAGTCACCACCAGCCTTCACCAGGGTCAGTGTCAGGTCCCATGTGTCACCAGGGTTGGGGTCACAGTCAGGCTTCAAGGGTGACGGGGGCGGTGGGGGTGTCACCGTTTTGTGTGTCCCACCAACATAGGCTGTCAGTGTCGGATTCTGTGTCCCGGTCTGTGGTCAGTCTTTGGTGAGACTATGTCAGGCCTGGATGCAGCCTGGATCCCTCTAGGGCCCAGGGAGTGACCAGACTCTTGGTTCTTTCCTTCTGTACTTCTGGACTGAGGCCTTCTAGAAGGTTCTGCCCTACCCACATTCAACTTTAAGACAGAGCTGAGAGGCGGGGGCTAGTAGTCACTGGAGGGGCCTGTGGGGGCTGGACAGCGGGGTGATGTTTCTGGGGAAGGGGGTGCCAAGAAGGTGCCTAGGGCCCCCTGCCTCCTGACCCTGCATGTTGCGGGCGAGAGGACAAGGCCTGGCAGCCAAGACCCCCGTGCCTGGGTCCCATTTGGTGAGGCTGTTGTGGGTCTGTGGGATGCTGGGAAAATCTGAATTTCCTTCAGTTCACGAGGCCTCTTTCCTTCCCCACGAGTGGGGGGTCCCGTGGGAGCCCCGGCAGGGCTGGGGCGAGCTCTAGACGCACATAACTCTTCCTTCCAGGTGATCTCTAGGCTGCTGAGGGCCGTGGCCCAGGCCAGCGTGGTGGTGGTGCGGCCCGGTGGCCGGAGGCGGCCAGGACAGCATCGCCCAAGTGCACCGAATCCCTGAGTGGTCGTGGCCGTGGATTACCGCGCATGCAAATGAGCTGTGCTGCGCCACGGGCCGGCCCTCTCTTTCTGTGCCTGCAAATAGACTCCGATAAGGGGATCTTTGTAATTACACGGAGCTACACTGGTCAATTCTGACTTTTAAATACCGCAGGGCCCTAGAAAGGAGAAGAAAGCACTGAGCACATGTTCTCCTGGGCAATAGCGGCGTCTTCCTTTTGAATTCCGCCGGCTCGCCCGGAGCCCGGCCGGCCGCGTGGCTGCCCGCCTCCTTTGTGAGTGCTATCGCTCCATCACGGCGCGAGATCATTTCCAAATTAAATTTTATGGTCCATTACTTACCGCTCCGACACTGGTCTAATGGAATCTTAAATGGAACTGACTTGATCTGTGTGGGGCTGGCCGCTCAGTTAAGATGTTATTTGGTTCTAATTATCAGATAATGAACTCGGGAAATTTAATTTTTAATATTTGTATGTCAAAAGTCCATTGTGCTTTGCCTGGAGACTTTAAATTAAAAGTTAACATGGGTCCAACACCAGTCCCAGAATGTCCTCCCGAGGGCAGGGGCCCCGCCAAAGCCCCTACTGTGTGCCCTGTTTGCAGACGGAAGTGACCCCACAGGCTCCCCGGGCAGGAGGCCGTGGTGTGGACAGCATGGTGCTCGTGAGGCCAGGTGAGGCCGGCCAGGGCTCGGAGCTCCGGGAGGCTGCCCGCCCCGGGGCCCCCCGACGGCCAAGCGCTCGGTGCTGGGATCGCCCGCACCTGCAATGCCCCCACCCCAGCCCACAGCCACCGCTCTGGAGCCCACGGATCCAGAGAGACAGTGGGGCCCCGCATCTGCGGCGACACCTCCACCCTCAGTGGTTCCTGGGGCCCCCAGGGACAGCCCCCAGCCCCTGTCCTGTGCTCCTGTACGGCCCTGGGTCGACAGACAAGGAGACGCACACAGGGAGGCCGTGAGCTCTGCATTCTGTCCTGAGGCACCGCAGGAGTCCCTCCGCTCAGGCAGCAAGCACCAGCGTGCCGTCCTCGGTCAGCCGTGGTGCCCGGTCTGTGGGCAGCCCCCCCCAAGCCAGCTCCCGGCGGAGGCGCTGACGCGTCCCTGGGTCCCCCTGTCCTTCCTCACATCCCCGAAAGGGACACTCAGGGGGCTCTGGACAAGGTGTCCCAGCCCCTCACCAAAGTCTCTGGGCCTGGGTGTCTGCAGAGCCGGCCACCCTGTGCAGGCTTGGACCCCAGGCCGGAAGCCCCCCAGCTGTCCGGCCCCAGGGCCCACTTGTGCTTCCCGGGAGGAGCCTAAGTCTGGGGTGCGATTCCAGCATCAGCCAGACACAGCTTGGAGTGAGATGAGGATGAGAGGTGGAGGGGCTCAGGAGGTGCGCAGGAGACCACCAGGAGGGCTTTCTGGAGGAGGGAGTGGCAGCAGCAGACCGGAGGGTCGTGCGATTTGGCAAGGGGCAGCGTTGCAGCTGGGCGCGGGGCATGGGATCGGGGGACAGGATGAAGGGGGGAAGCCGGCTGTAGGAAGCTGTAGGCCAGCCTGGTGGCCCCGGCCCCAGTGTCTGCCGCTCAGACCAGAGGCTGGCGCTGCTGGAGGCACCTGTGCTCTGGTCACAAGGTCACCGGAGCTGCAGGCCGGGCGTGGCTGGCGGCCTAGTGATGGACGGCCAGCCGCCCTCCCTGTCGGACCCCGTGTGGGTCACCCTGCCCTGGTCTGCAGTGAAAAATGACGGCCGGGCACCCCGTTCATCACCAGGTTGTCCTGCCCAAGGGGTTGGGCTGTGAGTCTCTCGGCTACACCGCCGGGGGGCGGGCGGGGGAGGCGTCAGCCGTTTCAGGCTCGCCCACAGGGGGCAGGGACGCTGCCTTCGGTCCGTGGTCCCCAACGCTGGGAAGCAGGCTTCCACAGGCACCCGCACACGCCAGCCCCCGGGGATGGAGAAGTTGGGGGGCCCTCAGGGTGCGTCCTTTAGGGTCTGAAGTTTAGGCTGAGGCTGCCTTTTCCCTGTCAAGTGGCACCTGACCCAGCACCCGAGACCCGGTGCCTCGGAAGCCAGAGAAGCCGCACCACGGGCAGGCCCGGGAGGCAGCCGGTCCCCGGTCCCCCCCGGTGCCGATGGGTGGCTGGCAGGCTGTGGCCAGAGTCACCGGAGGCCCCTTCACTCAGTGCCAGGATTTTGCACCAAGCGGGGCCCCTGCGTGTGGCCTGCACTTGCTCCCGGCGTGGCGGCGGGTCCCCAGGGCCGCACCCGGAGGGCTGGGTCACCCTTTATGACCCAGGCTAGGACGTCACTAGCCCCCCTGCCGGGTTCTTCAGGGGCTGGTGTCACATCGCCTTCGAGGGGGAAGGTCGAGGACCGTGGGCTGGTGGTGTCAGCCGCCCGTGGCTGGGTCCCACGCAGACCCTCCTCACTCGGCATGGGGGTGGGCTTCCTGCCAGCGCCCCCACGGCTCCTCCCCCTTGAGCTGAGCTCTGCCCCCTACGGCCCGCTTCTCCCTCCTCGGGGGGGGCCTCCGGGAACAGCTCGGGCGCGTCCCTGCAGCCCACACCTGAAGCTGCTTCTCAGAGGGGCTCGGGGCCCCTGGGAGCGGGGGTCCCCGGACACGGCCCCCAGCCTTCCTGCCACAGAGCGGCTCTGTCGCCACAGCGGTCTGGCTGCCCCCGCCCGCCCCACGCCCTTCGTGACCTGGAGGTCTGATGCCCTCACTTCCGACCCTGCTTTCGCGTTTATGTTTCAGCACAGCGTTCTCTGCTCATTGAGGTCAAGAGCAAAGGAGTAAGTTTCACCCCTTCCAGTGAGGGGCAGCCACGCTGGTAGGTGACGGGCAGGCCCTGGGCTGACCCACGGGCCTCTGTGGCAGGGTCGTACTCTGCGCCACGAGACAGCGTGTTCCCGGGCCGGGGCTCTGGCCCGGACCTGCCCTTCTCGCGTGGGGGAGGGGGCGGGCGCCTCGTTCGTCCAGAGCCGGCTCCGGTCTCCACTGCCTGCTGCGTGGCTTGCGCCGGCCACTCACCCTGCTCACACACTTGTGGCTCCTCCCTGCACCCCCGGTGGTGACATTTTCTCCCTGTCGGCAGGGAGAGCAGCACCCGGAGGCCTCCTGCCTTCCACCTGGAATCTCCTCGAGACCCACCTGCTCCCTGCCACACCCCCCGGAATGCTGCCAGCCCTGAGGCCCGAGGCCAGTTCTGCCCCGGCCACACCGGGGCCAAGGAGACCCCTCCCTCAGCCCAATAAGACCAGGGCCCCTTCCGTCTTCCAGTTACTCCTTTTCAGTGTTAGTAACTCTTCACGTGAAACTTCCCTGTTTGACCCCGTGTGGTGTCTGTCTCTTGGCTGGACCCTCTTCATGTTTGTTTCCGTATTTCTTTATTGTGGTAAAACAGACATACCATAAAACTCAGCATCTTAGCCATTTTCATGGGTACAGTTCATTGATACCGAGTACTTCACACTGTTGTGAATCACCACCGTCCATCCCTAGAATCTGAAATTCTGTCCCTGTGACTCTGACTGCTCTGGAGACTTCCTATGTGTAGAATGACACGGTATTTTCTTTCTGCAACTGGCTTATCTCACTGAGCATCGTGTCCTCAAGATTCATCCATATGGTGGCAGGTGGCAGGATTTCCTTCCTTTTAAGGCTGAATTACATTCCTTTGTGTGCATGGACCACATTTTCTTTATCATTCATCCACTGGTGGACACTGGGGTTCTTTCACATTTTAGCTGTTGTGAATAATGTTGCTATGAACTTGGGGTGCAAACATCTCTTCAATCCCTTGTGTCCACTACTTTGGGTATGTACCCAGATGTGGAATTGCTGTGTGATATGGTGATTCTCTGTTTAATTTTGTGAGGAAACTCCACACTGTTTTCTGCAGTGGCTGCATCATTTTACATTCCCGCCAACAGTGCACGGGCTCCCAGTTTCCCCACATCCTCACCAACATGTGTTATTTATTTATTTATTTGAGAGTAGCCCATCCTACTGACTGGTGATATCTCGTTGTGGTTTTGATTTGCATTTCTCTAATGCTTAGTGGGGTAAACATCTTTTCATGGCTTATTGGCCATTTGTAAATAACCCTTGAAGAACTGCCTGTTCAAGTCCTTTGCCCAATTTTAATTGGATTGTTTATTTTTTTGTTGTGGAGTTTTAGGAGGTCTTTATATATTCTGGATATTAGTCCCTTATCAGATAAGTGACTTGCAAATCTTTACTCCCACTCTGTGGGCTGCCTTTCTACTTTGTGGTTCGTGTCCTTTGATGCACAGAAGTTTTTGATTTTGATTAAGTCCAATTTATCTATTTTTTTCTTACATGTGCTTTTGGTGTCATATCAAAGAAATCATTGTTAAATCCAAAGTCACAAAGTTTTCCCCCTATGTTTCCCTCTAACAGTTTTAGAGTTGAGCTCTTACTTTAGGTTTTTCATCCATTTTGAGCTAGTTTTTGTATGTGGTGTGAGGTAGGGGTCCAATGTCATTCTTCCACATGGGGATGTGCAGTTTTCCTGGCACCATCTGTTAACACGGTCCTTTCCTCTACGCTATGGAACGGTCATGGTTCCTTTGCTGAAAGTCATTTGGGCACTCAGGGCACCTGAGTGGCTCAGTTGATTAAGCATCTGAATCTCAATTTCGGTTCAGGACATGATTTCCCAGTTGTGACATTGAGCCCCACTTCAGGCTCTGCACTGGGTGTGGAGCCTGCTTGGGATTCTCTCTCTCCCTCTGTCCCTCGTCAGCTCAAGCGCGCTCTCTCTCTCTCTCTCTCTCTCTCTCTCTCTCTCATAAATAAATAAATAAATAAATATAATTTAATCACATTAATGAGGGCTTATATCTGGGCTCTATTCTATTCTATTCATCTTTATGTCTGTCTTTATGCCAGTACCACACTATTTTCATTAGTGTAGCTTTGTAGTAAGTTTTGAATTCAGGGACCACGAGTCCTGCTTTGTTCTTCCTTCTCAAGATTGTTTTGACTATTGAGATTCCATAAAATTTTAGGATGGATTTTTCTATTTCTACAAAACAACTTGTTGAGATTTTGACAGACATTTCATTTAATCTGTAGATTGCTTTGGGTAGTATTGTCACCTTAACGATATTACATCTTCCAATCCATGAACATGGGATGCCTTTGTTAGTTTCTTTCAGCAATGTCTTGTCATTTCTAATATATAAATCTTTCACTTCCTTGGTTAAGTTTATTCCTAAGTATTTTATTCATTTTGATGCTGGCATAAATGAAATTGTTTTCTTCATTTCTTTTTTGGATCGTTCTTTGTTGGTGTATAAAAAGCTTCATTATTTTCAACACTCTTTAAAATTTAACCATAGTACACTTTCAGAAAAATGCATAGAACATGAATGTACCACCTAATTGTCACAGAATGAAATTCATATATCTATCTCCAGGTCAAGAAATATCACCATCCCACCTGGTGCCACCTCCCAGGCTCTTCTGTTCTCTCCAGTGGTAACCATTATTCCGATTTCTCACTCCACAAATTCATTTTCCTATTTGGAACTTCGCATAGAGGAATCACACTGAGTATCTTTTTTGTGTCTGGCTGCTTTAATCGACATTGTGTTCAGGGAGCTCATTCGTGGTGCTGTGTGTAGTGCTGAGAGGGTCATCTCATTTGTAGAATATTTCATGGCGTGGATATACAGCGAGTACTTTTTCCATCCATTCTACTGTTGGTGGCCATCTGGGTACTTCCTAGTTTCGTGCTGTTTCAGATGGCACTGCTAATAACATTCTTGCACGTATCTTTTGGTGAACATATGTGTGTGTTTCTGTTTGTGGGTGCAACCGGGGGTGGAATTGCTAGGAGTGTCATATGTTTGGCTTTTGTGGATATTGCCAAATTATTTTCCAGCCACCCGCCGTGTGTGGGCGTCCTGGCTTCCCCGAAGTGGCGGGTGGGGCTCGCAGGAGCTCCTCGCACACGTCTCCCTCAGCTCCACACATGGTAACATCGAGCGGCACCTTGCAGTCAGCCACATGGGAGTTATTTACTTCTTGTGTGTTTCTGGGCCATTAGTGTCCAGTAGTGAAGGGCCTATTCAAGCTTTCTTGTAAGCTTATAGCAATTTTTTGTGTGTTCCAACCATACAAGCCCTTTGATGATGACATGTGTGCAAATATCTTCTCCTACAACCTGAGTTGTGTTTTTGATGAATAAAAGGTTTGAAATTCTAAAACTTCTTTATAGTTAGTACATTATGTTGTACTACTTAAGAGATATTTTCCCACCTTGAGACCATGAAGATATTTTTTGCATGGGGTCAATTTTAGCTTTTTCCACATAAATATCAGTTTACTCAGTGCCCAGTACCTATTGAAAATATCATTAAAATTGTGACTAGTTCTGGGGCACCTGGGTGGCTCAGTCAGTGTAGTGTCTGACTTCAGCTTAGGTCATGATCTCGTGGCTCGTGGGTTCGAGCCCTGCGTCAGGCTCTGTGCTGACGGTTCAGAGCCTGGAGCCTGCTTTGGATTCTGTGTCTCCCTCTCTGCCCCTCCCCTGCTCGTGCTCTGTCTCTCTCTCTCAAGAATAAATGCATAAATAAACATTTAAAAAATATGACTAGATTTTTAAATTTTAATTTCATTTTATTGTAGAGAGAGCACACCAGCAAGGGTGAGGGGCAGAGGGAGAGACAGAATCTCACGCAGGCTCCACACTCAGCATAGAGTCCAATGTGGGGCTCGATGCCACGACCATGGGATCATGACCTGAGCTGAAATCAAGAGTCAGATGCCCAACCAACTGAGCCACTCAGGCGCCCCAAAAATATGACTAGTTTTAAGTATTTTATTATTATTAATTTCACCTGGGAGGCAGATTTGCTCCCTCTCTCCCATATATATACAGTGTAGGTGAGATTTCAAGCATACATATCTACACGGTGTGTGTGAGATTTCCTGTACACACATATGGTGTATGTGAGATTTCGTACACACTGTGTACGTGAAACTTCGTGCATATATGTGAGATATCAGATATGCACATATACATGGTGTATGTGGGATTTCGTATATACATACATATTCCCCCGAGTAATTTGAGAGTAAGTTGCAGACACGTCCTCTGAATACTTCAGTGGTACTTCTTCAAAACAAGGACATTCTCTTATATAGCTACAATATAACCCTGAAAGTCAGAAAATTAGCATAATAAAATATCACCTAACCTACAGACATTCAAATCGACCCATAATGTTCTTTATACACACGTGCAGGTGCGCACACAGATTTCTAGATTGTCCACTGCGGGGCCCAGAGTCCACCCCGCCCCAGACCAACAGGCACCCACAGCGCTCAGACCCCGGGCTCCTGCTTGAGCGCTGGACACGTAGTCTCCGGGGCTCGGCAGGGAGGTTATAGAAGAGTAAGACAAGCCACAAATGGGTAACGTGGAGAGTGAGAACGATTTCGTTTTGTAAAACATCGTGATTGGCAATAAAAAGTTAGGGACCCTTGCTCTGCGGGGTCCCTGGTCCTCAGGCACACGTGTCTCACACCCATGCTCTGTGTCACCATTGCCGTCAGGTAGGGCAGTGGTCCTGACCCCTCACGCCACCGGCCATCCCCTTTCCTCCCTCGAGAAGCCCACGTCCTGCCTTTGCTCCTTTAAAAAAATGCTTATTTATTTATTTTTGAGAGAGACAGAGACAGAGAGCACGAGTAGGGAGGGGCGGAGAGTGAGGAAGAGGGAATCCCAGACAGGCTCCAGACCGCCAGCACAGAGCCCGACGCGGGGCTCGAACTCACGAACCGTGAGATCATGACCTGAACAGAAATGGAGAGTCAGACGCTCAACCGACAGAGGCCCCCGGGCGCCCCTGCCTTTGTCCATTTCATGTCGGGTTGTTTGTCTCTGCAGAGGCGTGGGGTGTTAGCTCTCCCGGCAGGTCCTGATGAAGAGGTCTGTCTCGCCGTGGCTGTGTTCACGTTCTCCTCGGTGGTTCCTGCCTCTGGGATCTTCTTGGAGAAATCCACTTACTCCCTCTGGGCCACGGAGATCATCTCCCATTTTCTCCTTGATTCATCTGGAAATGGCTTTTGTGTCCTTCTCCCTGGCCTTAAAATCAACGGATCCCGCTACCGTGTGTCGGGGTCACTCCTGGGAGCATCGAGGTGCCCTACGTGCCCCGGGCAGGAGGAAGGCGCCTGCTGTTCCCACAAAGGGCGTGGGCCGAGGTGAGAAGGTGAGGAGCCAGTTTCTCTGGGAGGAGCGGGGCAGGGACGGGGTGGGGGGTGGGGGTGGGGGTCACCGGGCTGCTTCTGGGCCAGGATCCAAGTCACGTTGTCTTCCAGGAGCCCCTCCCAGCACAGAGGGGACCCGGGAGACCCCGGCCTCAGGCCGTGTCAGTGCGCAGGAGACCCCGCCAGCCTGTGTCCGGGTGTGGACAACAGGAAGCGCACACTAGCTGTGCGTAACCCTCCTCGGGGAGCGCAGGGCTGGGGGCGAGCCGGGGGCTCGCTGTCTGTCCCACCTGCCCCCCAACGGGTGGTCTTGCTACTTCATACCGCTCCCTGGCCCGGAGGAGAGGACCGGCCCCAGATACCAGCAGCAGCAGTAGGTGGCGGGGGGGGGGTGGGGGTGGGGGTGGGGGGTGGGGGGCGACCGCGGCGGCTGAGCAACAGGCAGGACGGGGCTCTGGGGGGGAAAGGAGGGCAGAGGAGAAAGCCACGGCTGGAGGAGCAGGAGCCACGGCCCTGGGCGGGGCGGGGTGGGGGGCCGCCCAGCCCGATGGGCTTAGTGATGGAGGCCACCCCTGCTGCCCAGAGCAGCCCCGCTCACTCCACCCTCTCCACCGTGGGGTCCCACCCCTAGGTCCAGCCTTTGTCTCAGCTACGGTTCTGGCCAGACCCTCCTGGGGGAACCACCCGGTGTCCCTTGTGGACTCCCCTCCTCTGCTTGCCCCCACTCTGGCTCTGAAGTCCTCACCGTCCCCTGGTCGCGTCCCCTCCGGAGGGACCAGGTTCTCCTGCACTGCACGGAGATGCTCTCGCGAGCCCCACCCACGCCCACAGGTGAGGACCCAGAACAACAGGCAGGGGGCGGGGCTCTGGCCCCTCACCACCCCCCCCCACCCCGGGCAGCGGGCAGCGGCCCTGTGCTCCATCATGGCCCCACCCCCAGGCCACGGCCACAGGTGGGGTGCCGGGGTCAGGAATGTCCGCACATCTAAGCAAAGGCACCTTACAGCTGCACGTCCCAGAAGGTTTCCTGCCTCAGGGCAGGCTGGTTTCGTGTGAGGGTCATGTGGCAGGGCTCTCCCTGGTGGGGAGGGGGCAGGAGGAGGAGGAGAAGGGAGGAGGAGGAGGAGGAAGAGGTAGGAGGAAGCAGGAGGAGGGATGAGGAAGGAGGAGGGGGAGAAAGGAAGAGGAGGAAGGAGAAGGAGAGGAGGGAGGAGCAGGAGCAGGGAGGAGGAACGAGGAGGAGGGAGGAGGAGAGAGGAGGAGGGATGAGGAGGGAGGAGGGGGAGGAGGAAGGAGGAGGGAGGAGGGGGAGAAAGGAAGAGGAAGAAGGAAAAGGAGAGGAGGAGGGAGGAGGAGGAGGAGGAAGAGACAGGAGGAAGGAGGAGGAGGGAGAAGGAGGAGGAGGGAGGAGAGGAGGGGGAAGAGGGGAAGGAAGGAGGATGGAGGTGGAGGGAGGAGGGAGAAGGAGGAGGAGGGAGGAGGGAGAAGGAGGAGGAAGGAGGAGGGAGAAGGAAGAGGAGGGAGGAGGAGAGGAGGGGGAAGAGGGGAAGGGAGGAGGATGGAGGTGGAGGGAGGAGGGAGGAGGGGGAGGGAGGAGGGAGAAGGAGGAGGAAGGAGGAGGGAGAAGGAGAGGAGGAGGAGGGAGGAGGAGAGGAAGAGGAGGAGAGGAAGGGGAGGAGGGGAAGGGAGGAGGATGGAGGTGGAGGGAGGAGGGAGAAGGAGGAGGAGGGAGGGGAAGGAGGGGGATGATGGAAGAAGGAGGGGGAGGAAGGAGGCTCCCGCCTGGCCCGGAGGCACCGACAGGACCCGGCGAGTGTTCTCACGGGAGCCCCACACCTCCAGCCCCCAGACACAAGGGCGCTGGGGCCTGTGGTGTCCACCAGGGCCAGGAGGGCAGCGGGGGGATCGGGCGAACGTGATAGGGGCCGGCTCCGCGTGCGGGTGCCCCAAATTACCCCCCAGCCGCTCTCCCAATTAGCAGGCGGCGGCCGCCACCATCGTCTTAAATCACACGGCCGCGGCGGCCGGCCCCCTGGCCAGCATAAATCACGTGCTTCCTGCCACCGCGTCCAGGCGGCGGCTGTTCCGCGAGGACCGGTGTTACTGTCCCCTAAATTCCGAGGCTGCTGACTGATGCCACCTGCCCTGCGCGTGCCGAACCCACCACCTGCTCGCAGGGAAGCATAAACTTTGAATGCGCGCGTCCTGCTGATGTTAACTGGGCTAATTTATTGCTCACGAGCGGAGGAGCGGGTTTGCCGTGAGCTCTCCAGCCACCCGGGAGCCCGCGGCCGGGCCCTCGTGCCTCTGATCGCCGCTCGATAAGGCCCGCGTCAGCCACAGGCGCACGCAGCCCCTCGCTGCCAGCCCCCCAGAGGCACAGGGGAAAAGAGGCCCGCGGAGCACCCCTGTGGGGGATTTATTTCTGAATTAAACACTCCCGGCCCCAACGGAGGCCTATTCATTTCCACAATCAGCTTTCTCCCCAGTTGTAAACAGACTCTTTCTAAAACTTGTGCATGATTTTAATTACAGATAAGTTTCTCTTTAAAGGACGGGCATTCATGCCTGGGTTGCTAAGCTGAATTCGATACATCTCTATGTTCCGGGTGTCCGGCTGATGTACAGGCCGAGAGAGCCATACACCTGGCGGGCGTCCAGGCGGCTCCTGGGTTCCGGATGCTTCTTGGCCCGGAGGCGCTTGGGGCCCACCAGCCCCTGCTGCCCTGTGGTCACCCAGTACAGCAAGCCCCATGGTGCTGATGCACCCAGAGCCTCCAGAAGGTGCCCCACACTCCTTGGCGGTCAGGGATGGGGGAGCGGCTGGGCCCCTGTTCCCAGCGGAGGAGGAGGCTTTGGGCCTCGCAAACCGCCCAGCCCGGGGCACGGACCAGTGCAGGTGGTGAGGCTTTCAGGGCCAGCGCTGGAGCCCGCTCTGGGCCCCCTCCTCCGAGAAGTCTGCCGGACCCAGACTTTCTCAGTGCCTCCTGTAGGTCCCCACTGCTTACGGCTGAGCCTCTCCCCTCGATCTCGTCCCTGCACCTGTCGCATCACGGCCCTCCGGGTGGGGCTTCTGCTCAACAGCAGAGGGGTGCTGAGGGCCCCGCCACCCCCCGCCCCGCACGGAGCCCCAGGCAAGGCACAGAGCCGGGTGCAGGGATGAATCGTCCCCAGTGTTGGTGAGCACGGACGATGGCGTAGAGGGCCCTGGGCTGCCAGAAGGCCTCTCAGAACCTCCACTGGGGAGCGATGGCCTCGAGGGACAGGCGGCATGTCTGCGAGGTGCGCCCCGTGTGAACCCAGACACTTGTGTCAGCTGCGTGGGCACCTGGGTTTTCGGGGAAGCAGGACAGGAAGGCTTCCCCGGCTCCAGGGCACGAGGCTGCGTGAGTGTGTGTGCGGGGGGCACACGTGTTCACACATGCACGTGCAGGGACGCGCATGTCACATGTGGGGGCACAGGCAGGGTGCACATTCACGTGTGTTCGGGTGTGGGACATGCTCCCGGGGGCTCCTTGCACGCACGTGCCAGGGCGGACGTGTGCGAGTGTGTGTGTGGAGCCGGACCCCGTCCACGGTGACTTGGCCGTGAGCTCCCTGGTTTGAAGGAGACCCTCCTGCTTCTGGGCGAAGATAACAGCACGAGGGAGCCAAGCCGTGGCCGGTCCGTCGGCCTCCCCTTCAGCGGCTTCGGCGGAACCCACCGCGGTCCGGTCGGGCAGGGTTTCAGCAGTGAATGAAACCGCCGGGCCCGGTGCTTCCCCCGCAGAAATGTTAAGTCCCACTGTGATCACCTCGTTCTACAGCGCGCCCCGGGCCTGGGGTCAATGTACCAAGAGAGCCGAGAACCAGCTGCGGTCTGGCCGCGTCGGTTGAGCGGGGGGGGGCAGCCGCCCAGGCCCAAGCCTCCGCGCGCCCTGCCCGCTCACGCCTGTGGCGCTTGCCCTTGAACTTTGGGGACCGTGCCGTGGAGCCCCTGTGGCCTCTGCCGCCCCCGGGGTCGCTCACGTGCACCTCACAGAGGGGCGCTTGGGGTCCCGCCAAGGCCACTCACAGAGGACCAGCGCAGCCCGGGGCCCTGGCACCCACCTCCCACATCCGCCCCGGGGCAGGCGGGCTGGGCCCACCGGTCGGGAGCCAGCTGGTGGTGGGCGCGGGGCCCACGATCTCCTGGGGGCTCTCCTGGCAAACCCACCAGCGGAGGCAGTGAAGAGCCAGCCCGGCTTTTGCCGCCAACAGTAATGAAATGACGGGTCTCTCCCATTTCCGTGGACAGGGACGCCGGGGGACGGTCTCTCCCTCACACAACGAAGCCTCCTCTCACCACGCGGGCCGGCCGTCCTGCTCCCTGGCGTTCGCCCGAATTAACTGAAACCTTACGTCCACACGCACGCACCTTGCCCACAGTGTTTGTAGCAGCTGTGTCCATAGTTGCCCAAACTAAGAAACAACCAAGATGTCCGTGGTAGGCGATGGTAATAAACTGTGATCCACCCAGACAGCGGAATCTTACTCATGCTAAAGAGAAGCCAGCTATGAAGCCATGAAAAGACCCGGGGTGGGGGGGTGCGGATCTTCAACGCACGTGATGAGGGAAAGAAGCCAATCTGTTTCCAGCTGTGGGACCTTCTGGAGAAGGCGGAACCACGGGGGCTACGGGGGGAGGGGAGGGGGGAGGAGGGTGAACAGCCGGAGCCCGGGGCAGCTTTAGGGCAGCGAGGCAGCTCCGTGTGGCGCCAGGGTGGTGGGCGCCTGCCATCACGCGCTCGTCCAGACCCACGGGACGTGCACCACCGAGGGTGACCCTGCTGTGGACTCGGGGTGATGGCGACGCCTCGGCTCCAGCAGGCGCACCACCCGGTGGGGATGTGGATCGCGGGGGAGGCTGTGGGGGGGGCAGGGGGCGTGGGACATCCCCGTGCCTCCCTCACGTTGGCTGTGAGCCTAGATCTGCTCTAAGAAAATTAAGTTGATTAATGTAAAAGTGCAAATGATTGGTACCAAATGGTGATGTTCTTCCATTTTGGAGGCGTGGCCTCGTGGCTCTAGCGCCCCCCGGAAGCCCCCGGCCACAAGTGGCCTTGACACCATCGCGGCTGGCGGAATCTTGGGGCCCCGGTGCCTTTGAGCGTGAAATCAGTCAGCGGCGTCGGCTGTGGTGCCCATGGGGTCCGGAGCAGGAAGCTGGTCCTTGGCCCAGCAGAGGGCCGATGTCCAGTGCAGAGAAAGCAGACAGGGGTGTAGCCAGCCCTGTGGGGGTCCTCACGCCCCCCCAACAGCACGTGACCTCAGACCCGCTGCACGGGCACACGTGTGCGCACGCTGCACGCACACTGGCTGTGTTTGTCTACCTGCGTGTGCGTGGGCTCCCACAGGTGGGCCCACACCTGCCCTGCACCCACAAAGGCACCCCAGCAGCAGGTGGGCACATACGGGCAGCGAGCTCCCGCGTGTGCACGGGGTGGGGGGGCCACACACCTAAAAAGCCCACAGACGGCTACACCCGGGCGCACCACCCCCCTCCTTCCTTCCCTGAGTCTCTGCCTCTGGGGGTGCGGCCCCAGGGCAGCCCCACGGTGTGTATCCGGGCCCAGAGGCCAGACCAGAGGCGCCCGGGGTTGGGGGGGGCTGCTGCTGCCATGGTCAGGGGGAGAGGGTCTGGCCCCAGCCACCCAGGCTCCTGACGTGTTGATCCTACACCCCGCCCAGGCTTCTGACACCGGCCTTCTTCGGCGCCCTAGGGGTCAGCAGAGCTTGTGAGGCCCAGACCAGGAAGGACCCAACCCTGCACACGCGGGCAGACCCAGGCCCAGAGGCATGCTGAGTGGCCTGTCACACAGGGGGCGAGGGTGCTGGCCTCCCCTGCCACACTTAGCTCTAACACGCAGCCAAAGGCCCCCGGGCTGTGGGAGGGCAGGGTCTGACCTGATGTAAGGCGCAGAGCCAAGGCCCGCGGGACCGGGGTCCGTCCTCCGCCCTGTGCCCCCGTGCACTTGGGCTGGCGGAGAGGGGCCGCCCCCTTCCTCAGAGGCAGTGAAGGGGTAGGAGTTGGGCCTGGCATTGGGATGTGTGGGTCCAGCGGCCCCGAGAAGTCTGGGGCGGGAGCCTGCAGAGCAGAGGGGAGAGGCCTGGAGGAGGGAGGCCTTACTCTGCCACGTGCCGTTGGGGGGGTGGCCGTTGGAGGTCAGAGGGGCCACGGAGACCCGCCCACTGGGCTGGGCCTCAGAAAGCCCGTCAGAGTGCGGTGTGTGCTCCCCAAGGAGGTGGCCAGACCGGCCTCAGGTAGCAGGGGAGGGGGCTCCTGGGGGGTAAAGAGGGACGTAGGGGTGGGGCCGCCTGCCTGCGTCGCAGGAAACTCCTTGAAGCTGCCCGGTGGTTCCTGCACAGGGTCAGGGTCCCTCTTGCCCCTCTGAGCTGTGTGGGTGCCGGGGCGGCTGGGGGAGGCGCACCGGCACCCAGAACGTGCCCTAGCCTGCAGAGCCAGGGGCCCGGGGACCCAGGCCCGCCCAGCACCCTGGGGGCAGCGCTGGGCCTGGACCCCGGAGGGCAGGGCACCGGGTGGGCTGGCCGGCCTGGGCCCCCCCACCCCCACCCCCGCCCTTGCCCGCGGTCCCCACCCCTCGGCGCCCGTCTTCAGTGATTTGGAAGTGTAGAAAATGGGATTATCCAGGAACAGATGTGCACAAAAGGGGTGAAATGGAAAGTGTTACCGTGGCCGCCTGCCTTTGATTACCTCTGACTGCCTCGGTGTCCGCAGCCCCCCCAGCGGGGACAGCCAAACCCAGCGCCAGCCCTGCAGCCGGCCTCATTGAAATTGAATTGATACTTTGTGAACTTCATTTGTGAATAATGTGATCTGACAGGGACAAATGTGACGGGGAATTGTTTTCAAACCTACTCCAAATGAAACTTATTATGGGGTAAATACAGACGCCTTTGTCTGGGCCCCTCCCCCGCGCGCCTGAATATGCATCAGCCCCGAGGTAATTGAATTGATGATGGGGAGGGCGGGGCCGGCGGGGCCCTCCGGGCCGCAGGTCGGGGCTGCGGTGGCGGGACCCTCGGGCGGCCGGCCCGGTGCCCGCTGGCGGGCCCGCGGCCGCCGGGCCTCAGATGTCTTACATATTAATTCCCTTCGCGGAGTGTTGCCCCCGCGCGCGCTCAAACCCAGTTAGCCGGATTGATGAGGCCAGCAAGAGGATCCGACGCGCGCTGATTCCGCCTTTTCAGCTTCGATTAGCTCAGCGCGGGTTACTCCCGTCAGAGCTCCATCACGGGCGCGGACCCCGGGGAGGGCCGAGCGGCCGCGGGGCCCAGGAAGGCTTCAGTGCGGGCCATTACCTCACAGGCGTCCCCACAGAGCGCGCTGGGCGGGCGGCCCGTAGCCGCTCACTCGTCACCCATCTGCGCGGCCCCCACCCTGGTTCTCGAGACCTGGGTGCGGCCTCTTGACCTGCTGCTGGGGTACCGCCCCGCCCCCCCCCCCCACACGCCGCGGGGACAGCTCGTCTGTGCTCAGTCTCCTGCTCCCTCGATTAACCGTCGTGGCCACGCCCACGGGGACCACGCTCAACCTGCGCTTTTCAGAGGAGGAAACTGAGCCCCTGGTGAGCAGAGTCGCAGCCCCCTCCCGGCCACCATCATGGCACATCCTTCATGGGACAAATTCACGCTCCTGAGCCCCAAGACCCAGAGTGAGGGGAGGGCACTGTCCCTGGAATGACTGATGAGGAGGAGGGGTGGACGTGGGCTCGGGGACAGATCCTTGATGCCAGCAAGGCGAAGCCGCTGCCAGGACCCCACCCTGGGCCTCATGGAGCCTGTGGGGCTCCCCCGGGGTCCTGGCAGCCCCGGCCACCCCGTGTCCACCGCCCCCAAGGCCAGGAGGAGGGCCACACAGCCTGATTGACTTGGGGCCCTTCCTATGGCTTTTCATGAAGCCAGTAGCCCTGGCACCCATCTGTGTCCACCAAAACACTGAGGGCACACCCCCGGGACACTGGGGGCCTCTGGGTTTGCCCTGTGGGGGCCACCGTCTCCTGACTCTGAGCAGCTGTGCTCAGGCCTGCCAGGCCTGGGCCCTGACCGTGTCTCCCATGGTGTGTGACAGCCCGTCAGCCGGGCCGGGGACCTTCCCCTGAGAGGCCCTGACCACTTCAGCTCCAGAAGAAGATACAGTTAAAGCCTGGCCAACCCTGAGCCCAAGGGGGTCCAGACCTCCAAAAGGCACCCCGAGCCACGTGGGGCAGTCCAGACCTGCTAGGCCTCTGGCCTCTGCCCGGGGCCTCCCCCTGCATCAGAGAGCAGAGCAGGTCCCCCAACAGCCCATCTTCGGCCCAGCCTCCCTGCAAACCCCTGCGAAACCAACCCGGGCTCAGCCACCTCCCGGTGACGCTCCCTCCCCGTCACCCCATCTGCTCGTTCCCATCCACTCCAGTCCGAGGCATTTATTTTACTTATTTATTGTTAATTCCAGTGAAATTCACGTAACCTACACCGAACCATTTCAAGCTGTGCCTCCCGGCAGCCTCCAGCGCCTTCCCGAGGCCGCCCCGCCCGCCCCAAGCCGCGGCCGCCACCGCCCCTGTCCAGGCTGGCTGTTCTGGAGCCCCGCGCAGGCGGACCGCACGCCCCGCAGCCTTTGTGGCGGGCCTCTCTCGCCGGACAGCCACCCCCCGGGTCTGTCCACGCCGCAGCCATGGCGTGCTTCGCCCCTCTCACGGCTCCACACGCCCCTCTCGTGAGCGCGTGGACCGCACGTTTTATGCCTCGGTCAGCTGGCCAGCATGGTGGTGGTCTGGGTGCCCGTGTTTCCGGGTGACCGACTGCTCTGCTCCCCTCAAAGCCCTGGTGAGACCCCCTAGGCCACGTCTAGGAACCCTAGAGACCTGGGTCTCCACCTTGTCAGCGTCTTCCCTCCAGATGCCCCATCCCGGGACAGCAATGTGCTGGCCTCCTTTCCAGGACCAGACCCCTTCCCTGCTGAGCCACTCGGACATCGTCACTTTGCTGACCGTGCTTGGGATGAGGGGACAGGCTTTGGTCACATAAACTCCCCCACGTCTCATGGGAAATGGTGCCCAGGGCAAGCAGGTGGTCCTGGAGCGCAGACCTGGCTGGTCACCCCCCACACCCGATCACTCTGCCCGGCCCTCCTCCAGCCTCACTGGCCGCCAGGCCTGCACTGGCCCCGGAGCGTGGCAGCCGCCACCCGGGGACCCCGGATGAACTTGCGAGTCTGGCAGAACCCAGATGTGACAAGCAGGAATCTGTGTTTACGGCCCCCCTCATCCACCCCCGTGAGAATGGCCCGGAGCAGTCAGCGAGGGGAACCCGGCCGCCCCGCCTTGGGCTGACAAAGCGTCCCAGGGTGCTGCTCAGGGGCAGATCTCCCTCGGGCCGGCCCCGCAGTCCTCGAACGTGGCTACTTTTTGTCTGGAAAGTGGGTGGTGAGGGTGGGGGCCTGGGGGGGCATGCCTGCCTCGAGGCGGGCTCCCCGGGGGCTGACGCCCCTGCAGGCCTGGGGCTCCCGATTGGCCTTGCACACAAGGCTATTGGCTAACAGGGATCCTGCCCCAGGTCGGCTGGTGAGACCCTCGGCTCCCGGAGGGGGCTGCTTTTCCACCACGCGGCCAGGCTCTGGGACCGCTCCCTGCGGCCAATCTACACGCTCATCGGTGAGTGCTCTGTCTGACAGTTTTACCTCCTGTTCCATAAACGTCTTCCGCGCAGACCCTGCCAAGGGAGCCATGGGCGGGGCGGCGTGTGGGGAACAGGGATTTACGGAGGGCGCAGAGGGGCCCTGACCGCACGCAGCAGGCAGCAGGGCTCAGCCCTCCACGACCAAGGTCGAGCCCGCAGTTTGGATAAAGTTGTCTCCAGGACCGGACGCGCCCTGCCCCGGGGCTGCGGTCCCTGTGGGACCCTCGTGAGGGGGTCTGGGGGGGTTGCCTGGCACACCAGCGGGGAACCAGTGCACCATGGCCTGTTTATTCGGACGTATTCCCTGAGGCAGCAGCATCGGCAGCGGGGACATTACGGAGGTCCCTCAGCCCTGCTCCCTGGCCTGATCGTCCGTGACTTTCTGGTTCGTAACACAGACTCGTGCCTTTCATCAAGAGGCGCGTATTCTCTAGATGATTCAAAAATTCACAGAGCAAATTCCACACCAATGCGCCTCCCCAACGCCTTTCCTTTAACCCCAGACGTGGTTTCCTGCAAATCCTCAGTGTTCTGAAAACGGCTGTGGGGGCAGGTGGCTCTGGGTGCCTCCTGGTGCTGAGCCGGCCCCCTCACCGTCCCTGCGTGACTTGGGACAGTAGCTTAGCCTCCGTGAGACTCAGCCTCCCCATCACAGCAGGTTACTGTAATACTCACAGCGGCTGACGTTTCAGGACCTCTCTCTGCTCCAGGCTGCACCAAGACACTGTGGAGACACCGCTCACCCACGCGGCCCTGGGGTTGCATCACTGCCCATCTTTCAGGGAAGGCTCTAGGCCACCTGGCCAGGCGAACACCAAGTCAGTGCTGCTGGGCGTGAACACCTGGTCACCCGCAGTCAGCAATCCGGGTGTTGGGGAGCTGGCAGGGGGCTGGGGGCCTTGGACAGTAGCCTCCCCTCTGGGACACAGGCCCGCGGATGGCTGGGATGATCCGATCGATGTTTGTACACCTGCCTGAACGCCCCACGTCCTGGAGCCGCACCCACCTGGGCCAACAGGCAGAGAATCCAAACCTGACCTGGGCCCAGGTGAAGGCCTGGTGCCCGGGGCTGCGGGGGGTGGTGGCCACGGCGCGCCCCTGGTGTTGGCATTCACGTCCTCGAGTGGACACGCAGAGAAGGGCGGGCTTCGAGAGCTGCTCTCGAAGGCGGTTCTGGTTTTCCATTTATAAAGCAGAGCGAGGTGATCAATCAGAAAAGTGTTTATAGGCGCTCACGGCCAGCAATAACAGGTTCGAGTGGCCAGGGTGGCTCTGTGACTTTTTCATCTTCCACGCTAACTTAAACACGAGAAGAAACGGCTTTCCAGGCTGGGCTGGCCGCGCGGCCGCGGAGATGAAGTGCGTTCGTCATAATTCATAGGCTTCTCCTTCTCTCTTCCCGCTGCTCCGGAATCACGCTCTGCCATTAAAATGCATTGTGGCCGCCTGGCCGGTGGGGCCTCTGCTCGTTCCCAGGGCCAGCGGGGATGGGCGCACAGACACAGGGGCTCTGGGCCGCCACCCCTGCCCCGCCCCTGCTGGACACGCCGGGCACTGCAGGAGCCTGGCTCCTGACAAGGGTGGGGGGGCTTGCCCTAGAGCCACCGTTCCCTCCTTCAAGGCAGGCCTGCCACCAGCCCCTGGCGGTAGTCACACCAGGTGGTTCTGTGGGCCCTTCTGCTCTCAGGACGCTGCCTGGGGGTGTGCTGCCCCCAGCTCGAGAGAGCACAGGACCCAAAATCAAGATCAGGTGAGGCCTGGGGTGGGGGGTGGGGGGGGCGGGGCGGGAGCGGGGGGCTGCAGGCAGGAGCCTGAGAGGCAGGAGTGGAGGAGAGGCCCTGGGTCTTCCTGAGGGTTCCCACTACAGGAGCCAAACTCCCAGCAGCTGGCAGGGGGCAGAGCCAGGACTCCGCACCCTCACGGGCCTCACCAGGCATCCCTCCGGCCGACTGACCCTGCTGGTGAGGCCTATGGCTGCAGAAAACCTGAGGGGCACACCCAGGCCTGAGGGGTGTGCCAGATGCGTTGCCGGGGAAGGCCACCCTCCCTAGAGAGGCACAAGGCCAGGGGCGGGCCCATGCAGGACCCCAACCTCAGCAGTGGGTGAGCTGGACAAGGAGGCCCCGGGCAGTAGGAGGGCGGTGGGCAGCCTGGTGGGGAGGGCTCAAGGGGGAGGAAGAGGCAGCGGCGGTGGTGGGGGGGGGGGGTGGTTGGCAGGGGAGAGGGAGGCCTGTGTGGCCCGTGGGACACCCACTGCCACCTATGCCTCGCCAGCGGTGGCCCTGAGCCAACTGCCTCGGCCTCGAGCTCTGCCGGCCCCTGGCGAGGTCGCTCTGCCCATGTGACCTCCACATCCGTCTCCTCCAGTACTGGGGACACCTCGAGCAGAGTCCCAGGGTTTACCCAGGAGACATCTGCTGCATGAATGAATGAACGAACTCACTGCTGAAGCAGGTGGTTCGAAGGATTGAGAATCCAGACCCTCCCCAGTGTCCTGCCAGGTCCCCCTGGCCCTCCGCCCCGGCAGGGCACCTCCCCCTGGGCGTCTCTGGTCCTGCGGCCTTTTGCCGCGGCGGGAAGGCAAGGTCTGCGGGTTATTCCCCATCTGGGGACACTGAAGCACTTTGTCGCAAACTGTTCCCCAGCCTGACGCCCCAGCCTTCATCGGGTGTGAGGCTGATACCCACCCGGGCTCCGGGAGCTCCCCCTGGCCCCCCCCCCCGGGGGGTCTGGGAGATGCCCCGACCCCAGCCCCAGGCCTCTGGGAGCAGGGTCCCGGCACCCCCACTTCCGTCCCTGCTCAGCAACACCCTGAGCTCTCGGCAGAGCGGCTGGCTCAAAGAACTCTCTGGAAGCTCCAGCGAGCCGAGGAAATAATTTCGGGCAGCAGCGCCAGCGTGTGCTAAGGAGCAGGGCGGGCGGGGGCCTCGCGAGGACCGAGGGCCGCTTTGTTTCTTCCTTTCCTTATCACCATTAGCCATTTCACGGGATAGAGATACAGGGTAGCCCGGTTCCAGAGCGCCGTTAAACTGTCGTCTGTGCAGCTGTGCGTGAAGAGGCATCAGATAACAGTCAGGGCGCGGCCAAGCGTGAGCCTCGCCGCGAGTCACAGGGACAGGCCCGCCCGCCCGCCAGCCTCCCGGGGGAAGGACGCTCCCCAGGCCCCTCGGGACTGCCGCCAGAGCACGGGCACGGGGTACGGGACAATCCGGGCTGCGGAGAACAGGGGGCGAGTCCAGGCCCGCAGGCAGGGTGGGGCGTCTGCGGAGGCCGAGGGTCCCGGCAGGGCAGGTGGGGGTCTGCTCCCTTTCGGCCAGTGCGGCCCCTGGAGCCCCGATGGGAGGCCCCAGGGCTGGAAGCTCAGAGTGCCCTGCCCCAGCTGGACTTCAGACCACCAATCCAGTGGGGAGCAGAAGTGCCGCGTAGGCCTCCATGCTGATGGGGAAACTGAGGCTGGGAATAAGGCACCAGAGGGGAGGCAGGCCTAGGCCCCCGCCTGCTCCAGCCCACGGGGTCTGGGAACCCAGAAAGGGAATGGGGGGGGGTCTGAGAGCTCTGAGAGCGCACAAAGTCGTCCCCAAGGGTCATGGCTGGGCAGAGCTTCTGGAAACTCCAAGGCCAGGTGGGAGTTTCTCTAGGCCCCCAGGGGCCCCACCTGGCCCCCAGGTGCTTAAGCCCCAGGTTAGTAGGGGTGGGTGAGGGTCGGGAGGGGATGCATGAGGGTCACCCGTGGGCGGAGCAGGACAAAGGCATCCGGTGGGAAGGCAGACCCTGTGGGAAGATACAAGTGTGAACACGGCCAGCTCACGCGTGTGGCGTCCAGGCTGGGCTGGGATGCGGGGCCAGGAGGTGGCCAGGGGTGAGAACAGGGCGGAGGATGTGGCCTCCTCGGAACAGAGGGTTCCCTACTCACCCAGCAGACACCCCAAGATGGAGCGTTCCCCACTCACCCGGTAGACACCCCAGCATCCATCCGTAGCCCCCACCTGTGGCTGCCAGCCGAGGGGTTCAGGTCTGGGGCAGGAGGGGTGGCCAGCAGGTGCAGAAGGGTCTTTCCCGGCACCGGGACCTGCATACACGCTCACTACACACCCCCCGCCCCACCCCCCGCCCCAGGGTGCGAGCAGCGCTGGTGGCTGAAGGACAGAAACAGCCTGGTCTGCAAGTTGCAGAGGGCAGGGTGGCTGCCTGCCAGCTCGCCCATCCTCTCTCCTCCCTGAAGGTGGTGGGAGGCCAGGGGATGGGCAGAGAGCCGGCCACCAGGGCCACTCTTAGAGGGACGAGGAGCACTGCCACTTCGAGGAGGTTCAGGTGAGGCCGGTGCCCCCCCCCGCCCCCCCACCCCGTGCAGAGCCCGGGAAGGGCGTGGAGGGAGCACAGAGCCCACAGCCACCGAGGAGGGGTGAGGATTCAGCCGGTTCCCCTCACTGGCTCCGTCTGGGGCTCCGAGTGTCCCAGCCAAGCTGCCGGGCTCCTTGGCGGGCCGTCCAGGCCTTCGAGGGCGCGACTTTCGGGAGCCCGGCAGGAGCCTTTTCCGCAGGGCTGCGTTAAATAGGCATGAAAGGCGCGCGATCGAAAGATGTTCTACAGAATATTGATATTTCACTGCTCCCACCTGGGGCTGCGCAGTGGGGCGCCGGCTCAGGAATACAATATTTGCAGGGTCTTTTTCATAAAGGTCTTTATGGGTTTGGAAATTTAAACACCACAGAGCCTGAGTTGAATTGGAAAGCAAAAGTCTCTAAGCTTGTACATCTTAGAGGGAAAAAAATTCAATTAAGTGGGGTTTTAGCTGTTTCAATAAAATTGGACTCTCCCTTTTCAAGATAAGAGCTCTCCAGCGCAGAGAAACCTTTATGAGCCACAAGCCCCCACTTCTACACGCGTAATCCTCGCTCGGGACACAATACCCACAACAGGAAATCAATGTATAGTCGAATCAATTTGAAAATATAAAATAAACTAATATATGAGTGGAAAATTCACTTCCTATGGATTAAAAGCCACACAAATGGCAGAAAAATCTAGCTGTCTTTAGCAGCAGGAAGTGGTTCAGGGTAGGGGCTGGGGGTCTCTGCCAGGTCGGGGGCGGGGGGGGGGAGGGGCATGAAGTCCCTCCCACCCCCGCCGCACTGGGCGGTAGGAGCTGAGGCGAGAGCGCCCACGAACTCTCCCGGGGCCGGCGCTCCGGCGCCCGTCGTGAGGGCAGCCCTGCTGGGGCTCCCAGGCGCACCCGTGCTGGGACTGAGTCGTCTGCCTGCAGAAGGTGGCAAGGAACACCCAGCCGCTGAATATTCCTCTCTGGGTCGTCCACCCCACTCTCACGCCCCTCCCTCACCCTGGAGGGGCAGGCCGGCCGGCTGGCAGGACCCTGGGGGCAGGGAGGCAGGGCCAGGACGCGCTTCGATGGCCACGCGGGTCCGGGTCGCTGCCGCGAGGAGACAACCCACGGTCCGCCAGCCCCCGCGTGCAGCCTGCTTCTCCACTGGTCCCTCGCGCACTGGGTCCGCCATGCACTTGACCTCTCGCCCAGACACACAGTGGGAGAAGGGGCAGAGAGTATGTGTGCTCCCCCCCTCCCAGATCCACAGCCCTCCAACTTCCGTCTACATAGACACCCAGCCCTCCTCCTCCAGGAAGCCTTCCCTCCACCTGGGCGGGCCCGGCTCCCTCTGCGGCCAGGCCTCTCCCTGACCCACCCCCAGCTCCTGACCCAGACCATCTGCCAGTAATGGGGACTCTGGGCCTCCGAGACCACCCCGTCAGCTGGCTCCCTACTTCATCTCCACCTGAGGGCCCCCACACCTCTGTTCCACCCACCCCTGCAGCCGGCCCCCCAGGGCCACGTGCTCTGCTGTGGCAGGGTGGCCCCCGCCACGCGCCCCCAGGCCGCCCCCGCCACGCACTCCCACAGTCAGTGCTGCAGCCGGCAACTCTCCCTTCCGATTTTTGTTTCCAGGTATCTCCTCCAAGTGGCACAAGATGAACGAAGTGTCAACTCTGGGTCCCGGCGGCCTCTGCTCCCACATAACGGGCGTCTGGAAAGCTCCAGGAGCAGGTGCTCCTGGGTCCCCACCCAAGCTCCCGCTGGGCACACCCTCCCACCCAGGCACCCATCGATCTGCCAAACGACCACCCGCTCGCTCACCCAGACCCCCCAGTCGTGCGCGCACCCCCTCACCCATCGTACCCCCCTTCCTGCAGCCCGCCCGCTTCTAACCTAGTGCCCGTCCGGCCGCTGGCCCACTCCACTCGCTCATCCACCAGCCCCCGCTCGGGCTCACTCGTCACACTCGTACCCAACCATCCACAGCCCACCCACTCGCCCACTTGCCCACCGAATCACAAACCCGCCCCCACACGTTCGTCTGCCCACCAATTTCTCTCCCGTTCACCCGCCCCCTCTCCCACCCAATATGCACCCACCCCCCTCACATCCTTCCAACCACCCATCCGTGTACTCCCCTCCCCACCCAAATCCCTCCCCCGCACCCAGCCGGTGACCATCCAACCACCACCCACAGGCCACCTCTGCCCCCGCACACACCCCTGACGAGCCACCCCTAGACCACCCTTCTACCTGCCCATCTATCTGCAAACCCATAGCCAGCAACTGCCGTGGCCCGCTGGCCCGAGTCAGCCTACTCCCCACCCAGCCGACCACCCATCGGCTTACGCCACGACCACTGATGTTGGTGGCGGGGTGGGGCCCGCCCCGCCCGTGGGAACTGCCATTCCGTGGTCCACGTGTGGTCCCGCCCTGCCTACGCCGCAGTTCCGGGACTCATCCCCGGCTCCGTTCCCTTGGCGAACCGTGGTGGGCTCGTAAAGAGGACATGATGAGGAGGAAGCAGAACTCGCGACCGGGGCCTGGCGCGCGTGCAGGTGTCAGTGGTGACACATTTACAAGGCGGAAAACGTGCATACATTCTACAGCGGCTGAGCCACCGCCTGCTCTGGACCTGGCACCGGGCCAGCCTACGGGCAGAGCAGACCCCCACCTGCCCCGCGGTGGCCTTCTAGAAGGGATACAGGCGATCACACAGGCGGAGAAACAAAGCCGCTTTGCACAGCGGCAGTGCCCACGAAGACGGCACAGCCGGGTTTGGTTGGGGAAGGGGTCTCTGCACCCGGCGACAGGCTGGCCTCCAGTCCCTCACGGGACGATGCCTTTTAACCCTTGCCAACACCCCGGGGGCAGGGCCCCTGTAGGCGCATTTACAGAAGGGCTGACTAAGGCCTCTGGCTGTTGGCGGCTGCCCGCCCCCCTGCTCGGGCCTCCTGCCCCCTCCTGGCTCCGTCAGGCTCCTGTTCAGCCCGGTCTGGCCCGGCCTTGCTGTCGTGTCCGCCCCTCCCTGGACCCCCAGCGGCTCCCAGGCCCTGCCCCTCAGCCCGTGTGCAGCGTCTGGGGACGCAGCAGCCCGGCCGGCGGGCTCCGAGCGGGCAGGCGCCGAGTCAGCCGGAAGCCTGCAAATGGGCTCGTGAGCGGCGATCACCGTCCGGCATAACGAGGGGAAAAGCCCAATTTGTGAACACTTGGTCAATATGAATTAACACCATCAGGATAGATTCTGGACTAAATTGGACAATCACGTTGGCCGCTCCCAAGACCCGGCGACAATAGGTAAATTAGATCGTCATTAAATTATCATGAAGGAAAAATGCATAATCGGCAGTGGGGCTGGTAGAAAGATTATGGTTATTTACAAAAACCGTGCTGTTTGCAAATTTGTGCAAAATTATTTGTTCCTGGCGCAGTTTTATGGAGCTATCTACACATTATCTCCGCCTGAGCTCCCCAGCCTTGCATATTAACTAATGTCGCCGTTTAATTGGAAATAGAACAGCCAAATTGTAAATCGCTTTTCTGTCATCTGTCTGGTGTCCACACTGTCCCCAGGAGTCGGGCCCTTGGGGTGAGCCCTCCTGCCAGCTGGGCGGCGGGCTCCCCCGGACCTGCGCTGACCCCCGCGGCAGATTCTCGTCCCTGTCACCGGCCAGGCCAGCGCTGGGAGGAACACCTTTGTCTGCACGCCCACAGACTGGCTGCAGGGGCTCCGAGGGGGAGGTGAGCGGAACGGTCAGTGGGTGTTTGCAGACCTACAAAACTAAAGCACACTCATGGGGATGTGTTTGACACGGGTTACGTTTAACGGGTCTTTCTTCAGTTGGATCACCAAAGCCAGGAGGGCCGACAGTGAAGACAGTGGCTTCCTCTGGAAGGAAGGGCAGCTATGGGCCCTCCCAGCTCCCAGACTCACTAGCCGGGGGTGCCGCAGGGTGGGCAGGACCCCACTTGCGCTGGCCCTGCATCTGCTGGCCTGGAGGGTGGGCAGCGGGCCGGGGGTGGGGGCTCTTCCCCAGGGGCCCTGAGGGCCTGGAGATGCCCAGTTCTCGGCCTCCCACTGCCATGGGGGTGGAGATGCCCAGAGAGCCGGGGCGGGGGGGGGGGGGGGCGGGGAGGGGGTTAGGGCCCCATCTCCAGAACCACAGGTTTGCGCCTGCTGGCCTTCAGGCTGGGACACCCGGGAGCTGAGGGTCAGCAGGGCCTTGGCGGGGGCCGGCATGGGCCCAGTGGGCAATGTCGACTTCTTTAACTGGTTTATTTGTCTTACCGCAGTTGTATTTGTATGGGTTAAAAAAGAAAAACAGAGCACAGAGAGGCCCACGGGAGGCAGCCCAGGGGCGCATCCCGCTGTAGCCTCAGGATGGCTGTGCGCTAGAGACCAGACCTGCAGGTGACAGTGAGCTTCAGGGGCTACCGGGAGGGCCGAGGGACCGAGGGGGGGCACAGACAGCGGGACCAGAGACACCTGCGTGGACTCAGGAGGACATGGGACACCTCGAACTCTTGAGCCCCCACGGCCTCCCCCATCAGCTCCTGTCTGTGCTCTCGTCCCCAGGACACCAGCCAGGCAGGTGCACCCGCCCAGGACTCCGGATGTCACCTTCCTGCCCACGCAGCCGAAGTGGCCCCGAGAGCTCACGCGGACCCACAGCTTCTGCTATGCCACGACCTCCCTGTCACGTGGGGGGAGAAGCCCGGGTCCGGGAAACACTGCGAGGGAGGCGGACGTGCCTGAGGGCGACAAGGCCCAGGAGTGGAGCAGAGGCGGGGGCGCTGGGAGCTCACAGGTTGCCCTGCCTGCGTCTGTCCCGCCGTCACCGGTTCTACTCTGTGGTGTTTGCCGTCTGGCCTTCGGTTACGCGGCGTCTGGGGGTGTCACGCCTGGGGATGAGCCCCCTCGCAGGTGGGCACCCCTGCGTGGGGAGGGGCAACGGGAGGCTGCAGCTGCTCTGAAGTTCAGTGGGGCAGACAGTGCGGTCACCTGTCACCTCCGGACTCCCGTGCCCCCTCAGGCCCCTTCTATCCGCCCCCCCCCCCCCGCCCCCAACCGGCCTCCACTGAGTTCGCCCCGAGGTCCGGGACACAGCTGGTAGGGCAAGGACAGCACAGCCCCCCCGCCCCCGAGGTCCTCTTTGCCTTGCGGCCACCCTGGTCCCACTCTGGCAGGAAGGACAGGGTGTCCTTCCCAGGAAGCCCAGGGCCAGGCTCGGTGACCACCACCTTGCTCGGGGCCCCAGGCCCAGGACGGTGGTGGCTTCCTGCTGTGTGCCCTCCAGCCGCCCCGAGCCCGAAATCCCATGACCCCTCCTCCAGGTCCCGGCTCTGAGGGGCAGTGCATGTTGGTTCTGCTGCTTCTCGACTTACTCGGTTTTTGTTTGGTTGTTTTTTTTTTCAAATTTATTTATTTATTTTGGGAGAGAAAGCACGTGTGGGGGAGGGGCAGCGAGAGAGGGAGAATCCCAAGCGGGCTCTGAGCTGTCAGCACGGAGCCCGATGTGGGGCTCGAACTCACCAACCGTGAGATCGTGACCTGAGCCACCCAGCTGCCCCTCTACTTACTCATTGTCAGCTTTACGTGTGTGTCCCATTCTCCACACCGAGGACCCCCCTCGTTTCCACCTCCCTTCCCCTCCCCTCCTCCCAAGGTGGCTTATCACTATTCTAATTATCTCGTTGACAAAAAGTGCTCCCCTCCTCTGTGTCCTTACGCTGTGTTCCCTGGCCCCGCTGTGTGAGCAGATTATGTGTCCCCATTCGTTCCCTGAACCAGCTCCCAGCTGCCCGGTCCTGTTCTGGGGACTGGGTGTATCGGCAGGGGAGAAAGCAGACAGGCATCACCTCCCATGGGGCCCGCGGGCTAGCGGGGTGGGGACAAGGCTGCAGGTCGCAGGCACACCGCCCCGGGCAGAGGGGAGACCCGGAGAAAGAGAGAAAACCAGGCAGGGGATGGGCTGTTGACCACGGAGGAGGAAGGGAGGACGCGTGGTCCCAGAAGGAGCAAAGGAGGCCCTGGAAACGCAGGCAGGGGCCGGCGTGGCCAGGGAGGAGCAAGCACGGAGGTCAAGGTCAGAGAGGCCCCCCGAAGCCTGGCCGTGTGGGACCGTGCTCCCCACGGACAGGAGTGCCGTTTCAGCGGGATGCCCTAGCCGCTGGCTGGGTGACAGACTTCAGGGAGGCAGGCTGGACGTGGGGAGGCCAGAGGCTGCGTGGGGGCTCCTGCAGTTATGGAGGTGGGCGGGAGGCTGGCCCAGGCACCCCGGGGGAGCGCAGCCCTGCAGGACTGGGTCACGCTCACCGAGGGGGTGGTCGGGGGGGGGGGGGGCGGGAGGGTGGTTTCGGCCACGCGGGACACCCAGCTGGAGATGTGAGGGCGGCTGGTGCAGCAGCCTGGCACCGGGACCTGGGTGCTGGAGGAAGAAGTTTGGCCGCACGTGTGGCCTGGGAGGTGGGGACGGTGGAACCCAGGTGGGAGGAGACCCAGGGCCGCTCTGAACCAAGGAGGGGACGGACAAGGGACGAGAGAAACAGCCGGAGAGTGGCCCCGAATCCACGCCTGAGCGAGCCTCCGAAAGGGAGGAAGGGCAGACACGTGCATGTTCCTGTCCGTGTGTCTGTGGGGGGTCTGTGCGTGTCCACTGCGTGCCCACGTGGCCGTGGCCACGCGTGGGATTCCACAGATTCCGTGTCCACATCTCTTCGTACGCCCGTCCGTACATGCGCGTATCCACGTGACCGTGTTGCCCTCGTGTGTGTCCGCATCTATTTCAGTACACGTGGGCTCATGGGGGAGCAGGGGCCGAGGCCGGGGTCAGGATCCCAAGGACCACCCAGCCTGAGCCCGTCCCGAGCCGGGCAGAGGACCAGGGGGGGCCAGGGCCAAGCCAGGGTTAGGGTCACCGGGCATGCGCCGGGGAGCCGTGCCGGAATAAGTCAGAGGGTGCCCATGGCGGTCCCAGTCGGGGGTGACCGCGGCGGCCCCAGCTCCCAGCTCCCAGCTGCCACGGGGTTGCACCGCCCCCTGTGCCGGGGCCCGGGCTGGGCAGGGCTGGAGGGCGAGCGCAGAGGGAAGCCCCGCACCTGCCGGCCTCCCCTCCCCACGAGTCCGGGCGGGCGGCCTCCGAGTGTCGATTCTGCGTGACTAACTCATTGATCGCCTCGCCGGGGGTTAATTAATTAATTAGGGGTGGCCGCGGAGGATGGTGGGCCGGGGCCTGGGAAGGATCTCACCACTAGGAGCTTTATTAGTACATAAAATGAGTGTTTAAAACCCACATGGCCACGAGTACGCTGTTGAGGCTTTTCATTAAACAAACCTATAAAATTACTTGCCTCATTATGTATTTTCGTGGCTTCCTCTGCCTCCTTGCCCCCACCCACCTGCCTCCTGCACCCGCTCTAAGTGCCTATTTGAAATCAATTTCTCTAATAATGGACTTAATGAGCTCATCAATTAGGGCTGCCATAACCGAATGTAGGCGCACTCCGCGGTTATCAGTTAAACTCTGGAACTAATTTCCATGCTTCATCTATCAAGGGGGTGCCCACCACGTTGGCTGCTGCTCCGGGACGATAGGGAGACCCCGGGCCCTTCCCACCCGGTGACAGGGGCGGCCTGGGAGAGGACAATGGGACCTAGCTGCCCAACGGCCGGGGGAGCGGCCCAGGCCCCAGGCGCGGCCTCAACGGCGTAATTAGCAGTAATGGATGACACGGGCGGCCGAGATAAGATGGTCGTTCCGCATGGAAAATCCCATTAGGCCTTTCTTACCTCTCCACGCAGCCTGCAACAAGGCCGCCCGGCCCCTCAACCCCCTTAAATAACGCCCAACAGGCCGTCTACACGGAGGCCTCCTGCTTCCCCAAATGCCAGTGCCCACAGGAGGGGAGGGGGGTGGGATGGCGGGAAGGAAAGCAGAGGGTCTGGGGTCCGCCTTGCCGGGTCCACTCAGGGGCAGGTGGAGTGAGGATTCCAGAGGGCAGCAGTCGGAGAAAGCTAGGGCGGCAGAAGGTTCTGGAAGCTGGGCCAAGAGGTATCAGGAAGCGCCGGGTCAAAGAGCTGTTGCTGGACACAGCGAGGTGTGTCCACAGGCCCAACAGCCCACGGTTGCCAACCAGGTGAGACGGTGGGGGAGGGACAGGGCGGAGGGGAGAGGGGCCAGGGGCCAGGGAGACCCTTCTGGGTGGACCCAGAGCAGGACCTGGGCATCAAGAGCACCGGGTTCTGGAGACACTGCTGGTGCCCAGTAGAGGCTCAGTACAGATGGACAGGCGAACGGATGGAGGGGACGGCAGTCTGCGCCTGGGAGGTTCCACGTGAAAACCTGCACCCAGGGGAGGGGTGACCACGCTGGGGCCCCCGCGCCCTAGAATTCTTTGCTGTCACGTGTCCCACCCGGACCCCAAGTTGAGTGGCTGCCCAAGAGGGACAAAGGGGAACAAGGTCCCAGCATCAGGTCAGTCTGAGTGTCTCCCTGGCCAAACTCCATCTGTGGGGGAGTGTGAAGGAATGGGCCCCTCACCTCAGGGTGCCCTTGGGAAACCGAGGCACGGAGCGTGTGCGGCCACCGTCCCCAAGCCAGGGCACATCCCGCGGGTTCACCCGGGACCCTGCCCCCACGGCCCGCCGGGGCCGCAGGCTGAGCCTGGCTCTCTCTGCTGTTCCAGGGGGAAGCCATGCGCTGCTGGGCAGAGCGGGGCAGGGGGAAAGGGGCTGGAGGGTAGTGGCGCTGGGGGCAGAGGGTGTTGAGGGAGTTAGGGGGAAATGCTAGGGTCCAGGGGGGTGGAACAGGGGAGGGGTGTGTTCTGGGGGTCCAGGGTCCAGGCACTGGGGGCTGGGGGTCTTATGGGCAGAAGGTATTGGGGTAGCTAGGGAGTTGGGTATAGGGGAGCGGGGGGACAGGGTCCTGGAGGGCTGGGGTGGGGTACCTCCAGGAACTGCCCTGCCATTACTCCCCCTGAGCCCCTCTTGCACCACACACCCCCTGCCCCCCCCCCCCCCCAGGAAGGTGGCAAGGCTTGGGGGCTTGGGGCTGGGGGGGGTGGGGCAGCCTCCTGGTGAGTGGGGCTCCTGTCGCCCGCTTAGCCCGCTGCTCCCAGTGATTTGTCATAATCAGCCCAGCTTTTCTCATTAGCGAAAGCCATTAGCTGGCTTTATCAGCAGCTGAGAGGAGGGATGTTGCCTTGGGCAAGGGCCTGGCCAGGCTGCCTCCTCCAGGCTGCCCTCAGGGCTAGCCCCACCCCTCCACCCCCTCCGCTGCCAGCTCAAGGCGGGAGACCACCACAGACCAGGGGGGCCTGGCCTGGAGGGGGGAGGGTGGGGCCAGACCGCTCAAATCCTTCGACCCTCTGCCCCAGCCCTGCTGGCCCCAGACCCCCTGCCCTTGGGCACACCAGGGCCCAGAACTTGGGCTGAATTGAGCCAGGGTCCCGGGATTCAGACCCAGACTTCGCTGCAAGATCCAGGGAGGGACTGTGGGTCCCTGCCCTGTGCAGTCCCTCCCACAGCCCCGGGGGACAAGGATTCGAAGGCACTCACTGTGTGGCGGTCCCACCCCAGATGCTGGGTGATGTCCAAATGCGCTGCTTGCTTGGGGGCGGTGACTGCAATGAACCCAGAGCAGGGACGGGCGGTGGGGCTTGGCGGCCGGCTGCGCACAGGGTGGGCCCTCCTGGCTTGGGCAGTGGGGTAGAGCCAGGAGGGCTCTGGGCAGAGGGCGACCCCCTCAGGCAGAGCCATGGGAGGCAGGGGAGTGACCCAGTGGAGTCCACGGGTAAGTGGGGGGGGGCGGGGCAAGAACGGACTCCCTCAGGCTGGGTCTGGGGCACTTGGAGGTGCAGAGGTTGGGGCAGGGCGGTGAGACTGGTGGGGGGAGGGGAGACGTGGAGCCTTTGCAGGAGGAACCGGTCAGCTAGGCGGGCTGACCCTGAGATGACCCCATGTGGGGCGTAACCTGGGATCTGCGACCTGCCCTGGGATTTCACAGTGTCGATGCCCAAGGTGACCGGACAGGTGTCCTCCTGAGAGGACACCGGAAAGGGTCAGGGGGTGGGGAGAGAAACTTGGGCAGCTCCTCGGAGAGGAGGGGAAGGAGGGCAGAGGGGTGCGAGGCAGGAGGGACAAGGCAGGGCTCTTGAAGATGGAGAAGGACCAGCCCATAGGTGCTGGGGGGAGGCTGGGCAGGGGGCAATGATGGAACTAAGAGGGGGACCCTGTGGGGTCAGTGGCCTGGGGAGGCCAGAGGGCAGGTGAGACACAGAGAGCCTGGAATGCCCAAGTCCACATCCCAGCTGAACCCCTCCATGCAGCCCTCAGGGCTGGACCCAGGAGCCGGCGGCGCTCTCCACCTGGGGCTCTGCCCTGCCCTGGCCCTCCCTAATTCCTAGAGACCATGGCCTCAGTCTCCAGTCCCACGTAGGGGTCATGCTTGGCTGCTCGCAGGGCCCCCATGTCCTGGGCCTCACAGTGAGCGTCTGAGTGTAGTTCAGAGCCCTCGGAACAGCTGCTCTCAGAGGGCAGGACCTGTGCTTTGGTCATCGCGGGCTCCTCTGGTGCCCAGTGCCACAGGCAGAAGGTGCCCGCTGAGAACGATGTGAATCAGCGAGCGAGCGGGTGGAGGAAGGGCTAGTGAGACCTGACCCAGCCTGGAGGTCACATTGCTCCCCTCTCAGAGAAGTGCCAGCGGCCTCCCAGGCAGGGCAGGCAAGGGTCTGCCATAGGTCAAGGTCCACGGGACTTCCTAGCCCTGGGCTGTGTCCTCACTGCCAGCCGAGCCTTGGGGCTGCTCCGTCCCCATCTGCGAGGTCCCAGTGCCACAGGGGTAAGCTCAGGAGCCAGGAAGGTGGTGGTGCTGAGGGCCCACCTGTCCTCTGTAGTAGGAAAGTCCAGGCCTCTTCCTCCCTGGATGTGTGACCCGAGCTCAGAGACTAGCAGTTAGCAGAGACCCTCAGCTGAGGGTCTCTGAGCCATCAGCTCGTGGCTCAGTTGCTCAGAAAAGGCGACACGAACTCCAGCTGGGGACACACCACTCAGGTGAGGCTGTTCCTGCAGATGGTCTCTGTGTGGGTAAGGGTCCCAGCCTGGGACCTGGGCTCCTGGCACTGGGGCCTGGAGGCCCACAGCGTCTCTGGCCACAAAGCAACACCTTGCAAGTAGATTGGCTGTGATTGCTTAATAACCTCTTGGCCAGACATTTGTGGATGAACCAAAGCCTGGTGTGGGCTGTTTTAGGTGTCCATTGAGATGGCTGAGACTGTCCTTGGGTTGTCCTCAGGCCTGGACAGGGCTAGAGTGTGGCCCCAGATGTGCCTCCATGGATCAGATGGGGCAGGCAGAACTAGGGCTAAGGTCTAGAGAAGTGTGAGCTGTCTCATGTGTGCATGCCAGAGCTCATCAGCTCATGTCGATGGGCACAGTTGAGGTGACAGAGCCTGGGGCCCCACAGTGCTGGGAAAGACTTCAGATCCAGGAAAATTACTCCCTCTGCCCTAGTATGGGATAGGGGAGAAGGCTCACCTGCAGAAGAGAGCATCTGCAGAGGAGGGATACCTATAAAGGGGATGATTCTCTAGAGGAGGAATATCTGTAGAGGAGGGGCACCTGTAGGAGAGAAGCATCATCAGCAGAGGAAGAGTATCTGCAGACAAAGAGTATCTGTAGAGGAGGAGTATCTGCAGAGGATGAGTATCTGTAAAGGAGGAGTATCTGCAAAGGTGGAGTATCTACAGAGGAAGAGTATCTTCAGGGAGGAGTCTCTGTAGAGGAGGAGTATCTGCAGATGAGGAGTATCTGTAGAGGATGAGCACCTGTAGAGGAGGAGTATCTGTAGAGGAGGAGTCTCTGCAGAGGATGAGCATCTGTAGAGGAGGAGTATCTGTAGAGGAAGAGTATCTGTAGAGAATGAGAACCTGCAGAGGGGGAGTATCTGTAGATAATGAGCACCTGCAGAGGAGGAGTATCTGTAGAGAACGAGCACTTGCAGAGGAGGAGTATCTGTAGAGGACGAGCACCTGCAGAGGAGGATTATCTGTAGAGGACGAGCACCTGCAGAGGAGGAGTATCTGTAGAGGACGGGCACCTGCAGAGGAGTATCTTCAGAGGAGGAGTATCTGCAGAGGAAGAGTATCTGTAGAGGAGGAGTATCTGTAGAGAATGAGCACCTGCAGAGGAGTATCTGCAGAGGACGAGCGCATGCAGAGGAAGAGTATCTGTAGAGGAGGAGTATCTGCAGAGGAGGAATATCTGTAGAGAATGAGCACCTGCAGAGGAAGAGTATGTGCGGCGGAGGAACATCTGCAGAGGAGGAGTATCTGCAGAGGAAGAGTATCTGTAGAGGACGAGTGCATGCAGAGGAAGAGTATCTGTAGAGGAGGAGTATCTGCAGAGGAGGAGTATCTGTAGAGAATGAGCACCTGCAGAGGAGGAGTATCTGCAGAGGAAGAGTATCTGTAGAGGAGGAGAATCTGCAGATGAGGAGTATCGGTAGAGAATGAGGGCCTGCAGAGGAGGAGTATCTGCAGAGGAAGAGTATCTGTAGAGTAGGAGTATCTGCAGAGGAGGAATATCTGCAGAGGATGAGCGCATGCAGAGGAACAGTATCTGTAGAGGAGGAGTATCTGCAGAGGAGGAGTATCTGTAGAGAATGAGCACCTGCAGAGGAGGAGTATCTGCAGAGGAAGAGTATCTGTAGAGGAGGAGTATCTGCAGAGGAGGAGTATCTGCAGAGGATGAGCGCATGCAGAGGGAGAGTATCTGTAGAGGAGGAGTATCTGCAGAGGAGGAGTATCGGTAGAGAATGAGGGCCTGCAGAGGAAGAGTATCTGCAGAGGAAGAGTATCTGTAGAGGATGAGCGCATGCAGAGGAAGAGCATCTGCAGAGGAGGAGTATCTGCAGAGGAGGAGTATCTGTAGAGAATGAGCACCTGCAGAGGAGGAGTATGTGCAGAGGAGGAACATCTGCAGAGGAGTATCTGCAGATGAAGAGTATCTGTAGAGGAGGAGTATCTGCAGAGGAGGAGTATCTGTAGAGAACGAGCACCTACAGATGAGGAGTATCGGTAGAGAATGAGGGCCTGCAGAGGAGGAGCATCTGCAGAGGAGGAGCATCTGCAGAGGAAGAGTATCTGTAGAGGAGGAGCATCTGCAGAGGAGGAGTATCTGTAGAGAACGAGCACCTGCAGAGGAGGAGTAGACGAGCGCCTGCAGAGGAGGAGCATCTGCAGGGGAGGAGTATCTGCAGAGGACAAGCGCCGGCAGAGGAGGAGCATCTGTAGAGGAGGAGTATCTGCAGAGGAGGAGTATCTGTAGAGGACGAGTGCATGCAGCGGAAGAGTATCTGTAGAGGAGGAGTATCTGCAGAGGAAGAGTATCTGTAGAGAATGAGCACCTGCAGAGGAAGAGTATCTGTAGAGAATGAGCACCTGCAGAGGAGGAGTATCTGCAGAGGAAGAGTATCTGTAGAGGAGGAGTATCTGCAGAGGAGGAGTATCTGCAGAGGAAGCGTATGTGTAGAGGACGAGCACCTGCAGAGGAGGAGCATCTGCAGAGGAGGAGTAGACGAGCACCTGCAGAGGAGGAGCATCTGCAGAGGAGGAGTATCTGCAGAGGACAAGCGCCGGCAGAGGAGGAGCATCTGCAGAGGGGCAGGGGCTGGGCTGGGATCTTCTGGGCAACAGATGCAGGTGATGCCTGAACAGGAGCTGGCTGGGTACAGGATGGCATCTTGAGTTTCCCCCAGGAGCTGAGACGTGTTCAGGGGAAGATGCATTATCCCACTGGTACTGGGGACACTGACTGTATCTGCCCCCCGCTCCCAGACAAGGGCCAGGAGCAGGGACGGTTTGTGTGGAGGCTCAGGATGAGAGCAAGTTTCCCACAGGGGCTCACCTCCCAGATTTTACGTAACTTCTTCCCCACACAGGGAAATGCCACAGCCTAGAGTGCCCAAGTCCACATCCCAGCTGAACGCCTCCTTGCCTCAGTTTCCCTGACTATAGAACGAGGACGGTGAAAACACTAACTTCAGGGTTGTGACGATCACATGAGGCGATATAAATGCCGCTCTAAGTGCCACACGTGGCACAGAATGAAGCTAAGGAAGAGGTGCTGCTGCTGCTGCTGCTGCTGGTGATGGTTGTACAGTGATGGTGATGGTGGCAGAGCTGGTGGCGCTGGTGGCCGTAGTGTTTGTGAGCACCAAGGTGAGAGGATGTAACCCCTGGATCATAGGGGACACGAACGCTAGCATGAGCTCACTGGGTGTCAGGCAGTCGGGCAGGTGAATCCAGCGACGTGAGCTTGTGATCAGAGGGAACCTGCAGGTGGGGAAACCGAGGGCAGAGGGGCAAGGCTCCGGGCGGAGCTTCAGGCCGGGGTTGACGGACCAGGGCCCTGGTTCCCTCTCCTGGGCCGTGAGCCGTGAGTAAACCACCCCTCCCTTGCGAAGCCCAGAGCAGGGGGCTCAGCCAAGGGTCCCCCGCTCCCCCGCCGAGCACCCCTGTGCTCATCCACACGTGGTCCGGATGCAGGAGCCACTTTGGGCCACGGCTGCCTCCTCCCCTCCTAACCCCGGTTCTCTTCCTCCTTCACTTTGCCCCTGGCACCACAGCACCCCCCAACCCCACTGTGGGTCAGGCGGCCAGCATTAGGGCTCCTTCCGCACCGAGAGAGGAGCTCTGCAGATGATGTGGGGGGAGGCCAGGCTGGGACCTGGTGGAAGGGAGGCTGACCTTGACACGGAGGGAGCTCAGGGGACGGGACCGCCCTTGGGGGCAGCGGCTGCTCCCTCCTGGTGGCGAGGCCCCCGATCTTGGCCCTCTTAGAAGCCCTCTGCGTCAGGCCTCAGCTGGCTGTCCGGGCGCCCCCTGTGGGATGGACCGGCGGCCCTCCCTCGTGGCGGTGGCCCCTCACTGAGGCTGAGTGCGGGGAGCTGCCGCGTAGCCCCTGGCCCATCTCCTGGGCATTTGCTTTAAATTTGCTGAGGCCACAAAACAAGCCAGGTTGGGCTGTCAGGGGCTGGCGGACGGCAGAGAAAAATCCTAGTGGCAATGTGGGTTTGGCCCCTCCCTCCTCAAGCCCAAAGCACGCCTCTGAAATGTCCTGGGGCCGGGTGACCCTTAGATCTTCAGTTCCAGCCAGAGTCTGGGGGGTGGGCACCACCACAGAGAGGGTCTGCCTGGTCAGCGCCAGGCCCAGCCCTTCCACCCCTCTCCTCCAAAGCCACAGGCTCCCGGGAGATGTGGGGGACGTCCCGTCCCCGTCAGGCCCGCCTAGAAGGGCTGGGCAGTACGTGGCCCTCAGCCCAAGTGGTCCTGGCCGCTTAGGCAAGCCGGGTCCTCGGAGCCGTCAGCAGCTGGGCCCGGCAGTCACAGGGTGCCCAGCGAGATGCGGTGGGCTCAGGGGCGCCGTGTGGGTCTAGGCAGGGATGCCAGAGAGCACGGCCAGCAGGGACAGGGTTAAGAGCGTGCCGCCGGCCTCCCTCCCGCGCCTTGAAATGGATCCCTGGTTCCAGAATGACTCCGCTTCCCCTCTTAATCTGTATTTTACGAGTGAGAAGCTTTGCATTATGCAAATCGTTAGATAGGAACAGGTGACATTTCAGCAAAGAACATGAGCGGGAGCGGGCCAGCGGGCGGGCTGCTGATTTAGACATTAGTATTTGTCACCAGGGCGCAGGGGCGGAGGGGGCTCGGCTATTCGCACCTTAAGGTGGAAGTGTTGGTGGCAGGCCCGGGCCGGCCCACACCCTTCAGCAGGGGGCACCCAGCACGCAAGGGAGGCCGCACCCTGCAGGGCCGTCCTCGTGCTCAGGTGGCCCTCGGGGCAGGGCCAGCACGGCTCCATTTTACAGACAAGGGCACCAAGGCACAGAGAGGCCACGGACCAAGCCCGAGGCCCTAGAGCTGGAGACGGGGCGGGACCCAAGCCGGGCCGGCAGCTGGGGCCTAGGCGTCTGCGGCCCTCCCTGCTGTCCTGGGGCCCACCGTGCCCAGGCCGGCCCTCCGTGTCCTGGTGCCCCGGGCCTATGTCAGCCTGAGCACCCTCACACGGGCATCTGCCCCCGTGCGCCCACCCCCCAGGGCTGTGCCGCCCATTCCATGGTCTCAGCTCCACCCTCGGCCCACAGAGCCCCAGACTCCTCCTCCTCCTCCTCGCCTGAGGGTGCTCCCCCAGCCCCTCTGAGCGCAGAGCGATGTGAGCTGTGGCCATCTGTCATTCCATTGTCAAACGCATCCACCTTCCGCTTCCCGGGAAGTCGTTGAGAGGAAATGGACGGACAGAGAAGCCAGGGGCCACGCGCCTCACGGGGTGGGGGCGGGGGGGGTAGCTGCCGTGTCCTTCAATTTTCTAGCTGCCTGACGGCGCTCCACGCTCCGGGCACCGAGCGCCCGTGGGAATTAAAAAACCGAAAGCTCTTCCGAAGGCCGAGGCGAGCGTGCGGGCCCCAGGGACCAGGCAGGGCTGGATTTCCTCAGGAGACCGTGCGGACGTCCCCAGGCAAGGGCGCCAGGGGCAGCCACGCAGTGGCCGCTCCCTGCGAGCCCGTGCTGACGCTGGGCCTGCTGCGCTGGCTGGTAGGGCGGCTGGTCTGTCCGAGGCTTTGCTGGCCAGGCTCCTGGCAGGGTGTCTGGGACAGGCCCTGTGCATCCGGGGGGGCGGGGGGAAGGGGGACTCTGGCCAGGGCCACAGTCAGAGTCAGGGCCACCTGCCCCTTGGGCCTTGGGCCTTGGGCGTCGTCTGCAGGCCCGGGGGGGGGCCGCACCGAGGGGTCTACTCCTCCCTCTGCAGAGCCTGGGTGGCCCTCCGGGTGCTCAGAGGAGCTGTGGGAGGGGTCCCCGGTGGGCCCCTTCCCGGGGCAGTTCCACCAATGTTCCTCAGGTGTCCCCCCGAGGCTGCGGCTGCTGGGAAATCTTAAAGCCATCCTAGATGACCCCAGACGACCTCCAGGGCCTGGTAGCTTACGCAGCCTCAGAAATGGCCGGATAATGGGGGGCTGGGCCCCGGGTCGGGACAGCAGCCCCCACCCCAGCCACCGGGACTCATCACCATCGGGGGTCCCCTCTGTGCCCTGGAGGACGGCCCGCCCTCCCACGGACTCCCAGGAGGCTCCCCCACCCAGAACCAAGGTTTCTCTGCGGGGCTCACTGTGGACCGAACTGTGCTCACCCGGCTGGGTGGGGCAGGGGAGGGGGGGGACTGGCTGGTGGGACCGCCCGAGGGGCACAGGCCTGGCCCGAGGCGAGGAGGGCACTCGGTGGGTGACAGCAGGCCCACGGGCTCCTGCCTCGAGGCCGCTTGCTGCATGGGACGCGGTATGTGCAGCGAGTGTCGCTCCCCACCCCACCCCACCCCACCCTCACCCCCACCCCCGGCCGCAGGACTCAGGGCTCTGTCACTCAGCAAACACCGTGAGTCCGGGAAGGGGCCCCGGGGGGACAAGAAGAACCCCCCTTCCCCAGCAGCCGAGGACATGCCCCAGGCCCCGCGCCGGGCTTGGCTGACCGCGGAGTGAGGGCTACCGTCCGAACCGCAGGAGCGGCGACAGCCCATGTGGACTGAGCAGCTGTGGGGGCGTCTTTGCAGTGTGCCCCCCAGGCACCAGCCCCTTTCCACCCCCGAGGTCGGCCGTAGGGCTCCCCCCCCCCCCGCCCCGAAGACTCTTGCTGTGTGGGTCCCTGTCTACCCTGGGGCTCCTTCTGCCCTCCAAGCCTGACACCCCCGCCCGTCCCTCCATCCGGGAGGACACAGCAAACCACAGAACAGACCCCGAGTAAAACCCACACTGCTGCCGTGTGAGGTGGGGCAGCGAGTGCCTGTCAGGTGGCAGGGATGCCCTGAGGAGGGACAGGGAGGGGAAGGCCACACAGGGTGGGCTCGAGGCCCAAGGGACGGGGGTGGCACAGAGGAAGGAGGGAGTGGACGCCCTGGAGAGGCCTCCGGACCAGATCCGGGAAGATCTGGACAAAAGCCGGGGCTGTGCGTGCAGGGGAGGGAGGTGTGAGGCAGGCGTGGGTGACCCACGGCCAGAGCGCAGCGTGACCAGCCCTCGCCTCGCAGGCAGGTGCCCACGCACACAGGGTGAGGGGTGTGCTGGGGGGGGGCAGGGAGGGGGGACGGGGACAGTGCAGGGGGGGGAGGGGAGGACCCTCTGTGGGGTGGGCACAGGAGGGGAGGAGGGACCCAGGGGGAGCCGCCGTGCTCCTGCGTCCCCAGGATGCTCTTCCTGCACCCGCCTTGCCACACCTCCCCAGGCTCGATGCCAACCTGGGCGGGCAGCCACCCCTGGGACAGGTCGGTATGTAGTAGGTGCTCAACAAACGTGGAGTAAACAAAGATTCAGAAACGGGCATTTATTTTTATTTAAAAGCACTAGGTGCTGCCGAAGCCAGGCTCGGTGGTGGATCCCTGCCCCCTGGGCCCCAGGCTCTGGGGACGGGCACTCTGACAGAGCCAAGGCCCCCACGGCCCAGGGCCCCCCAAGTCCCCTGTCCTGGAGCCCTCACACCCCAGTCTGCCTGCCCGCTGCCCCTCTGGTGGGGGCCAGTCCCTGTCCTGGCTGAGGAGCTCCTGGTCTACGTTTAAGATGAAAAGCAAGGGCGGCCCCAGTTCACTAGCGAGTGTGGGGCTTGACATTTGCATGAGAAAGGGAAGCCCTGTCCTTATCGGTCAGGGGACCAGTGTCAATAACGACTTACCTTCAGGCTCATAAATGTCGCTCTCGGGGTGCTCATAAACAACGAACTCTCTCTTTAAATGAGCAAGTGGAGCTATTTATGGGCTCCTATTACGCGTGATGATGGGTAATCGCGGGAGGAACGTTGCCCAACACAGCCCTGTGGGTGCCCACCCCTAGCCCGGGGAAGGGGAGGCTGGGGTGGGGGGAGGAGCAGCGGGGGCCCCACGCCCCCAACCCTGGCCACCCACCGAGTCCTGTGGGGACAGCCTGGGCCTGGGAGGGGATGCCACCAGGCTTGAAACCTGCCAGAGGTGGAGATTTCAACGTGGAGGTCCCCAGGGCCAGACGAGGTGGTCAGACTCCCACTCCCTCCTGGGAGCCTGAGCCCCGGGCCGTTTGTAGAAGCTCCTGTGGGTGCAGGTGACTTGGAGCAGGTGACCAGCGTGTGTGGGTCCAGTGACGGCTCCTCACAGGTGTGGGAGTCCCGGGGCACACGGGGACACACAAGCATACGTACAAACTCGTGTATGAACACACTAATACACACCCACCCCTGGGCACACCACACCCCTCACATACACTCATGGGAGAATATACCGCAACATACACACACACACACACACACACACACACACACACACAGCCTTCCACAAACCCGAGGGCCTTGCCTTTAACACACCTCTCCCCCTTCCCCGCCCCTCCTCCTTTCTTCTCCCTCCCCTCTCTCCTCTCCCCATCCCTCCTCTCCTCCCCTCCCTGCTCTCCCTCCCCGTTCCCCTCCTCCTTTCCTCTCCCCTTCCCTCTCTCCTAACCCTCCCCCTCTTCCTCCTCCCCTCTCCCTCCCTTTCTCTCCTCTTCCTCCTCTCCCCCCTCCCCTCCTTATTTTCCTCCTCCCCCTCCCCTTCTTTCCCCTCCTCTTCCTCCTTCTCCCTTCTCCTCCTCCCCCTCCAGCAGGCACACCACACTGGAGCCAGAGGGATTTCTTCTTTTTCTAATTATAATTTGGGGACAATTTTAGATTTAGACAAAAGTCACAAAGCTGAGAGAGAGAGCCCCACACACCTGCCCAGGGTCCCTGCCCTTCACCGTCATCAGGAGGTGCCTGTGTCACAACTAGGAACCCAACGGCAGCACATTACCCTCAAGTAAACCCCAAGCTTGGTCGAATTTTCCATTTTCCCCACTGTGTCCTTTCTCTGGCCCAGGACCTCTGCTGGACCCTACACTGCCTTCTCCTGAGCCCTCAGTCTCTCCTGGTCTTTCTCGGCCTTGACAGCTTCAGGGTTAGCCTGGCGTCCTATAGGATGTCCAGCTTGCCTTGTCTGGTCTCTGTCTCACAGTCAGGTGACATCACTCCTACCAGGGACAGTGGCTCGGCCAGGTGGCCCATGGGGCAGGTGGGGGACCCTGTGCCTGGCCCACTTGTAGGTTCTAGCACATTTCAGAGACACCCACCGGGCCCCCCCCCCGCACATACCCTTCATCCCCAGGACCCCGAGGCCTGGGAGCCATGCCACACAAGCCCCACTCTCCCCCTCCTTCCTGCCCTGCCCAGCAGGCCCCACTGCTGCTCGGGGGTCCTTGCCCCCAGCCAGGCGTCCTTGGCCACCCTACCACCCACCAGAGTGGCCTGTCTGCTCCCTGGTCGGTGCCTGCCCCTGTGGAGTGTGGCAGGGATTGTCCCGGTCACTATGAGCCGAGCCACAGCGCCAGGCTCAGCCCTACCAAGGGCCCTGCTGTTACTTGGCGTACCTGAGTGCCGGCCCTTTGCACGTGCCACCCCTCGGGCTCTCACAGGCAGTATGGGAAGTGTGGCAGGCAGCCCCTGGTGGCCGGGGCGGGGGGCGGGGGTGGGCAGCAGAGCAGGGGGGACAGGAGGCGGCCAGCACGTGACAGGGGCTCAGAGCAGCTGGGCAGCTCTACCCCAAAGCACGGCAGGTGGGGGCTGGGCTCCTGGATGTCAGGGGCCCGGCTGCCATAGGTTCAGACTATGTGTGCCCTTTGGCTACAACGACATTTCATCACCTCCCGAAGCCTCAACAAACTTGACCCAAGGGGTGAAAGCTGTGTGACGCAGACACTACGGACACGTGGCTGGCTGGCTCCCCAGCGAGGCGAGCAAGGGAGGCTCCGAACTGGCAGCCTCACAGGCCGATTCTGCTCTTTCGAAGGCAGGTGCGATGGTCTGCCCCACACTGCAAAGGGGCCTACGCCCTGGCACAAGGAACAGGACACCCTGTCCCTCAGGGAGGAGACAGAGCTCCAGGACTGCGGGGGACCGGACGGGGACAGGGTCGGGTTGCCGTGTACAACCTGGGCTGTGTCTGGGCCAGTGACCCTGAGGCTGCAGGGCTTCAGCCAAGGCCACAGCTGAGAAGTGGGTGTCCCGAGGGCACTGAGGAAGAAGACAGTGCTGGGGGCTGACCCAGAGCTCCCCAGGGCAGCTGTGACAGCAGGCTGGGTGGGGGCTCGGGGGGTGGTGTTGGAGGCTGGGGCTGATGCTGGGGCGCACCTGTCCCCTTAGCGGGAGGATGGCCCAAGCGGTCCATTTCCTGTCTCCACCCAGGGAGCGGCCTGACGTCCTCCGGACCTAAATGAACAACCTCCCTCCCTGCTGTGTTAGTGGGAAGCTGGGGGGCCGGGGGGGCGGCTAGGAGCCGGTGGGCGTGCAGCCGGCCCCCCCAACAAGCCCAGGCGGAGCCACCTGGCCACCCCCCCTGACCCCCCCCCCCCCCGCAGCTGGAAGTGTCCCGCACAGGTGGGGTCGGCCGGGGCCACAGCCTGTCTCACGCCTCTCCCGCACGCATCCCCCTGATTCCACCTTAAATGGGTCTGATCGGCCTGCGCACCGGTGAGCGCGCGCATGCTAATATCGAGGCCAATAAAGAGCAAATCAGGGCCCAAGCCTGCCGCCTTAGCACACAGTCAGAACTGATGGCTGCAGAAGTCATAAAGATCTCATTTAATCTCGCGTCTATCTATCACCGCGGACGTCTTGGCCCTCTTTGTGCGGGGGTAATATGTGCTCATTACAAAAGCAAAGCAGATCTGGCATGAATAAACGCAGGATGAAGTGCTCACTTGGAATGCGACAGCGTGATCAGTGGCGGCAGTAATCGCGGAGAATCGAGGGCTAAATTATTCCATAACCGTGATTTGAGGGGACAGCCCGGAGCACCCCACGGCTGCCTGCGGCGGCAGCGACGGGGCCTGATAAAACATCCTTCCCAATTTACGGGGCCGCGCTTGACCAGTCTGCCGCGGTGCGCGCCGTCTAATCATGCCATCAGTGCCGCGAGAAGGGGCTCAAATGAAAGGAGATTGGAAAACTACCCTCAATTGAAATCACATTTGTAAATGAGGCAGGCTTTTCTGTTCAGAGTGTGAACGTCACGGTAAATCTGCCTGAGGAGTCATGGACAGAGCGGCTGGTGGCGGGCAGGGGTGGCACAGGAGCGACGGGGACCTGCCCGTGCCCGGGGCGGGGGTCCACGCTCGGGAAGACGCCCAGAACGGCGTGGGTCCCGCGGGGCAGCGTCACAGAGGAGGGGACGCCTGGTCCGCTGAGACGGGCCCTGGGCAGCGTCTCTGAAGCCCGCTCTCCGTCTGTGACGTGGGGTGCGGGGCGGCCTTCTCAGGGCAGGTGGGGCGGGACGGGTGACGGAGGTGCCCAAGCAGTACCACTTCCCCCCTGCCTTCCGGGGGCGGGCGTTGGGGGGCTCGCGCCTGCCTCCCATTCTCCCCTCTGCACCCGTCTGGCTCCTCCCTCTAGACCTTGTCTGCCTGCCCGTGCCCCCCCCCCCAGTTCTCCCAGGCTGGGGTGGGGGTGGGGGGTCATCTCCGTCCCACCCCAGGGCTGGGGCTGGGACTGCCCTCAGAGGAGACGGAGCTGGGCACAGGCCAACTGGGGGTAGGAGGCAGGGGGCAGGTTAGTCTGACCGGCCGTGTGCCCCATGACCTTGGCATGTCCCCAGGTCCAGGCATACGCACTGGGGACACTCAGAGCAAGGACAGCCATGCATGCACAGGGAGAGAGGAGGGGAGGGGAGGCCTGGCCCTCAAGGGTGGCCATGAACCCCCATGAGAACCGCACGCCCGGATGGGACTGATGGAGGGCCGTGCAGCCGCTGGCCCTAGATAGAGGTCCTCCCCGACCGGGTGGTGGCAGGGCCCGTGTGGCGGCAGGAGGGGGAGCTGGCGCAGAGCGGAGGGAGCCATCCGGCGGGCCGGTCCAGCCTGGGGGGTGGTGTCCCGCCTCGGGAGCACAGCTCGGAGCATGGCCGCTCTGGGCAGCACTCGGGGCCCCTGCCGGCTGAGGGGGCCCTGGACATTTGGGGGTCCGGCCGGGCTCGGTGCCACCTTGTGGCCCCGAGCTGGGAGGTGGGGCAGGGCCTCCTCCAGTCCTTTATGTAAATCAAGTCCTAATTAGCCCATCCGGCATTTGTGTAGAATATCATTTTTTTAATTACCGGCCCAGGCAGGTTTGGCTGCTGCCTGTTGTGGGGCCAATTACCATAAATCCCCCGGTAACAATTAACAATGTTGGAGCCGGGCTGCATGTATTTCCAATGTTATAATTATGCTCTGCGCTCTTGTTAATTGGCCTATCTGACTCTTTACTTTTTATGCTGCTCATCTGCTCATTACCACAGCCATTTAATTCAATTAGCACCTTAATTAGAGGAACAGTCTTGTCCAATGTCGGGCCTTGTCAGGGAGCCGGCTTGATGAACAGACAGGCGCCACCGGCCCTGGGAGGCGCCGGAGGCCCGGGCGGGGGTGGGAGGGGTGCTGCCTGTGGGGTGCGGCCGGGCCGTCCAGGACCCCTCCACCCTCCGAGGCCCGGGGCCAGGAGGCACCAGAGGAATTTCTCCCCCCAGCCCCCCCAGTCCCCCTCCCACAACCATGACCTTCCCGCGTCCCTGCAGGTCTGCCCCTCCGGCCCAACTCCCCCAGGACCAGCCCCCGCGAGCCGCACAGGCTGGACGCAGCCCCGGCCGGCGTGTCCAGGCTGGGTTTTGTTTTGTGCCACTCTATTGAAATCGCTATTCCCTGACTATTAATTCTCCTAATTAGAATTAAATGAAGCATGCTAAATTGCTAGATTAACCAATAATTAAGCAGCCACCGCACTAAAACTGAATACCCCGGTGGCCCGCCGCCCCCCCTCCCCCCCGCCTCCGTGCACCAGGGGCCGGGCCGCGCCAGCCAGAGGGCAGGGGGAGAGCCTAGGGGACTCTGCCCAGACGCAGAGTGGCAGGACGGGCCACCACAGCCCTCGCCCGGCCCCTCCCCGAACGGCAGCCAGTGACCCTGCAGGCAGAGTGGGTGACCGCGAGGGTGTGTCCCGGTGGGTGCCTGGGGTGCGACATGGTGAGGGCTGTGTGCTCACGGAGGTGGGGTGCGTGGGGCTGGTGTGGAAGTGTGGGAGGCGGGAGCAGGCTGTGGGGTGTGTCTCCACATGCAGGGGTGCATGTGTCAGCAGGAGAGCGGCTGCACATATGTGCAGCGGTGTGGGTGGGACGGACGCATGTGTGTGAATGCGCACTCGTGTGCATACGGGGCCACACACGTGTGAAGGTGTGTAAAGGTGTGGGTGGACATCGGTGTGCGTGTGACGGGGCACAGCTCGAAGCCCCTGAGGAACCCTCCTGGGGTTCCAGGTGCGGGGCCCCTCGGGGTGATGCCCCCACCCCAGCACCACGGGTCCAGGTGACATAACGGCTCAGGTGGAAACCAGGGAGTTGGGGCTGGGGCTCCGGGAAAACCCGGAGGAGAGGGGCGTTCCTGGGGGCGAGATCGCACAAGAGCAGGAGGAGTCACGGACCTGCCCGGGAACGCTGCGCCCCGGGGGAGAGCGCCCGGCCCACACACGCGGGCCTGGGAGGTCAGGACCCCAAGCCAAACCCCTCGGCAGATGAGGCCAAAAAACCGGGCACAGACAGGTAAGGAAGGTGCCAAAGCCACGCCCCCTCGTCCCCCGTCCCACCCAACCAGAAGGAAGGAAGCAGGACGGAGGAGGGAGGGGGAGGGGGAGGAGGGAGAAGAAGGGGGGAGGGAGCGGAAGAGAGCAGAAGGAGGGCCGGGGATTGGGAGGCTCTCCCGCCCCCCCACAGCCGGCGCACCAGCAGGTGCCGGGTACCCAATACCCCGTGAGCACTCCTGCCCCTCCCACCGGGACCGGGTCCCCACCCGCCGCCGCCCCTACCCACTGCGGCCCCCGTTCCCTCGACCTCCCCCCTCGCCCCGCCCGCCAGGGGTCGGGGTGTCTCCCCCGCCCCCGCCCCTCCTCCTGCGAACGCTTCTGCGCGGGGCGCCCCGCGCGGAACCCCGGCGGGGGAGAGGCTGCCCCCACGAGGCTCCGTGGTCGAGACCCCAGACCTCACGCCCCCAGGAGCGCCTAGAGCCGACCGCCCGCGTCTACAGGGAGCCCCCTGGTGGCCGCACTGGAACTTTCAAGGCGCCGCGGCCCGCGCCCCTTCAGGAGCCCCCTCCCCACCCCAGCGCCTCAGGGCCGCCCGGCCCACCCAGCGGTCGGGGACAGCGCGGCCACCCTTAGGGCCAAGCCCCCGCCTCGGCGCCCCCAGCCTCTGTGCGCAAAGCCAGGGTCACGGGTGGGGGCCGCTGCCGTAGCCACTCGCACATCTGGATGACTGCTCGCACTGACCAGCTGCGGGACCTCAGGCGGGTCCTCGAGTTCCCCGTGCCTCAGTTTCCCCATCTGAGAGGCAGGAATGAGCTAATCCTCAGAGCGCCTGGAGCCCGGGCTCCGAGGAAGCCTGCCCCACACTCACCTGGTGTGAGCACGGGGCGGGGCCCGGTGCGCCTGCGGGCCAGGGGGGTGGGACGTCCCAGCAAACCGGCCTCGGGGCCACCCGTGCAGATCCCCCGCTTCCCGTGGGCTCGGCCCCCTCCCGCAGGTCTGTCTGCACCGGGGACATCCATCCCTCCAGGCAGCCGGCATCATATCAGGGGCCTCGAGGCTGTAAACTTCCTCATAACAGCCTCGCTGCTGCAGCCGGAAGATATTGACTCGAGGAGAAACAATGGCACGAATAAAATAAAAATAAAAAAGTTAATTATCCTTTGTGTTTGTAATTTAATTAAAGCTGCAGTAAAGTTTTACTGTTTTTCCAGGTGATGATGTTTAGAGCCCCGAGAAGCTATTTGTGCCGGCGAGATTAAAGCGCATTTTAAAACGCCCCCCCAGTACTTTCACATTTGTTGATAGATTTTTAAATTAAACTTTAAATTGTAATCTAAATTACCTCCAACAATTCATGGTCCCTGTAATGAACTCCCACCGTTCCCGCTGTCATCCGTCGATGATGGAGTGTGAATGGGGTTCCCGCGGCCGCTGCGCCAGCTGAAACCAGACCCAATCCGCGGGAGGCCGCGCCCTGGGCAGCCGGGCCCACCTCGCGGAGCAGGCCTGTCCCCGCCGGGTGAGGAGGCCCCTGCCCCTGCTCCAGGGACCCTCGACCCCCACACCCCCCACCAGGCCTCCTGGGCAGGGAGAGGACATGCATCAGGCAGAAGCTTCCAGAAGCCCACGGGCCTCCCATGTGGCCAGGAAAGGGCTCTCGAAGCTGAGAGGGGAGCCCAGCGCCGGGACCCGAGGCCGGGCAGCACAACAGGATGGAGAGAAAGCGTCCCTGAGCCCGGAGACCCCCCGCCCGCCTCTGCACCCCGTCTTTGTACGCCGTGCTCAGACCTGACTGGAGGTGCTAATGAGACACAAAATCAAGTCCGTGTTTTTATTTTCTCTGGACATGTGCTCAGCTTGGCCGGTGCATGAAGTTAGCCAGCTTTCCGTCCCGTGTGGTCCTGCGGCTTCTTTAGCCATTAGTGACACCCCACGGGCCTTCCGTGTGTGTTTGCTCCCCAAACGGGCGAGGTGCCCTTCATCAGCACCGCGGACGGACCACTGGAAGGTAACGTGGGGAAGCGGCCGACCCTTCGGCAGCCCCGGACACGACCCGAGAGCGGTAAGACAGGCTGCTCTCACGGACTATTCTAGTGTTTAGGATTTAGTCCACGCAAGCGGCATCCCTGCTATGGGGGCAGGGCCTGCAGGCGGATGATGCTTCCAGAAGGCACCGTGACAGTGTGACTGGAAGGTGACAATTGCCTGGTGCTCTCAACGCACGCTGGGATGACTAGACTAGAGGGGCTGCAGCTCCCAGGGCACCACGGCACACCCTGTAGTGGTCAAGGTCCTCCGGAGGTACAGAACCCCCCAAGGAGGTGCAGGGGGTAGGGGGTGGGGGGCAGAGGTGGGGTGGGGCTGGGGGTAGGGGAGGGACAAGGGAGTGGGGCTGGGGTGGGAGTGGGTGCAGGAAGCAGGATTCCCTTTTCCTCAGAAGTCTTTCTTTAAGGTCTTCAACTGATTGGATGCGGCCCACCCAGGGTATGTCAGGAAAACTGCTTCACTCAAAGTCCACTGATTTAAATTGTTAACCTCATCTAATGATACCTTCAGCATGGCCTCCAGACTGGCTTTTGACTGAACAGCTGGGCACCGCCACCTGGCCAAGTGAGCACATAAAATTAACCATCACAAAGTCTACGTCATTTGCCCGGGCCGCCCTCACAAAAGCCCACGGGCTGGGGCCTTACACGACGGACGTTTCGTTCTCACAGTTCTGGAGGCTGGAAGTCTGAGGTCAAGGTGGCTGCCTGCAGACGGCCACCTTCTCGCTGTGTCCTCACAGAGGACAGAGACACCTGTCCCCCCTCCCCCACATCTGTGAGGACACCCGTGCCATCTCGGGGCCCCACCCTCATGACCTCATCTAACCTCATCCCCCCAAAGGCCCCCCTCCTCCACATAGGGGCTTGGGGGACACAAACATCTGGTCTGTAGCAGATCCTTGAACTAATTTCAGTAACTGAGTCACCGAGCCCGTGGGGAAGAGGTCGGACCTCGGGGCTCCACGGAGGGAAACAGACACAGGCTACCCAGGCTTCTGAGCACTAGTCACACAGCTCAGCCTGAAACCCACCCAGAGCCCGGCGGTGTGCGCCCCCACCTGACCGCCCCGGCCCTCCTCTCCTCTGCACAGAGTACCAGCAACGGGTCTGTGCCCAAGTCTGGATCTGCTCTAACACCCGTCCGTGGCCCTCGAGAACCATGGCGAATGTTCTTCTGTCCAAAACCACAAAAGCCCCAGAGGCAGGTTCTTCAGAGCAGGGGACACGGAGGGTCTCTGTGCTGCCCCCCACACCTGGACACTGAGGCTGAGAGCCGGTGGCCACGTTCATGTTGATCTTCCGGAGACGTCGTGCTGTTTCTAGACGCCCGAGCATTTGTGTCTTGCAGACAAACCACCACCACTGTCAGGGAGGCTGCTGGTTTGGGGAAGAACCCCTCCCTCCCTCTCAGTCTTCTTTCTTTCTGGAAACCTTTGCTGAACACGTGTCCTGGGCCAGGCCCGAGCTGGGCCCCGGGGTCCCAGAGAGGCCTCAGAAGGCCCATCCTTCTCTGGCTGGCCACCCCTAGGAGAGCTCCGGCTGGTCCAGGCAGCCCTGGGCGCTGTCCCTGTAGGAGGAAGCGTCTGTACCTGACCCTGACTCTGACCCAGAGGCAAAAGCTGGGCCAGTCGCCAGACCCCTCAGCCAGAGAGGAGACTCAAGACGGTCAGCGTCCAGACGAAGCAAAGAGGGTGGGCAGGGTTCCCAGGGCCAGGAGGCATTGGGAGGGCTTCCTGGAGGAGGCAGACCGGAGCTGGTTAGGTGGCAGATTCGGAGGGCTTCCTGACAAAGGGAGACATGTTTTCCGGGGCCCAGGGTCAACAGTGACTGCGCACCCCTCGTGCCCAGGGGCAGTTCTGGGTCCTGGGATTGCGCTCTGTGCTTGGGGAGCTAGGAGTCCAGTGAGGAGAGAAACAACTAGACCAGCGGAGTGATACCTTCGAAGTGAAACCACCTGAGGGAGTGACTCCCTGCGAAGAGAGATTAAGGGGGAAGGGCTGTTGGAAAATGCAATCACAGAGGGCTTCCTGGAGGAGGAGGAGGAGGCAGCAGAGGCCAAAACTAACACGAGCACTAAGGAAGGCAGCATAGTCTTGCTCAGAGCCGTGGGCACAGGATGTGCACTGAGCTGCACACGGCTGCACAGTCCACTCCGGGGGTCCTCACCCGGATCCACGCCCTCGGTGGGGGGGGGGGGGGCAGCCACAGCAGGTGTCCCCAGTCCTCCCTTTCAGGCAACGGACAGCTGGTTATTGGGCCTCAGCGTCCCTGCCCCATCCTCCAGGGGCCCTCATCCAGGAGGGTTGCCCCCCTCCCCAGCCTCCCTGCTGCCTTGGAGTGACCCCTCAGGGCCCACAGCTGCTCCCACGCCATCAGGACCCCTCCCCAGCCCTGCCCCTGCCCCAGGACCAGCGAGGCTGGCACACAACGGGTGCCCGATGTTTGCACTCCAAAGGAGTGACGATCGGTGAGGAGATGCTCCTGTAGTTAAAATGCCACTGAGGGTTTGGGGTTTGTTGGAAGACCCTCGTTCATGGAAACGTCCCACTGAGGCAGCCATGGTCTGGCAGGCACGGTGCCCTGCGGGTGGGACCGGAGCTCACCGCGGCACCCGGGGTGGCGGCACCTGGCTGCCAGTCCAGTGGGCAGGGCGGATGCTGTGTTCGCCGCTCACACTAGCTTCCACCCTGGGCACCTGACCTTGGCCCCAGAGAGTCGCTTCCCCAAGGTCGCGCCCTGCCCGAGCAGCCAGTCCCGGCTACGAGTCCCTGAGGGCTGCAAAGGGCCCTTGTCTCCAGGGCGGGGGAACCTGCAGCCTCTACGGAGACCCCGTTACCACCCAGCTCTCGCCTCGCCGCCCCTACCTCCATCACCGCCACCACGGATGTCGAGCCCCAGAGCCTCCCTGGTGAGCATCCCACACGCTCACCCCGTCTCAGACTCCCACCAGGCTCCGGGCTGTCACGGGAGAGGCCACAGCAGGAACGGGCTCCCTGACAGCAACGGGCACCAGGATCCCGAATAACAGAGGCCAGAGGGGCCCTCGTGAGCCCTCGGAGTGAGGCGGGAGCGAGTCACAGTGATGGGCAAGTTTGGGGGCAGAAGCTGCTGGCAGAGGGCTCCGGAGAGGCTGTCAGAACACGGGGTCCCCTGGGGACACAAAGGTGTTGTTCAGTGCGTGCAATCACGATGAATCAAGGCTGGGCGGTCAGGAGGCCGGCGACCCCTCCGGTAAAGGCCAGGGTCCCTTGTGCGGCGTCTGGACCTGAGACATCCTTCGGGTGTGACCAGTGGCTAAGGGGAGGCCGGTCCCCGGGAGGAAGGGTCTCCACACTGCGGCTAATGTGTCCTAAACCCCATCCCTCCTACAGCCCCTCGGGAAATCACACACCGGGCAGCACGCGGACACAAAGTGCAGGTGGTACGGTCACCACGGTGCCTGTGGAGCAGGTGACACGTGGGGCCGGACGAACACTGGTCCCCGCAGGCCGCAGGGCTTGCCCCCCACCCCCCGCCCCGTGTGCGTGCGTCCCGCTCAGGCATCTGATTCCTCCCCGTCCGACTCGCTGGCAGGATGTCGGCAGCAGAGGGGGCCACGCGCTGCTTCCTGGGACGGCGGGACGGCCGCCGTCAGCGTGACGCGAAGCGTAGGACGAGGACGACACGGCCCGTGCACGGGTCCCTCCGGCCCACTCAGGTAAAAGCAGACCGCTTCCCGGCAGACGGGGCTGGAGAGCAGGCAGGCACCCGCGGATCGGGGTCACGATAGTCCCCGGACGGCGGCTTCTGCACAGGCCCCGCTGCCGGTTAAACGGGGGGCCTGACGGGGACCACCACCCTGGTCCTTTGTGCCTGGGGGAGGAGCACGTCTCTGCAGCTCCCCAGGGATGCGGTCCTGCCTTGGTTTACCGCCTTGGTGGGGAGGGGAGGCCGCAGGGGCCTCTGCTTAGTGCCCCGCCACTGCCCTTGCCCCATGGGCACAGCCCCCGGGGGCTTTCTGCCAGTCGTGACCGTCTTTTCCGGTCGTGCGCCGAGAACTGGGTCCACAGACCACCTGTGAGGGGCCCGGCCTGCCCACAACTTTGCGGGTGGGCCAGGTGGCACCTGTGGTCGCTGGGGACCAGCGGCAGCTCCGAGTGGACTTCTGTCATCTACGCCCACAACCCCCCCCCCCCGCCCGAGGTCTGGGGATGCTTCCTTCCTTCGGCGCGGTCGCCGGGGAGCGGCCCCATGTCCCTGGTGGAAAGCTCGGAGGAAGGAGGGCGCCCCCGTGGCCCCGTGGGGGCCTCCTCCTCCGGCCGACGCCACCTCCCCGCGGGCCCGGGGCTCCGGCCCGTGGGCTACAGCAGGCTTCCGGCTGGCTGGCCTAGTGTGTCCTCGCTCTCCCCAGCCAGCACGGCTCCAGCAGGCCACCCGCGCCTCGTTCCGAGCTCCTCTGCAGGAAGTCCCTGCCACCGGCCGTGGCCGACGTGCCCACCTGCCTCTGACGTGCGGTCGGCGGCCTGGCCTCCGCATCCTGGGGTCCCATCACCCCCACTGAAACCAGAGAGGGCGCCGCAGTAGCCCCGGGCCCACACGCTGGCGGTCCCTGCACCCTCCCTGCTTCTGTTCAGGACAGGTAGGACTTCCCTGAGCGCGTCTCGGGGTCACAGGCCCCCAGCGGCCTCCTGAGCTTCCTTGGGACCACACCCGAGTGCAAGACGCTCCCACCCCGGCAGCTGCCTTCACGGGACTCAGACCGGGCTGTGGCCCAGCAGCTTCCCAGCGCCGCCCGGCGTGGGGTCGTGAGAGGAGGCAGTCGGCCTGCCCCGAGGACCGAGGTGGGAGCGGGGTTCGCGGGGTCCACAGGGAGGCCGGGCCCCTGCAGGGAAGGCAGCCGGAGGACCTAACCGTTAGAGCCTAGGGCTCCAGAGACGCTGGGCTGGTCGGCCAAGGCACGACCGTTAATCAGAAGGCAGGGCTTTGGGGCGCCTGGGTGGCACAGTCGGTTAAGCGTCCGACTTCAGCCAGGTCACGATCTCGCGGTCCGTGAGTTCGAGCCCCGCGTCGGGCTCTGGGCTGATGGCTCGGAGCCTGGAGCCTGTTTCCGATTCTGTGTCTCCCTCTCTCTCTGCCCCTCCCCCGTTCATGCTCTGTCTCTCTCTGTCCCAAAAATAAAAAAAAAAACGTTGGAAAAAAAAAAAAAAAGAAGGCAGGGCTTGGTAGGAGGGCCCGGGACCCCCCAAACGTGGAGGGGACAGTGGATGTGGCTCTGCAGACCCCCTGAGCCTCCGGGCTTGCAGACCCAGCCCACAGAAGCTGTGCTCACAGGAGCTGGCGCTCGTGGTGTTGAATACCAGGCAGAGGCCGCCCCCGCCCCCCTGCTGCAAGAGATCCCTCGGGGTCTCCCAGCGGCCAGGACCCAGGACCCAGGACCAGAGTCTGCGCTAAGTCCCAGCTGGGCGGTCAGGCCCGGGAGGGGCCCGAAGGCCCTCGAGGAGGGCTGCCCTTGGGACTAGATCAGTAGGGCCTTCGCTCGAGGGACCAGACTGGGGGAGCAAAAACGCGTTGACCTGGGGCTCTTTCTTGGTGCGGGACTTAACATCCCGGCGAGGACCCAGGGGATGGGACAGACTTGCCACAAGAGTGGCTCTCAGGAGCCCGGACGAGCGATGGTCAACTCAGCAATGTGGCAATGCCCGGGTGTCCTGGGCGATGGCTGAGGAAGGGGTGAAGACGTACCGTGTGGGTCCAGAGACCGCCAGGATCCTGCCCACAGGAGGCCCGGGGCACAGCCTGTCACCGTGGCCGGGTCGTCGGGAATTGGGGGAGGGGACCAACAGCAGGAGAAGGGGGAAGGGCAGGGTGTCCCCGGCAGGGGGAGGGAAAGGGGAGGACGGACAGAACAGTTTCGTGGGTTCTGTGCAGGGGGTCCTGCGTGCCCCCCATGGGCGCCACACTCACCCCTCCGTGTTTGGTCCGAGGCGAGCCGAACAGCGCCCAGCAAGCTCTCTGGACGGATTCTTTCATTTCATCCACACTCGCCCCGGACACCCGTGTCTACCTCCTGCCGCGACGCAGGCCAGGAAGTGAGGCCCAGGGAGCAGGCTCGTGGCCGCGGGGGCGGGATTCCATTTGGTGACCCTTGTGCCACGCTGCCCCATGACCTCTGCGCTGGCGGTCTGTGGGATCACATCAGATGACGCGGTGGGCCGTCAGCTTGCAGCCGGGAGCGTGGACCCCCGGGCCAGGTCGGCTGCACTGTTTTGCTGGCCCTGGGGCGGACCCCGCTCGCTTCCACAGCCTGCTGCCGGGTTGCCGACGGAGGACCCCGCGGCCGGGCCGGGGCCCTCCCCTCCCGACATCCTGGCGCAGACTTGGAACAGCGCAGTTATCAAACTTTTGCTTTTCTGGCACGCGGACTTGTTTTGGCTGGAGTCCTCTGGTTGCGGGAGGCGAACCTGCCGTTCGCCGTCTCTCAGGTTCATGCCTCCCATCCACTTTTCGTTAGGAGCCCTCGTCCTTTTCAAGCTGACCTTCAGCGGTTTCCTGTAGTACAGCCTATGAAGCCCTCGCTACGTTCAGACGTTGCAAATGTCGTCTGTTAGCCTGGCGCCCACGTGCTAACACGGTCTATTGAATCCTTTATGGGGCAGATCCTTCGTTCCATCACTTTCACACCTTATGATTTTTTATTTTGGAGTCTTAGGAGGTCCTGTCCTACGCAAGGCGTCCTATTAGCCTACAGTTTTACTATCTACATTTAGGTTTCCCTTCGTATATGGTGTGAGGTAGGGAATCCTACTTTCTGTTTTCCCCCTATTATTTGTTCCAGTTCCTATTTTTTTAAGTAGGCTCTATGCCCAGTATGGGGTTTGAACTGACGACCCCGAGATCAGGAATCATATGCTTTCAGACCGAGCTGACTGGGGGCCCCTCCAGCGGATGCATTACAAGCTGTCCCATCATGTAGCAGCTTAAGGCAAGCATCTTCTTTTGCCCACGTTTTTGAGTTTTGGGAATTGGGGAAGGGCTCTGCAGGATGTGTCTCTTAGGGGCTCTCACGCAGTCACTCAGCTGGGGCACAAGGCCAGGCTGGCCACTCACGTGGCTGTCTGTGCATTGTTGAGGGTAGACAGACTTCTTGCCTCATGCTTGGCTGGCCTCAGAGAGGGTGTCCCGAGAGAACCAGGCAGGGGCCGCATGGTCTCCTCTGACCTAGCCCAGGACGTCTGTACCTCATTTATTTCATCCTGTTGATTACAAGCAAGTGACAAAGATCAGTCCAGGTTCAAGAGGAGGAGACATAGACACCACCTCTTAGTGGGGGGATGTCAAAGTATTGCAGACCTGCTTTGAAAAAATACTATTCATTTTAGGGCACCTGGGTGGAGTAGGTTAAGCATCTGACTTTGGCTCAGGTCATGATCTCGCGGTTCTGTGAGCTCGAGCCCCACATGGGGCTCTCTGCTGTCAATGTGGAGCCTGCTTTCGATCCTCAGTCTCCTCTCTGCCCCTTCCTAGTCACGTATGGTCTCTCTCTCTCAAAAGTAAACACTAAAAGATAAAATGAAATAAAAAATCCTCTTTCCAAAGATTTCCTATATCACCTCTCTGGTATGTCAAGTGGGCACAGATACATGGATTTGTTTGGGGAAATCTGTATTTAGGATTTTGTTTGTTTGTTTTTATTTATCTGTTCCAGTGCCGCTGCCATTGGGTTTTTCTCCCTGTGTCTTGGGGGCATATTTTAATAACCGTAGGGAAGTCTACTCTCCGTTAATTCTTGCTTTTCAAAAATGTCTAAGAAGTTCTCTAATCCATTACATTTTTCAAAATCTTTGATTTAAATCATATTGAATGGATGGGTTAACTCGGGGAACACCGGCATCTTTACGATGCAAAGCCAGCCGTCCACAAACACAATGTAGCTTTTGTTTCTCTCATGCCTTTTTGGTGAATGTGAGGCTTCCAATTTTCTGCACAAGGACCTTGTGCACTCTTCGTGAGGTTAACGCCTAGGTACTTTATTGTTTTCATGTCGTTGTAGTGGTTCCTTGCTGTTTATATTTTCCACCCATATGTAGCTGGTTCAGAGGAGCTCTGTAAGATAATCATGGTGGTTTTACAAATATGGCCCCAGATACTTTGATACTCTTCCCCTCAAGAAGCGGAGGCTGATCCCCCTGCGTCTGATTGTCAGTGGTACTTAGCGATTCACTTAAGACTAGAATATGGTGGACGTGGCCGACGACCTCTGAGGGCAGGTCACAGAGGCACTGTAGCACCCACCCTCAGGTCACCCACTTTGGGGAAGGCTGGCTGCCATGTCATTTAGATGCTCACATAGCCATATGGACAGGTCAACACAGTCAGGAAGCGAAAGTTCCTGCCAAGGCCAGCAGAGCTAAGGACTTCAAATGGGTGAGCCATCCCGGAAAGGCGTGCTCCAGCCCCAGTCAGGCCTTCAGATGATGCGGCCACAGCAACGTTTGGTCTCCACTTCGTGACGGTCTCGGAAACGGAACCACCCAACTAGGCTGCCGCCAGGTCCCTGACCCCCAGAAGTCATGAGACTTTGATGTTTATCGTTTTAAGCTGCTGAGTTTTGTGGCAATTTGTTGCACCGCCGTGGACAACGTGTCACGTCCGCTGGCTTGGCTACAGGCTCTCACCGGTTCCAGTGACCTACTGTGGGTTCTGTTGGATTTTCTATGTGGTAATCATATCGCCTGCACCTAATAGGGTTTTTCCCTCCCTTTCCAAGCAAATAGCCTCCTGTTTTTCTTATTTCATTCTTCTTGGTGACTAGTTCAAGTCATAGAAATGTTAAGTCCTTATCACATGTATGTGTATATATATGAGAGATTAACATTTTTTTAAAGTTCATTTATTTTAGAGAGAGAGAGCGACAGCGTGAGCAGGAGAGGGAGACACAGCATCCAAAACAGGCTCCAGGCTCTGAACTGTCAGCACAGAGCCCGACGCGGGGCTCAAACCCACAAACCGCGCGATCACGACCTGAGCCGAAGTCGGATGCTCAACCCACTGAGCCACCCAGGCGGCCCTATAAGAGATTTATTATAGGGAATTGTCTCACGTAATTACGGAAACTGAGAGGTCCCGAGACCTGCAGTCGGCAAGCTGGAGACCCAGGAGAACCAGCGTATCGCTCTGGTCCAAGCCTCGAGGCCTGAGGACCAGGACGGCCAACTCTGGACAGCTCCAAGGTACGACAGGTTTCTAGTTTGAGTCTGAAGGCCAGAAAAGACTGATGTCCCAGCCCAGACAGTCAGGCAGGAGGGGTTTCCGCTTACTCAGCCTTCTTGTTCTACTCAGGCCTTCAACTGATTGGCTGAGGCCCACCCACACTGGAGGAGGTGGGCGCGGGAGGGGACACAGCCTGCTTTACCCAGCCCACAGATTCAAATGTGAATCTCTTCCAGAAAAGCCCTCAGAGACACACCCACAATAACGTTCGGTCAGATGTCTGGGTCCCCCATGGCCCAGTCAGGTTGACACGTGTAATTAACCATCACAATGATCAATTTCTCTTTTTTGGGGGGGCGGTGGGGGAGAATCTATTCAGATTATCACATGATTCTTATCCTTTACTTCATTCAGAAGTAAATCACATTGACAGATTTTCTGATTTTGAGCCATCTTCACATTTCTGGAATAAGCCCATTTGATATACTTGATATACTTTTTCAAATAAAAATATTTTTTAAAATACATACTTGTGGTTGATATTACTCTATTTATGATCTTTTTTACTGAAAGGGCTGTGATTGTCTTCCTCCCCCCCCCCCCCCCCGATTCTGGAATAAGGGTATTGCTAACCCATAACATGAGCTGAGAGATTTTTCCATCTTCTGTCCTCTGGAAGAGTTTGCATAAGAAGTAATTTATCTTTCTTGAAAGTTAATGAGGAATTATTCATTTCCCAGTTCAGGTTCTTTAATGGATTTGGGTCTATTGAAGTTTTCTATTTATTTCGGTGTCAATTTTGGTATTTTTTATTTTTCCAGAAATTTACCCATTTTACCTAGGTTTCCTGGTTTTAGCTAGGTGTATCGCCATTCATAATTTGCCTTTAAAATTGTTGCAATTATTTTCCATTTTCCGTTCTGCATTTACTTGATTTGCTTCTTCTCTTTTTGTCATTGGACTTGCCAGGAGTCAGTTTTATTATATTTACAGAGACCAGTTTTAGCTGTAAATCTTTTCTAGTTTTTTAATGTTAAAGATGTTCTCTAGCTCGCTGATTTCTGCTCTGTCTTCTTATTTACATACATTCTTTAGTTGTTTTTAAAGCCTCCTAAGCTGGATGCTCAGCTCACTTCCTTTCGATCTTATTTTATTTTCTGATAAACATATTTAAAACCATAATTTTTCCGTAGGTACTGCTCTAAGTATATTCCACAACTCTTGACGTGTGCCGCTTTAAATATTTTATAATTACTTTATGATTTTTCTCTTAACCCAAAGGTTATTTAGTACTTGGGTTTTTTCCTTCTCAGATAGCTAGAGTCATTATTTTTGACTATGCTTTTGTTATTTATTTCTTTACATGACTGTCAGAGAATACATTCAGTATTATGCTGATTCTTTGAAACTCACTGCATTTTCTTTTGAGGCCGTAATGAGCGGTCTGACTCCAGTTTTTGATGTTTGATGCTGACAGTTTTTAAAAACAAGAACTGGTTTTGGGGTGCCAGGGTGGCTCAGTCGGTTGAGCGTCCAACTTCAGCTCAACTTCAGCTCAGGTCATGATCTTGCAGTTCCTGGGTTCGAGCCCCGCGTCGGGCTCCGTGCTGACGGCTGGGAGCCTGGAGCCTGCTTCGGGTTCTGCGTCTCCCTCTCTCTCTCTGCCCCTTCCTTGCTCACGCTCTGTGCTTCTCTCCTCAAAAATAAACAGTAAAAAAATTACAGAAAAAGATTATATCATTCAGTGCATGTATGTTTATGATCATCATATCTTCTTGACCTGTCGTTCCTTTGAATCAATGTCTCATATTCTTCTTTGTTCCTTATGATATTTTTGGCCTTAACTCTATGTTGTCTGACATTAGAATTGCTATTCCAAATTTCTTTCTGTATCTTTTTTCCATCTGTCAATTTTCTTTCTTTCTTTCTTTCTTTCTTTCTTTCTTTCTTTCTTTCCTTTCTTTTTCTTTCTTCTTCTCTTTCTTTCTTTTTCTTTCTTTCTTCCTACTTTATAACTCTCTGTATTTTCTGAAATTTCATAACCAGCATGTATTACTTTGTAATTAAGTTATTACCGCTTGTCAAATAAAAAATGGAGCGGCTCCTGGGTGGCTCAGTCAGTTAGTTGAACATCCAACTCTTGATTTCGGCTCAGGTCAGGGTCTTGTGAGATCAAGCCCCGTGTCAGGCTCTGTGCTAGGAGTGCAGAGCCTGCCCGGGATCCTCTCTTTCTGCCTCTCTCCGCCCCTCCCCTGCTCGTGCTCTCTCTCTCTCTCTCTAAAATAAATAACCTTTAAAAAAAATTAAAAATTAGGGGTGCCTGGGTGGCTCAGTTGGTTAAGCATCTGACTTTTGATTTCAGGTCAGGTCATGATCTCAAGGCCCTGGGGTCGAGCCCCACATTGGATTCACCTTTGGAGCAGGAAGCCTGCCTGGGATTCTTTCTGTCCCTCTCTTTCTGCCTCTCTCTCTCTGTGTGTCAAAATAAACAAACATTAAAATAAATAAATAAATAAATAATTGGAAAATAAGAAACGGACAGAAACAACCCGAGAGCACTGCGTGGTTCGTGCTTTTTCACACGGGCACCCGGGAGGGAACCCCGCTATTGAAGAAAACCGCGGTCTCGTCTCGCGAGACTCGGACGCTGTCGTGCGCCGGGTGTGGCCTGGTTGTGAGGGCGCGGCCTTCAGAGCTGGCCGGGGCGGCCTTGACGGAGCTGCGCCATCCAATGACAGAAATGCATCTACGTGCTAAACCTCAACACTGAGAAACTTTCAAAGCCGGAGTTTGGCAGACATCAGGTCCTTTCAAGACGCCAGGTCAGCACGTGGCACAGATGTTTCCCCGCCCACCTTCAGTTGACACGGGCCCCACATCCACGGGTGGCTTAGTCACAGCACCTGGATGCCCAGGCGGCAGCTGTGGGCTCTGGGGAACGACGGGGACCGCCCACCTGCCCACCTGCTCCGGCCCAGGGCCCCCCGGGGGCTCCTCGGAGTGCAGCAGGCCCGCGTCGCCGTGTCTGGTGGGATGGCTGCTGGCGGCCACGTGGCCACCCGCGGGCCACGTTTCACGTCCTAGCGATGCTGCTCTGGTCTGGACAAGTTTGCAGTAACGGCCCTTCGACCCGCATCCAGAAGACATCCCTGGCTGTCTTTCCGGAGGGGCCCCGACGTCTGCGATCTGCTTTCTGAAGGACAAGTTGCTTTCGACGCTGTCACTGCCGCTGCTCGGGGCTGCCTTCCACCTTTGTGCCTGCTCTGTCCCCTCTGAGCCCTTCCCTTTAAAACGTGTCCCATGAGCAAACTCTTGGGTCTCGGCTACACCGTGCCTCTCCTCGGATCCCTGGGTCTCACTCAGCTGCGTTTATGGCACTCGGTCCTTTAAGGCTGATCTATGCCGTCTAGCATGGTTTCAAATTCCCGCACTTGGTTTATTGTTTGCCTTTCTCCTTTCCGGCTTCCCCGGGGCCGCGAGGACCCTGCCTCTGCCCGCTCTCCACTCAGGCCAGCCCCTCTCTGGACACACGGGCCTCGGCCCGCAGGGCCTTTCGTCCGCCTGGAAAAGCCCGCCCTCCCCGCCCTCGCCAGGAACCGGGAGGCGAGAGACCACACCCCGCGACACGGTTCCTGCCCGGAACGCCAGCCGGGATGGGGGAGCTGCAGGGGAGGGCGGCCTCTGTCCGTGTCCCCCGCAGCTGCGCAGCCGAGGGCCTCCGTCCGTATTCTGGTGACCGAGCGAGCGAGCGAGCGGGTGGTTCCGCAGTCACGCTGGGCACACGGGCGGCTCTAAGGCCCTGCCCTCCCGACGGCACCTGCCAGCTGCGGGTCCGGGGTCCATCCCTGGTGGGAACAGCGTGAGCCCCTCCCCCTGCAGACGCGGTCGGGGAGGGGTCTCCACAGTAGAAGGAACCCACGTCCCTGGACCGGCACCGCAGCAGGGTGTGCAGGGGCCCCGCTTGTTGGCGAGTGGGGACGCTCGGCCCACCTCTGCCCGGCAGCCTGCCCCTGGGGCACAGAGCGGAAGAGAGGACTGCAGGAAGAGGGTTTGGCGGGAAAGCACGTGCTCAGGCCCGAAGCACTCGGTTGCCCCGGCCGTGGGCGCGGGCCCAGCACCACCCCTGGATGACAAATGCGTTTGCTGTGTTTAACGGGAGACGCTGCAGAGATCATTTCTATTTGTTTGTGTGGGGTTCGGTCCGCGCCGTGTGCGTGCGTATTAACGCAGCTCTCTGAGGGAGATAAACGGGAGGCTGAGCCCTGAAGCCACACGATACCATCGAGCTCCGCAGGGAAAAAATGCCGCTTAATAATCTCGGGAAGCTTTTCTAAATTAAGACCAAACAGATGACCCGTGGCATATCGCCTGCATCAGCCACGTCCAGCAGGCTGCTCCCATCCGTCTCCGCGGACTCAGAGGGAAGACGAGACAGCCCCACATCTCAGCCCCCACGTGGCCCAGGACGTGTCCGGCTGGAGCGCGGGGCCTGCCCACCACCCCCTCCCCGCCCCGGGAATTTGCCGGAGGGGAGGGTCCCGAGCAGGCCTGTCCCCGCGTGGAGTCCCCGCCCCCGGCCCGTCCGCCTGCCAGTTCTCTCTGTCGTGATGCTCACTCGGGGCTGGTCCTCAGGAGGCTCCGAGGCCACTTGGAAACTGCCAGGGGCCGTGGCGGTCCCCCCACCCCAGCACCTGCTCCCCTGGCCCTGTGCTAGGCCATGTTCCCGCGCCCCTGGGCCCAGCTCCGCTAGTGAGATCGGGCCAGCTGCAGGCCCCAGACAGTGTGGAAGCCATATGGAGCTGGCTGGCAGGTATGTGACAGCCACAGGTCGTCAGGAGTGCCCGGGGGTGGGGGCTCCACTGGGGGTCTGGGGGTCCCGGGCTGAGGTCAGGCTGCTGCCCGGGGCACTGGGCCTCGGGGCAGAATCCAGGCTCGGGGTCGGTGCCCCCGTGCCAGGCAGGCCTTTGGGTCGGTCTCTGCTCCGGGGTGCCCACGGGTATGCCGGTGTCACCGTCTGCCTCTCGGGGTGCCCCGGAGCCCCGACACACCTGCCTGTCTGTGCCCCCGACTTCACGGCACCCCATGGATGCCGTCTCCTCTTTCAGGCTCCATGAGCTTTGGACCCCAAAGCCAGGGCACCCCCCTCTTCAGCTTCCCGGGCTTCCCAGGCACTGTCCCCGCTCAGAGCCAGCAGGTGCCGCAGCGGGACTGACGCTGCGCCCGCGCACACTCCCACTGCCGGCTCTCGGCGTGGCGGTGGCAAAGCGGGAACCCAGCCCGGGGCCTCTGCTGGGGTGTCACTGAGCGCCCTGCCCGCCCAGCCCGGGGCCTCAAGGCGAGGTCGTGGCCTGAGGCACAGCTTGGCGGGTCCCCAACTTAAGCCCCTCCGGTGCACACAAAGGGTAAAATATTAGGCGGCTGGGGTCAGGGGACGCACAAAGAGAAGGCCCCAAAGCCCAGCCCCCCTCTCGCCCCAGGGGTCAGGCCACTGCCCTTGCTCTCCCAGGCCCTGGCCGGCCTCTGGCCTCGTGGAAGTGGCTCTTGGGGCAGGTTTGGGTATCGAGGCCCTTTCTTCCTTCCACCCCCGACGGGAGCCTGGTGGACCATTCGTTGTCCCACAGGCGCCATCTTGGGTTGGCACGAGGGGAAGGTTCTGGGGAACCAAGGACAGTCCACTCGCTGCCCACAGCCCAAAGTCCTGGGAGCACCTGAATGGGCACGGGCACCCGTGGGGCGGAGGGGCATCACCGAGGGCTCTCACAGCTGGGCGAGGTGGGCGGGGACACCACCGTCCCATCCTGGCTGTCACAACACCGTGGCCGCCTCTGTATCTCACAGGGGTTCCTGTGCCAGCGAGAGGCCCCACCTGGACCGGCCAGAGCAGGGAGGGGGTCGGGGGCCATGGGATCCCCTCCCCTGGTGCCTGGGCACGGAGCCCCATCAGCCCCACCTCTGCCCCAAGGATGCCCCCAGGCAGGCGGCCCTCACAGGTGGAGCCCGGCCACGGGCACCAGGCCCGGCCTTTCCGGGAAGAGACTCAGAACAGCTCGATACCCCATCCTCTGAAGCGCCCATCGCCCTAACGCGAAGTCCTGACGGATTCTGGGCGCAGACCCCAAAGGCTGCCACACGCCTGCCCTGGGACACCGTGGAGTCTCAGGCGTTTGCCACAAGAGGGCACAGAGGTGGCCTTCCTCACGGGACAGGTGGCCGTGAGCAGAGAAGCAGGTACTGGGCCAGCGGCCAGTGGTGCTGGGCCCATCCCACCTGGGTCAGCTCCCACTGAGGCCTCGTGCCATTCAGGGGTCGCCGGGCGCTTTGCAGCCCGCAACTTCAGGGCTCAGCAGGGGCACCCGCCCGCCCCACCTGCCCGCCCCACCTGCCCGTCAGCACGGCCTCCTCGCCCGCCCCAGGGACGGAAGCTGGTCTCGTGGCCAAGAGCTGGCACCTGCGGCCGGGCCAGGCGGGGGTGGGGGCCTGCACGGCGGCTGGGGAGGCCACACAGCGTGCCCCACCCCCCCCGGTGCAAGTCTCCACGGCGTGGGCAAGCTGGGGCCCCGGGGCTGCCCCTTGCCACCACACCCCACGCCCCGGCCTGGCTCCCCCTCGGTAGATCAATAGCTTTGGAAATCTGAAGAGAGCCCAAACAAAGAAGTAGGCTTGTAAGTACCCGGCTTGTATCAGCTGATAAATGGGCCCCTCTTTAAGGGACTTATCTCTTTAGGGCTCGTGGAATGAGGGATGGCGTCATTTGTCCTGTTGGCTCGTCTGGACCAGCCGAGCCGGATCTATTTAAAAGATAGTGCGATACTGTCGACAGCAATAGACAGGGTAATTGCAGAGCGACTGCCGGGGTATAAATTACACGGCTCTAAGTGGCGGAGTGGCCGCGGGAGAGTGGAGAAGTCCCTGACAATTTACTCGTCCCTCTGCCCCGCTGCCTGCTTATCACGGGCCAGCAGAAGAAACGCACTCCGGGTGAAAAAATTAAGTATTGATCAAATTAACAGTTTTTACTGATCTTTTTAAGGGAGGGAAGGAGCACAACAATTAAATTGAGAACACAAACGACGGGTCCGGATAACTCCTGACCCCAGCGTGGCAGAGTCTTCGACACCAACAAGCAGGAGATACAGTCTCGGCAGACCGCCGTCCACTCAAAATTTACGGACAGAGAGCTCCCAGCCGGCGATCGCGCGGTCACGCTGCAGCCGCGGGTCGGGGCGGCTGTGGGACGGCCCCCGCCTGTCCCCCAAAGACCAGCCGAGCCACATCCTGAGCCCCTCCCGGGCGGAGTCCCTCGTGCCCCACCCACCCCGGTTAAGGAGCCGGCAGCTGGGGACCCCTGCCGCAAGGCTGCAGAGGTGGGTAGGCAGACAAACGCAGGGGCCACAGCTCACAGCACAGCCTGGAAGGCTTCCTGGAGGCAGAGGTGGGCAGCCGGCCTAGAGGGGCAGACGGATGTTGTGGAGGGTGAGGGGAGGGAGGAAGGGGCTCAGCAGCCCTTGGGGGGCCCCGGGGGGCCCGTCATGGGTCAGAGGCTGACCACACCGCCTGCCAGACGGAGGGGCACATGGGGAGCGGGGGAGGGGCGGGTAGTGGAGACCGCTATGATCCTAACAGCTACTACTTCGGGGCTTTGTCTCTTTCTCCTCTCAAACTTCCCGAAATGCGGGCCTGTGACATCACAGTTCCGACCGGGGTTTCAGATCTGAAGGCTCACACCTGCTTTGTAAGCACTGTGCTGTCAGAGAGGCCTCCTTCCTTCCCCACGCCAGCTCCGGGTGAGGGACGCCCTGCCCAGCAGCACCCTCGGGGCACAGACGGGGCTTGTCCCCAGGGCAGAAGTGCCAGTGGGGCCACAGAACCCAGAACCGCTGGGGTCAGAGGGCAGGATAGGACACGTGGGGACCCGGGGGCCACAGAGAGACGGGAAGACGGACACAGGGCGCCTCTGCTTGTCGAAGGCCGAGGACAGGGTGTGCGGGGACAGCAGGCCCCAGCCACCAGCCCTCCTGGGCCAGGTGCAGGGGCCCTGGGTCTGTCTTTCCTCTGGTCGGTCGGCCCAGACCACCGCACAGCTGCCCCCTCCCTGGGGCCTTTGAAACGACGCACGTATTAAGTGGCCGTTGGGCAGGGAAGGGAAACGGCCCACCGGCGTAAACTCGTGCCATCGAACCCACAAGGCTGCTCAGGGCCCACCCGAGAACGTGGTCCCCACTCAACCCAGCCAGACCAGGAAGAGCCAAAAGGCCTCTCAGCGGGGCCCGGCTGTGATCTGCTCAGGCCCTTTGTCTCCTCCTCTCCCTTGACCCCTCGAAGGACAGCCCCAAACCAGCACCCGGGCTGCTCCTCTGGGCCACCCAGATGCTGACGGGGGCCCCTCAGGACTGGGTGGGGCCCGCGGGTCACCGTCAGGCCAGGCTGAGCACAGGACGGATGAGGGACAGAAGAGGGTGGCCGTCGGGCCTGAGGGGGCGTGTGGGGTCCCTGCCTCCGAGCCAGGCTAAGGACCCACACAGTGACAGCGGCACAAGGGGAGGGAAGACGCCGATGGCTCAGGGCCACCGCAGGCTACACCACAGACAGACGAACCCTTGGGCTGCCCGGTGAGGGGTGCGGCAGCGCCCCCAGGCTGGAGTCAGACCCTCGCCCGCCGCCCAGCTCCTCCCTCCAGTCATCCAGGCTGTGGCAGGCCCTTCCTGTCCCATACGAAGGTGTGGCATGGGGCGTGTCCCCCCTCAGCCTTGCAGGGCTGAGCCCTCTCCACGCCGCTCCCCCAGCTGGTCTGTATCACCCTCGCCGGGCCTCCCGCACTGGGAAAGGGTCCGGGACCCCCCCCCCCGCCCCCGACACACGGGAGGAAGCAGACGCTAGTGGGGGCGGGGAGGGGAGCCCCAAAGTCCCTTCCCTGTGGATCACAGCTGTGATCCCTGTGGGTAGTGCCCGAGCTCCCACCGGGCCACGCGCGGGCTGCAGCCACAGAGTCTCACACAGAAGCCGAGTGGAGGAAGATCTCCCTCCATGGGGTGCTGGGTGCCGGGTTCCAGGGGCCGGGTGCTGGCAGGCGGGGCCCCCCTGCATCTTTCCATCTTCAGTTTTTATTACACCTGCTGTACAACTTGTTTCTTGTTTTCTAAAACTTGTTTTTAATTAACTTTCTTTTGTGCTTTTAATTTCTCTATTTTTCTTTTATTCTAATTTTTTCGGGCTTCTGTCAGTTTAAGAGGTTTTTTTCCTTTATTTTATTTTACTTTAAATTTTATTTATTTGTTTTGAGAGACACAGAGACAGCACGAGCAGGGGAGGGGCAGCTTCCCACTGGGGGACACTCGGGTGTGGACGGCCACCGCATGCCCGTCACTCGCTGAAGTGTCCAGCTGTGCAGCCGAAGCTTCCGAAATGATACTTCTTTAAAAAGGACAGACAGGGGCGCCTGGGTGGCTCAGTCGGTTAAGCGTCCAACTTCGGCTCAGGTCACAATCTCGCGGTTTGTGAGTTCGAGTCCCGCGTCAGGCTCTGGGCCGATGGCTCTGAGCCTGGAGCCTGTTTCCGATTCTGTGTCTCCCTCTCTCTCTGCCCCTCCCCCGTTCATGCTCTGTCTCTCTCTGTCTCAAAAATAAATAAAAAACGTTAAAAAAATTAAAAAAAAAAAAAAAGGACAGAGAGAGACGGACGCAGAGATCGGCCACTCAGGGGCCGGGAAAGGCTTGTGCTGGGACCCATGCCCACAGCCGTCACCCCACTTTAATGAGGCTCAGACAGGAGACACCCCCCCCCCCGTAGTCTTGGGTGGGCCCGGCAGCTCCCCTGAGCACACCCCGCAGGCGCTGGAGGTCCAGCCCCCCTGGTGACACCAGCAGGCCGTCTGGGTCCTGTTGGGGTGTGGCTCTTGCCCCCCGCCCCTCCGCAGGGTCTCCCCACCACCGCCCCAGGGGTAGAGCAGCTTCCAAACGTCACTCCGGCCTCGGCTGAAACAGGCCGACCGATCAAACCTGGCCGGGGCCCTCTGCCAAGCGCCCAAGCACTGCCCCACAAGAGCCCGTCTGTCCCCTCCACAGGCCCCACCCCAAACACTAGCAGACGGGACCGGCTCTGTCCCCATGGCCGGGCAGAGGCCTGGAGGCCCTCGTGTGGCGGGGACCCACCAGGCGCCGCCCCCCCCCCCCCGAGACTCCCACCTGCCCACCGACCTGACCCCCGGCCCCTTTCTCAGAACTGGCCACACACAAACCGTGCCGTGCCCTCCGAGGGGGCAGGTCAGGGGAAGAGGCAGAAACGGCCGAACGTCCTTGGGGGCCGTCAACCCTCCGGGACATTTGCTCCTTGCAGAATGCAGTCCTCGAGCTTCAGAGGTGACGCGGCCGCGTGTGCCCGCCCGTCCCCGACAAAGGTGAGGGTGTTGGTGGAACGGGGGGAGTCGTGGCCGGCCCCCCGGCCCGGGTCCCCTGAGCCCTGGGACTGCGCCCGCCGTGCTCAGGCCATGGGCTCTGGGACACCGGTGCCGTGACTGTCACGCTGCACCCACGGACGACGGCTGGAAGGGTCACGGGGGGCGGCGGGGGGCCTGGACCCCCCCCCCCGCTCCCCGCTCTGGCCCTGACGCTCAGATGTCCTGTCCTCACACCTGAGGCTGGTCTGGAGCAAAGCACCCCCAAACCAGGAGGGCGAGAACAGAAACCTGGAAAAACACACGGAGCGAGGGGAGGGAGGGAGGCGCGGAAGGCGCCCTCGCGAGCGGCACGTCTCTCCGAGACAATTTTTAAGCGTGAAGAGTCCCTGCTGCCGGATCCTTCTGGAATGCCCCCTTCCTGCTCGGGTGCCTTTTCTCTGCATAGTAATGTGTCTTCAAAAAAACAAGAGCCGCTGATATATGTTACAAGGAGTGTATCTCTTTCACCGAGACAGAACATTTTAATTCCCCGACACCTTTTAGTGATTGCTTCAATTTCCGAAGATTTTGATAAAATCGTGCGGTTTAAGAGGCTGGGGACGGAGCGCCCGGCGCGGGCAGAGCGTAATGAAATGCTCCCGCCTCGTACTCTTCATGACACAGCCCAGCTCCGGGGGCTAATAAACGCCGCGTGATAAATGTTGGAGCCACGATTGTAAAAATATACTTGTAATTGAGTTAATATGCCTTAAAATACTGCCCATCAGTTATCTTTCTCTCTCCTCTCTGCGGCGTGCGCAGGGGTGCGTGTGGGTGCGGCGCTGCCTCTCCGTCCCACCCCCGTCCTGCTTCCCTCCACCCCTTCCCTGCCCGGCAGACCCTCCACGTCTGTGACCGGATCATCTGGGGGCGCTGGAGGAGGCGCTGGAGGGCAGACGCCGCCCCAAGCCCTGCCTGGCGCTCTGTGGGAGCCAGCGGGGTGGCAGGAGACAGGTGTCCTCAGGCGGGAGAGCTGGGTGCACAGTGGGGTCCGGGGAGAGGGCCTCCCTCACTCAGCCCCGACTCTGGGCTGTCCCAGAGACAGGCCCCGGGTGCCGACCAGCAAGGTGGTGGTGAGGTGGGGTGGGAGGGGCAGCCCAGGAGAGGGCAGGGCCGTGTGCCCGGGAGGCCTGGGCTCTGCCCCAGAGCAGGGTGAAGGGAGACACTGAGGCTGAACTGAGGGGCTCAGATGGGACCCCAGAAGGGACCCCAGTGACCCCGTGGAGGGTTACCAGGCCCAGCCCGGTCCTTGCACCTCCCTCGTTGCCTGCTCCTGTGTGCAGAGGTGAGTCACGAGACAGCGTTGTGTTCTCTACAGCAGCTGACAGCCAGGGACTCGCCCTCTGAGTTCCCAGTGCCCAGACCGTGGCCTGGCCCCATCAGTGTCCTATGCACGTTTGTGGACTCACCGATCGGATGGGCAGGTGGATGGACGGATGAAAGGGCAGATGGGTGGATAGATGGGTGGATGGACTGATAGATGGATAGATGAATGGATGAACAGATGGGCAGATGAACACACAGCCCGATGGATGGATAGTGGAGGGAGGGAAGAAGGGGCTGGATGGACAGATGAACAGATAGAAGGATGGAGGAAAGGATGGATGGACAGATGGGTGGGTGGATGGATGGATGGATGGACAGATGGGTGGGTGGATGGATGGATGGATGGATGGACAGATGGGTGGGTGGATGGATGGATGGATGGACAGATGGGTGGGTGGATGGATGGATGGATGGACAGATGGGTGGGTGGATGGATGGATGGATGGATGGACAGATGGGTGGGTGGATGGATGGATGGATGGATGGACAGATGGGTGGGTGGATGGATGGATGGATGGATGGACAGTTGGGTGGGTGGATGGATGGATGGACATGTGGACAGATGGGCAGATGAATAAGCAGATGGGCAGATGGATGGATGGATGGATGGATGGAAGGATGGACAGTGGAGGGGGGAAGAAGGAAGGGGGGATGGATGGACACATCTGGGTGGGTGGTGGTGGTGGAAAGGACGGTGGATGTCTATCGTGGAGTGCTGTAGAGCGCCTAGGGTCGACCCGGATCCGTGGGCTAGGTTGGGAGCTACTTTGCAGAGGCCAGAGCGTTGAGGACCTCTTGTTCAGACCAGGAGGGGACTCCCCACACTCCGGAGCAGGGGCCCCGGTTTCTCCCGGTCCCTGCGGCCAATGCTCATAGCTCACCCCCTCCTTGCTCCTGGCCGACCCCCTGCCCGCCACCCCTGAGGAAGCAGACACGTGAGTCCCCAAAATGGGGTGGGGGCTGGCAGGGACCGACGGGGCACCAGGGGGAGACTGGGGGCTCCAGGCCAGCTTTGTGGGGAAGGGGCCCCCTGGCCAGTGGAGCAGGTGGAGAGGAGGGGCCGCGGCTCCCACGGTAGAGACCAGGGGGGTGGGAGTGGTCGGCAGAGCCAGACCCCAGCGGTCTCAGCTTGCCCCTGGCCCCACTGAGGTACTGGGAATCTTCTGGTAGCTGTACTCCTGAGGAATGGGCCAGCCCGTGGGAGCCCACTGCCCGGACTCTTCCCTGGGCCACGGACGAGCACAAGCACGGGCCAGGAGGCGGGGCCAAGCGAGGAACTCCTTCGTGAGGGCCGGGCAGGCGGAGGCCAGTGGAGCTGCCAGGCTCGCCCAGGCCCGGGCGTGTTGTATGTGAAAAATCATCGTGCAGATGGCAGGGTATTTTTGAAGGATGATTCCGCTTCCCCTCTGCGGGGACCGGAGTGGTGCCCGCAGCTCGGCCCTGCCCGGAGGCCACACTCCCCCCACCCGCCCCCTCCGTCCCCCCCACCCCAGCCCCCACACACCACAGACGGACAGACAGACAGACACGCACACACGCGCCGCCCTGCCCGCTCCGTGCAGGGCCCTGGCTCCTCCCCACCGCGCACCCCCAGCTGCTCTCAGCTGCTGTCACCCAGGCCTCCCCACCCCCCATGGGCGCACGGCCACCCCCACCCCTACCCCGTGCCTGGGGCCCCGCCTCCCGCCCACACACTCGCCGAGCTGGGAAGTCCCTGACTTCCCCCTTTTCAGCTAACTTTGTGGAGCCCCACGGCCTCCAACGGTTTCTCCCAGAAGGAGATGAGTTTCATGAGGCCACTGGAGCTGCAGGAGCGGGATGGGGTGTTGAGGGGGGGGAGGGGGGGGCGGGGAGGGCAGCCGGCAGGGAGACCAGCCGGGCGTGTGTGGGGCCCCCGCTCGGCCTCCTCAACCCCGGCCATTGGGCCCACGAGGCCACACCGTCCACAAGACCCGCCGTCGCAGCCCTCCTGCTCCGGGGACACATGAGACCCGGGGCTGCCAGGGTGTGTGCGCTCCCGCGGAGGACGCCAGCCAGTACCATGCTGGGCTTCCTCAAGCTGCCACTCTGGGGCAGGCGGGCAGGCGGGCAGAAGGGCAGGGTCCCCCCAGGCTTAAAGGAGCAAGAGGCTGCAGCCGGGCTGGCCCCACGCGCACCTGGCAGGCGGTGCCCAGGAGAGCGAGTCTCGTGGCTCCCTGTGTGGGTCCTGGGAGGCCCAGGTCACGGGGGGCAGTCCGAGGGTGAGGCCGAGGACCGGGTTGGCAGAACTCACATCTCAGGTTGGCTTCCCCGCTGCTGACCCCCCAGGGACAGATCACAGACCACCAGGCACCAGGCAGCCCAGGTGGCTGAGAGTGACTCTCCCTCACTCTGGGGACCAGGCTCAGTCACTGCCATTCAGGGCCGATGTCGATGGCGGGGCGTGGTGGCTGGGGCTGCACTGATCACCTGCTAACCTGGGGCTAAGGGTTGGCACGGTGGGGGTGACCCCCCGAGGTGAGGGGGCAGGCCGGCCCCTGATGCTGGGAGAGCCTCTCTCCTGGGGCTGGGGGAGCCTGCCCTCTGCCAGGGGGGTGGGAGGGGGTCTCTGCACCAGCTACATGTGCACCCAGGTGCCCACGGAGGCAGACCATCATGTGCACAGGTGGGCACAGCAGCCCCCCAGGCCAGAAGGAGCCAAAAGCACCACACGGGGGGGGGGGGGGGCAGATAGGCCAAGAGAGGAATAGCCCTCAACACCTGTGTCCTCCGCTCGTGCCCCAACCCCAGCATTGAGTCCCAGGCGGCTCCCCGCCCTGTGCACACCATCCGGTGCCCCTCTGCCCCAGGCACCCCTCGGGGACAAGTGTGCACGGGGAGCAGACCGCTGCATCTTCTACTCCGAGCGCTGTGGACCGAGGTGCCTGGCGCCCCCACCGCTCGCTGCCAGCCCCGCCCCCGGCCCCACCTGCTGTGTCACCCCACTGCCCTTGCCCCGGGGCCACCGTGGCTGCGGCGTCTTCCTGCCCTCTAGGCATCTGCACGCGTTGCCCTAAGCCGTCTCCAGAGTAGGTGGCCTATGAGGACAGACGGACGGATCCCTCAGGCTCAGGCCATGCAGGGCATTGGACATCAGGGACTCCAGGACCCAGCCCTGTCCCTGGGGGCCCATGGCCTGGAGGGAGGTGGAAAGGGGGCGTGAAGCTCCCACACCAGCAGGTGGGCACCCCAAAGGCCCCAGAGACGCCCCAGTGCCACACTGCCACACTTGGGCGCAGCAAAGCAAGGGTCACCTGGTCTCGGGGCCGCCTGTCCTCTGGGACCCGAGACATTCCCCGCCCCCCCGCCCCCCCCAGGCTTCACTGTGGGGCTCTCAGCCCAGCCCTACGGCCGCCGCTGCCACTGGGCCTCAGCTAAACGTGGCGGGAGGAGCTCCCCGGTCCCTCGGAGCCCCAGGCCCCCGATCCCACCCTCAGCCCCCCGTCGCGTCCGGGGCTGGTCCAAGGCCAGTCTGCAGCCCCACGGGGCCGGCCTGCCTGGGAGGGGGGCCAGGGCGGGGTGCGTAATTGGATAATTCCGTCTTAAGAGACCAGGCACGGGAAGGGCCAAGCTGGGGCTCCGGCTCCCCGAATTGCCTCCAAATGAGAGTCTGTTCAGGTTGGGGGGGCGGCGCAGGGTGTCGGGCTGGGCGGGGGTGCGACCCGCCCGCAGGGGGCGATGGCCTCGCTGTCAGTTCCCAGGCCTGGAAGGAGACGACAGGCCGGGGCTCTGGCCCGCACAAAGGCTGCGGCAAATGAAACTGTGTTTGCCTGCTTATGTGCAGCGATGGAACTTTAAATGAATCGCTGACCTTTCTGGAATGACAGGTGACCCGAGCCATATCTGAGGTGGGTATCGAAAATTGCTGCTGCTGCCCGAAAATAAACAATAAGAGAGCAAATGTGGTTTGAAAAAATTGACTCACTTCAACACTGGGGGGAGAGAGTGAATTATTTCAGGCCGTCGCTCAGAGCCCTCAGCTCTGCCCTCCCCCCAGACGGCAGCAAGGCCAGCCTGGGAGGAGACCCCGTGTAGGGCATCGGCCCCCGTCCCCAGGGCTCGTGGCCGGCCCCGCGTGGGAAGGGTGGGTCGGAGGGAGGGGACATCGTGCCACCCTGGTCCCGAGGAGACGGCCCATCCTCCCGGCTGGTTCCACCGCCAGCCACCTTCCCAGGGCTCCCCGTTACAGGCGGGGGCTCTGAGGGCAGAGGTCCGCTGGGAGCCCAGCGCTGGGGGACTAGCAGGGGGCCCGGGACCGCGAGGAACCTCTCCGGCTTCACTTTCCTTGACTAAGACACAGGTGACAGTGTGTGGGCTGCCCAGGGCAGTAAGCTCGAGGCCAAGGTGCCCCTTCGTGACAGGTCTACGTCACACGCTGGAACGGCACCCTCCGGGCAGCAACAGCCACGGAGGGCTGAGGACGCCCCCTCTGCAGGTGAGCAAAGGCCTCCTAGAGGTCAGGTGTCCTGGGCGCGTGGGCGGCAGGCAGCGCTGGGCTAACCAAGCCCATCATCAGAGTGGCCGAGGCCACTGCTGTGCTGGGTGCCCAGACCGTGGGCCGGCCAGGCCTCCCCCCCTCGGGCAGGCGGGAGCCTGAGGCCTCTCGGGCCCCGGGAGGGCCCCGGCAGGAGCGCAGCACAGCACTGGGTGACCCCGTGGCTCCCCTGCCCCACACCTTCCCAGAGAGAGGCCCGGTTCCCCGGATCAGCCCCAGATCTGGCCCCCGAGCAGTCCGGTCGGCTTTCCTGGTGCAGGCCCACCACCTCCCAAGGGTCCCTGATCTTGGGGCTACGGCTCCCACAATAGAAGGACCCCCTACTCTGGGCAGCCCGTGTCACCTGCACGTGACCTCTGACATTGCCCCCGAAGCCCCCACCTGACCCTGGCACCGCCTCCCCTGCCCCCACCCCACACCAATTCCCCAAGAGGAGACCTCTCCCCTCGGGGGACTGGCTCTGACATGCCACTGCCGAACCCGATGGCCCTGTCGAGGGGGCCACCACTCCCAACTAGGCCTGAATGCGGGACTCGACGTTGGGGGGGTCCCTTGGGGACTCAGTAGAGGGAACCAGTCCCCTAGAGCCCGTGGACGCCCAGAGGTCATCCCACACCCTTCCTGCGGGGTCTGCCGAAGCGACAGCCCGAGTGCGGGCGCGCCCTGTCCTGGAGCCTGTCCTGCAGCCTGGTCCCACTGGCGGCCCTCACTCGGGGGCCTCCGCAGGGACGGGCCTCCACCATGGAGCCCCTCCGCACGCGGCCGCCTCCGGGGACTGTATAAACCAGAGACCGCGGCCGGCCGGCTCCCCGCGACCCCAAGTGCCTGGACCTCGGTGAGCGGCCGCCCACCGCCCACCGCGCCAGTTTCCGTGGCCACTGACCGTGTGTCTGGGCCCACGGGGTGCGCACCTCCCTTCTCCGTCCTTCACCCCGGAGACCCTCGGAGCTCCCCCACGTGAGGTCTGCCGAGGCCGGCCGGCCCGCCCCTGCGCTTCCTGAGTACAGAGCAGCTCCCCGCCCCCCGCCCCCCACCCAGGTCCCAGGCCTGGCTTTGGGAGTCCTGAGGGTGGGGCCCCCACCCCACTGCAGTAGGCCCGGCCCAACACGTCAGGGCCAGCTCGTGGAGCCGTGACATCCAGACCACCAGGCAGGCGCCCCACCTGCCCTGCTGTCCACCAGCAGTGCCCACACGGCTGGCACCCTATGGGTTGGGGGTCATGTCCACAAAGGGCTTGGCAGACGCTGTGGCCACGTCAAAATGTGGCCAAGAGGGGCTCTCAGAAGAAAAGATTAAAGCGAATTTAAAGAGAAGGAAGATGGGGCCCCTGGGTGGCTCAGTCAGTTAAGGATCCGACTCTCGATTCTGGCTCAGGTCACGATCTCCCGGTTCACGGGATCGAGACACATCCAGATCTGCACCGAGCCTGTGCGGGATCCTCTCCCTTTCCCTCTGCCCCTCCCCTGCTTGCACTCACTCTCTGCCTATAATAAAAAGAGAGAAAAGGGAGAGATGTCACAGACTTGGGCCTCCTAGGGAGGGAGGCCCCCAGGGCAGAAGTTGCTGGCTGTGCAGTGTGGACAGTGAGCGACACCCCAGCCTCCACGCTCACTTCAGCGGCAGGGCGACGGGGCCAGGAGGCCCCACCCACCATCCAGCGCACACGCCCTGGCTCTGAGCGGCATCCAGTAGTGCCACCACCTCTGCCTCCCGCCAGGAATGCCCCCCGGCTGCGGTCAGGACCCCCATGGGAGCCCCACCCCCATGCCCAGGGCCAGCAGAACCCAGGAATGACCCCCCGGCTGCTGTCAGGACCCCCATGGGACCCCCCCCCCAATGCCCGGGGCCAGCAGACGACCCCACGGAGTGGCCACGGCACCCTTCCTATCCAGACATTGGGGTGGGGGCAGGAGCCCTCGGGAAGGCCTTGGGGAGATCCAGAACCCCTGAGCACCTCCTCGGGCCACTTCAAGCTGCTTCATTCTGCTTATACCCCAAGGCTCCATGCAGAGGGCACCTGGGTGGGTTTTTTGGAGTGGGAAAAGGGCCTGGGGGGCCTGGGGTTGCTGGTAGGGTAGGGTCCCCTGGAAGTGGGGGCCTGCATTGTCATGAGCTTTCTGGGAGCAGGAGGCTCTGAATCCACACAGATGGGGACACGGTCACTGCAGGGCTGAGGACAGAGTGGGAGGAGGGAGCGAGGTCGGGTTGTGGGGGACGGTGACAGCCTGCAGGGGAGAAGCAGCACCCCGAGGTCAGCACATCCCCACCGGACACCACGCCCCACCCCACCTGTTCCCGACAGCATTGGAGCCGTCTACACGGCCCCCAGCCTCTGCCCCCCACGTCTGCAGCTGAGTCTCCGCCCCTCACACAGGCCTCGGCTCCCTCTCAGCTGCAAGGGCGCCCCATTCCATCTCTCCTGCTCCCCGCGTGTGTAGACACTGACGCCCCAGGTGCCGTCCTGGCACCTCCTCTTCTCGGTCTACACTCGCTCTTCGGCGTTCCATTACCTACTGCAGCAAATCTAACCACTCCCAACGGCTAGCGGCCAACGCCACAAGTTACGGTGCCCGCAGAGCCGCGGTCAGGACCTCGGACAAGACCCGGCAGGGCTGGCGGGCCTCTCTCCAGACTCTGAGCCTCGGAAAGGGTCAGAGTCTGGGCCTGACCGGAAGGCTGGGGCCACACCACCTGCAGGGTCTTCTCCCACGTCTGCGGCTGGGACCTCAGGGCAGGGCCAGCCAGAATCCCAACCTCCCCCCAGACCGGGGCCGGGTCCCAGGAGCGCTGTCCCAAGAGAAACAGGGGAGCAGTCTGGCCCTCACTGACCTTGGAAGTCACTCTGCTTCCAGGGTCAGGAACGTGGGCCCACCTCCGGGGCGGTGGGGGGTCAAGACCCACAGAAGGATAGCGCGTCGCAAAGCACCCGGTTTGCCCTCTGGTCACGGTTCCCACACACCATGCAAACTCCCCTCGCCCCAGACCCCCAGGGCCTCACCCCACTACCCACAGCCAGCATCTGGCGGGGCGCCTGGCGGGGCACACGGTGGGCACCTGACGGGGGAGGCACCTGGCAGACACACAGCTTACATGGGACCCGCTCCTTCCGAAGAGTCTCCATGGCTCTCCGGACCCTGGTCAGCCCTCTCATGGGCACTCCTGTTTCTTGAAATTCCGCCTGTGTCAGCTACTGAAGGGTTTCTCACCTTGTTTCCGCCCGTCAAGAGTTCAGGGGCCAGGAACAGTCTTCGTTTTGTGCCACCCCTGCCCTTTTTACCCCAAACTAGAAGAGCTTTCTCCTCTTTGAGCAGCTTTATTGGGGTATCTGGTACACCCTGGGCTCCTGGCTCCCCCTCCCAGACCGCTCCTCCCAGCCTCCTCCCAAAGTGACTGCCCCCCCGCCAGCGTCCTCAGCCAGAGACCCGAGTGCCCTGTTCCCTCCCGCCTCCTCGGTCCGCCCAGTGGTTCCCAGGGAGGGGGGGGGCCTCCACCCTGCTCGGGCCGCTGGCACAGAAGCTGGGTCTACGCGTTCACACGCGGTCACGCGCTCATGCTCTAAAACGCAGCTTTGTTGAGATGAAATTCACACACCATGCGATTCACCCACTTAGACTATACGATCCATTGGTTTCTGGTATATTTCAGAATATTTATTTTGAATATATATTGATATATATTGAATATATATTGAAATATATATTGAATATATTGAAATATATTTCAATATTTCTTAATTGTGTTTAATATATTATATATATTTCACCACTGTAACCGCTTTCACGTGGGCAGCTCCGTGGCATTGGGCACATTCGCAGCGGTGAACATCCCCAGCCTCCACCTCCAGAACTCTCTCATCTTCCCAGGGGACACTCTGCTCCATGAAACACTAGCTCCCCGTCTCCCCCGCCCCCAGCCTCTGACCCCCACCATCCACTGTCTGTCTCTACGATCTGCGTCCCCCACGGGCCTCCCGTAAGTGGAATCATCCGGTGCTCGTCCCCTCGCGACCGGCTTATTTCACGGAGCACAATGTCCTCCAGGTCCATCCGTGTGGCGGCCGGCGGCAGGACGTCCTTCCCGTTCGAGGCCGAGGAACATTCCGCCGTGTGGATGGACCACGTTTTCTCACCCGCGCGTCTGTCGGCGGACTCCGGGTTCTTGCTCGTCTTAGCTGATGTGAACGCTTCTGCTGTGAACGTGGGGTGCACGCACCTCTTGGAGACCCTGCTCTCAGTTCTTCTGGGTGCACACCCGGGCCAGACGTGGGCTTGCTGGATGGCAGGGGGAGGCGGGCGTGGGCTTGCTGGATGGCAGGGAGACTCTCTGATTTTGGGGGGACCCGCCACATTGTTTTCCATGGCGGCTACACCAGTTTACGTCCCCACTGACAGAGCACAGGGTCCCAGTTTCCCCACACCCTCGCCAAGGCCCGTGGACCCACTTTTCGGAGGGCCGTCTCCCCCGGGGTGTGGCGTGGGGTCTCCTGGTTCCGCTCTGCATTATTGTGGAAATGTTAATAGCTAGACAGCAGTAGTGTCCCTGCGTGTCCCCACGCCCTGGGACAGGATCAGTGCCAGCACCTGGTCTGTCGGGCCCGGCCCCGGCCCAGGCTACCTGCAGTGCCCTCCCCCACACACACCTGGTTGCATCTGCCTGTGCCTCGGGGAACAGTTCTAAGAACTAAGGAGACTTCTACCGTGACCACAGTGTGCCATCCGCTGAAACTGACCTCCTCTAAATCTCCAGTGTGGTCTCCCGGTGCCTCCTGGTGTTCTCCCGACTCCTGGTTTGCTCACAGCAGGACCTCAGTGAGCCCGACGCCACTCCCCATGCCACGGGAGACTGAGTCCCACCAAGCACCCCCCTGACACCCTCCCTGCACCCGGAGAAAAAAATCCCAGAATCCCCAGTGCCCCGACCCGTCCTACCCTGAATTGTGTGGTGCTGCGGCATCCGGGGTCCCGGCCCCCTCCCCGCAGAGTGCCTGGAAGGCAGGGTCAGGGGACACTGGAGAGTGCAAGGTCGGAACCCACCAATACCCCAGCAGGGCCCTGGCCTCAGAGCGACACACAGTCGGTCCTCAGTAAAGGCCCAGTGTTCCTTGAAAGGTTCCAAACCTCTGAGCACCATAGGCTTGGGTGTGGCCAGTCTGCCAGGGGGAGTTGGGATAGCCCCCGGACAGGTGGACAGGGACACAGGGAGGCCCTTGAACCTGGTGTGGGGGGAGGGGGGTGTAGCTGGGGGAGGAGGCCGTTAGGGAGCTGCGGGCAGGGTGGCGCCTCACGGAGCCTCGATGGGATGCTGCCCCTCCTTCTCCACTGCCCTCCCGCTTCCCAGGGGCCAGAAGAGGTGGGGCCGGGGCCCCAGAACCTCGGGCCCCTGCCCAGCTGGCAGTGCCACCCACGAGGCACCCCGAGCCCAGCCTCCTCCCGGCACTCACCTGGTCAGATAGGAGGGCTGAGTGTGGGCAGGGCCCAGCGCTCTGAGCTCCTCGCGGGCGCCCGTCGGCCTCTACGGAGGCTGGGACGTTTATCACCCGCTGTCCTTCACCGGCCCCCTGCTCCTCGCCTGAGGGAGAGCCATTTGGACCTGCCCAAGCTGAACAATACAATATTTCTGTTGAGCTGTGAAGTTGATTAATAATTTGGGAATGAAATCAATATGGGCCCTGCTTCTCATTCCTGGCGTATCCCCGTGCACAGGGACGCCGCCGAGGCAGCTGGCTTGCTCAGACGAGGGCCACCGGGCAGGGTGGGGGCAGCACGGCCCCAGACTCACACTCGCCTCGAGTTCAGGGCAGAGCCCTCTTCACCTCGGAGAAGGGCGGCCCTCCAGCCTTGGCGACAGGAAGCCCCCACCTGAGGGCCTGGCAGGGGCTCTGTCCCCTCCCCCCACAGGCTCCGTCCCCTCAGCTCTCGGGAAGGCCCCGACCGCGCCCACGCAGGCGTCTCCAGAAGCCCGAGTTTCCACTGAGGCCACTGAGGTGGGTGCTCTGGCCACACCCCCCTGGGGCTCCCCTGAGCCTGAGCTCACCTGTGACCCCGGAGGGTCGCTGCTGACCTCCCTGCACGATCCCCACTGCAGCACTCAGGCTGCCCTGCATCCGACTTGCTCCTCCCCTGCCCGGGACCCCCCTGCAGGGCCACCACACCCCACCCACCGGCACACAGCCGTACGGTGCTGCTCCCCAGAGCCCCCCACGCCTCAATCCACCTGCCAGATCTCAACTGGGGGTCCTAGTCGGGCAGGGTTAGGGTTCATCTCAGGGCACAGAGGAAGCAAACAGCTGAGGGATGGGTGAACAAATGAATGAACAATGGAACGAACGAATGAATGAATGAACCAACAAGATACATCCAATGCCATGCTGAGGCCGGGTCCTGGATGAGCACAGGGAGTGCTGGCAGGGGGGAGTGGGGAGGAGGCCCAGATGCAGTGGGGCAGGTCATGGAATGGGGGAGAGAGAAGCATCCTGAGGGCCCCTCCTGCCCCAGGGTTGGTACGTTGGGGGCCAGTGCGCCTGGCCCAGAGTTGCGGCCCTCAGCTGCCCCCCAAGCCATCTACCTGGCCCCATCGTGCCCAGCGGTAAGGGCAGGGAAGCCCAGCACCCCTGCCTGTAACGTGTCCCACGCGCTGGTGCCCTGGGACCATCCTTCCTGCGGCCCCGAGGGTCCAGCGTGGCCCCTCTCCGGGACAGTTATGTGGGGGCAGGGGCCTCCACCAGGGTTGTCACATGCCCAGTCGCCGTGGGCACTGCCCTTGCCCCCTAATGATGCTGCTGAGAATGGCCCGGCCTCTCCTGCCCACGCCGGCTGCAAGGCACTAGACCAGACCTCGTGGCTTTGATCCCTGTCTGATGACCTCGGGTGGGTCTTAGAGGCCCCAGCCACCTTGCCTAGGAAACAGGGCACAGGACAGAGCCCCGGGCCACCTGGGGCTTCCCACTCGGTGCGGGCCAGGCACACAGGCAGCACACGACGTAGGCAGTCGTTTCCTTCCTCGCCCTCGCGTTGCTTGCTCAGCCTGGGCCGGGGGTCCAGCCCCTGGACCCCTGGAGACCCTCCCACTGACAGACCCCAGTCTGATGCCTTGATATCTGCAGTTCGTCTGCCTCTTCATCTGTCCCAGAGACCAGCCCTCGGACCCAGGCCCCGGCCATGGAGGGCGGCTCTGGCCTGGCCCGAAATGCCCTTTAACCAGCTCTCAGGGCGCAGCCGACAGGGCCTCTCCTGGGCACCGCAGGCTCAAGAGAGGACAAGCAACTTTGCCAGCCGGACAGTCTCTGCCCCGGGCTGGGCCCCGCGAGACACAGCCGGACGCCCACCGGGCCGGGCTGCACCTGTCAGCTGCAGGGCCGGGCCTCCGTGGAAGCCCGGCTCCCGAGTCCCAGGGTCTCGTCTGCTCAGCGGACAACAGGCCGGCCCCGAGGTCAGCCTGAGATTCTCGGCGGGCCCCCTGCCGCCGGGCGGGCCTCAGCACAAGCACAGCGGCCGATGACCCTGTCCGAGCGCCGCATCCGCCGGCCGGCAGCGCCCCGAGAGCCAAAGTCCCTTGACCCGCGCCGGGCGGGGGGGCCGGTTTTATAGGAGCCATTGACCGGCAGCATTGATCCCCGAGAATGTATCGCACAAATCATTTTGCACTAAACTGCGGAATCGATGGAGAAATCTCCCGGAAAATTTATATTAAAAGTCTCTGTTTGCCTAAATGAGTTCCCTGTGCCCCATATTGAATATTTGGCTGATGAATTGAATGGGTTTAAATTTGAACATTGCAGACCCATTAAAGAATGAATTCTTAAATCAAACCCTGCCATTTATGATTGAAATAGGATTTCCTCTGTGATGGGCCAGCCGCTACATAAATCAGCTGTGCGTTTTACACCGAACCATAAACAAGATATAATTCTTTTAATACACAACAGGTGCCTTAAATCTTTTGATGCATCTTGTATTTACCTGAAGTTGGGATTGCTGTATTTACACCAAGTCCCGTGGGGGCCTCTGATGGTGAAGGGGACAGCGGCCGTGCCCGTGGGACCCCGCCCGAGGACCTTCCAGAGAAGCCCGTGGGGGGCCAGGTGAGGCCACGCCCGCGTCCACCTGTGCCCACAGCCGGGGCCCCTCCGACACCCGTGAACCGGCACACGCACGTGCTCACACGTGCCACGCACGGGCCACATGTGCACACACACGCAGCCCTCGTGCGGGCACACAAGGGAACGGACCCAAGCACACACATGCTAGTGGGTGTGAGTGTGCTGCAGTGACCTGTGTGTGTGTGCACACATTTGTGCAGGCGAGTATGTGCATGAACACGCTGTGCACACACACGGAGTAGACCCACAAGTACACACTCACACACACACGCCAGCGCCATTCTGTACAGATGTGGGCACACACTCGGTCACTCCAGCACGCCCACACATGTGTGTTCACACCCTCAAACGCACACTCAGGCACACACACACGGCAGATGGCAGGGTACGGGTACCTGCCCAGCTACACCAATTCACTAACACACAGTGCACACGCACACGCCCCTGCCAGTGGCTCTCCCTCCCCAGGGACCAAGGGTCTGAGCAGTGGCAGGAGCAGGGCCAGCCCCACGTCGTGCGTGGTCCCTTTCCGGGGCCGCGGGCTCCACCCCCACTGGACCTGGGCTTCCGGGGGCTGAGAGAAGCCTCCCCATCGAGGTACCCAGCTACCCCCCTGCCCACGCGGGCAGGACGTACGCACAGGTGCCCCCCGGGTCCCCATGCCCCCCCTCAAGCCAACGTGTCCTCTGGCAAGAGCTCGGCCAGGCACCAGGAACCACCAAGTCACTAGAGAAGCCAGCTGGGCACCCAGGAAAGCTTCCTGGGGGAGGCGATGCCAGCAGCAAGCCTGGAGGATGAGAGGGCTCCCCCCCCTTGGCTTGGGGGCCAGAGAGGGGCTCCAGTCCAGCAGGGCACATCTGTCTTTCTCCGTCCTTGGCCTCTCCAGCCAGCCACCTCTGCAGACTCAGTGTCCTGCCCAACACCCAGGCCTCCCGCTGGTGGGGGCTCACATTCAGGCAAATGCGCTCAGTGGCCTCAGCACCCCCACCACCGGTGCACCCAGCCCAGGCTGATTCTCCACCCCAAGCCAGCTAGGCCGAGCCCGGTTCTCTCTGAGCCCCCGGGGCAGGCATCCTCCCCGCGCTCCTGCTCTCACGCTTCTCACGGCTCCCCACGGCCGCCCGCCCCAGCCGGCCTCCCACATCCCCTCCACGTAACCCAGAGCAAGTACTCAAAACGCCATCCAGAAAATGCATCAAGGTGGGTGACTTGAAAAGTGCAGCATGCCCCACGCAAGGCCCCAGAGCCAGCCAGCCCCAGGCTTCTCAAGCCGCTCCGACTCCCCTGCCTGCTGTAAGCCGTTTCAGAAAACAGACGAGAGAAGTCCGCACCCTGGCTCACGAGGTGGGGATGACGCTGATGCCAAAGCAAAGCACACGCAGACAGCACGGAAGAGAGATTCAGAACCCGGACGAGAAAATGCGGGTACGTGTGTATACACGTACAGGTGTGTGCGCACAGAGGTACACGTGTGCACAAGTACAGATCCACGCATTTTAAGTGAAATGCTTCTGTGTTCTAAGTGACCCCGTGGCCAAGCAGGAGGCGCCTCAGAAAACACGTCCGTGCCTTCAGCTCCACCGAGAGCCTAAGGGACAGAAACCACACGATCATCTCAAAAAATGCAAAGAGTGTACGTGCTAACTAGCCATCTCTGGTGTTTTGTTTTTTAATCTCTCAAACACGAGGAATGAAGGGTGATCGGATCATCGCATGGAGAACGACAGAGCCGTGTTCCTAGCTCGGACCCCACGTAGGCTGAGGCCACATCAGCAAGTTTTGGAAACTGGTAAGAAAAAGTTGGAGGGGCACCTGGGTGGCTCAGTCGGTTGAGCGGCCGACTTCGGCTCAGGTCACGATCTCGCGGTCCGTGAGTTCGAGCCCCGCGTCGGGCTCTGTGCTGACAGCTCGGGGCCTGGAGCCTGCTTTGGATGCTGTGTCTCCCTCTCTCTCTGACCCTCCCCTACTCATGCTCTGTCTCTCTCTGTCTCAAAAATAAATAAAGACATTTAAAAAAAAGAAAAAAAAGTTGGAAAACGGAACAGAATAAGTGAGCGGGGGGATTTGCAGAGGGAGGCTGACCCCTCCATGAAGAGGTCGACCCCGACAGGAATCAGATTCATGCAAAATCAGACACACTCACTGCTCAGATGCCAGCGCTGGCAGGGTCCCGGGGCCGGGGACCGGGGACCCGGGGTGTGGGCGGACCTCGTGCCAGGGCCCACGTGGCCGGGCTCCCAGGTGCCACGGGCAGGCTCGTCCTGTGTGGGTCGGTGGCCGCCCAAGTATCTGCCGTCGCGGGAGGGATGAGAGGGGGACAGAAGATGCACCCAGAACGGCACAGGAGACAGAGCCACACTGGGTCGCAGCTGGAAGGCCACGCGGAAGGTAGGCAGGGTGGCCCAATGCCGCGGGTAAGCTCAGAACGTGCAGTCCGTTGGTGGCGTCCGCGGCAGCCGGGCTCCGTCAACGCGGGAACACCGGCTCCCGGGGAAACGCAGGGTCGGCTCCCTGGGAGCGTCGGGTCACGTTTCCATCCGCGGCTCAGCACGGAGCCGTGTTCGGTGCGTACTTCCGTCCAAAGACACTTTACCTAACACGTGGTCGATCCGTTCGCACAGAGTCCCCACGCCGGCGTCAGCGGACCTCGCGCCCCGACGGGGCCCACCTGACACGGGGTCTCCTCCGCGGGCACATCTCGGCCTCTGGGGGGACTTGAGCAGCACGCGGCAGGGGCGGGGGGGCGGGGAGGGGGGCCGTGTCAAGCCGTGGAGTCACCAACAAAAAGCACAAAACTGCGGGAGACGTCGCGCTAGACGGACAGCAAAAGGGGACCCGTGTTTACAGCGTGAGCCCAAGCGAGGAGACGGGGCGTGGCCTCCTGCCGCCTCCGGCCGGACGTGCCTGTCCCGACACTGATTCCTCGCTGCTGTGTGCGGTCCCCGGACGACCGGGAAAGCGCCGGCAGGGTTAGTCGTGGGGTCACCAATGAGCGTCCGCGGGCAGGTGAATCTGTGTCAGTCGCACGCACGGAAACAGTGCCAGGCCCTGGAGCAGGAGCCGCGCGCATAGCGAGGCACCGACCACATCTGCAGCCTGGGGGGAGGAGCGGGAACGGGGGTAGCGGTGGAGATGCTCGGGGGACGCTGGGCCGGTTGTTCTGACACCAGCTGGCCTTGACGTCACCGCCGCCTACCCTCCCCCGGGCGCTGGGCCCCAGGCCCCGACCCACCCCGCAGGGCGGCAGGGACAACCTCAGCCACACGGGTCCCGTCTAGCCACAGCCCGCGAACAAACTTGGTCACGTGGCTGTGAAGCGGGCCACAGGCTCGCTCGGGGAGCCCTGTTATGAAAAGCAAGGAGGAGATGGTTCCCGGAGGACGACGAGCCACAGCGAATCAAAACGAAGCGTGAAACGACAAACGGGAGATGTGCCAGGTGGGGCCTCACGGGCCGGCGCGGGTGTGGGAGCCCCGCCCGACAGGTGCGCGCCCCGGTCGCCGGGCGAGGGGGGCACCTGCAGGAGTTGGCTCCGTTATTCAAAGGCGGTTCGTTATCGTCCTCATTTGTTTAAGTTAATACCCAAATTTAAGGCCAGAGCATGTGAGTTTTGATGTGTAATGTTCTCGGTATCATTATTTTCTGAATTGCCCTTAATGGTTGGGCTTTTGTTTCCTGTTTGAATCAATGGTGATTTAAGGAATAAAGAAAGAGATTAAATTTTTAGCCGGCTGTGAGGCTGTTTAGTTGGTTTGGCTTTCGTTATTGATTCTTAGCGTTATTATATTGTAGCCGGAGAATATAAATGGTGTCACTTCTGTTTGAGGAATTCATCGAGATTTTCTTTGTGGGCCATCAGATACTGCTTTTCAATGAAGGTTCCTTAAATGCTGAAAATGAAGGTGTTCTGGATGTGCAGCGTGAAGCTTGGTACATATGAACACACATTAAATTAGCCCTGAGTGATTTTACTCAGATCCTACATACACACGGGTTCTCATACACCTGCTCAGGCCAAGGGCACCGCAAGTGTATCCCTGCGACGGCTCCTGTGCTGTTGGAAGCATCAAATGCTTTGATGCCATATTGTTCATCACCTAGACGTTTATGCCTCTGATCTCTTCATTGTGGATTTTACCTCTTGTCAATAGAAATTTACTTTTTCTCCAATTTAAAGCTTCTACCTTTAATTACACTCAGCCTGCGGACCTTCTTAAATGCCCACACACCCCTCCGTCCAGCATGAGGCATTGAACGCCTGTCCCTTGAGTGTGGGCTAGACACGGTGGCCCGCGGAGGGTGGGACAAGTGATGGTGCAGGACGCAGGCGCTGAGCCCCGCCCCCACCCCCACCCCAGAGAGACCACGTGTGGAGGAACAGCCACACGAGCCAGGCATCTTGGCTGCGGGCCCCGGCCCCGGCTGGGCCTTCAGATGACGTAGCCCCAGCGGACAGCTCCCCTGCCACCCGGCGCGAGACCCCAGCCAGAGCCCCCAGTTAAGCTGTTCCCAAATTCGCGACCCCGGACAGTGTGAGAGAATCAACGTTTACTTTCTGAGCTGCTGAGTTTGGGGCTAACTTGCCGCGTGGCAAAGGATGAGCAGCTCCCCTCTCCGTTCGCCTCCGTGTTTACCCGCTTGTTCGTACCCCATGAGTGCGATTCTGTCTCCGGCACACACGTCAGGGCCCCAGCAGGAGGCAGAGGCCACCCCAGCCCCAACGAGGAGGCTGGAACGAGGGGGCGGGCACCAACCCAGGCTGTGTCCCACACAGACCTGGACACAGACACCGCCGTCACGTTTTCACGGGTGTTCAACTCATCACGCCCGCTGCCGTGCCGTGCGGACTCGTCCTCGCCCGCTGTCGAGACATGTGCTTGTCACACTTCTGTACCTCAGGAGCCAGGTTCTTCCTGCTTCCTGTTCTCCCCACCTCTGCTTTTGGCCTAAGAGTTAGATTTTCCTTGCCTTTTTCTCATTAGCAATTTTATTTTATTTTATTTTATTTTTATTTTTATTTTGAGAGAGAGAGAGAGAGAGAGAGAGCAAGCTGGAGAGGGGTAGAGAGAGAGAAGGAGAGACAGAATCCCAGGCAGGCTCCACACCGTCAGCATGGACCCTGATGTGGGGCTCAAACTCACGAACAGTGAGATCATGACCCGAGCCGAAATCAAGAGTCGGACGCTTAAGCAACCGAGCCACCCAAGCGCCCCTCTCATTAGCGATTTTAGAAGTGAACACGCATCCTGGGTTTTAAACTTATGTGTGGTCACATGTGCATTAAAAACATGACCTTGAACGCCATTTCTCCTTTTGTCAGCTATCCTTATTTTGATCCATCTTCCAGGAGGACACCTTTAAGTAATTTCTAAAGGAAGGGGACACGGTGGGCTATTCTCAGTCCTTTCATACTTGAGAGTGTATTTCAATATCTTTACACGTTATGGGAATGATTAGATCATAATCTTGTTTCAAAATCTTATCGCTTATTCACTGATGAAATTATTGTTCATGTGGAAAACCCTGGCCTGGCAGGAAGCCTGTGGGACGGCCTGGCACTCACACCTTACGTCCCTTCTCGGTGTGCACTGGACGTTGTGACTCACGTCGGATGGACAGAACCACGTGGGTGATGGGCGTCACTCGGGGAATTCAGCCATGAAAGGATCCCCACCTCGCTCCCCTCTCTCTCGGGCCACTCGCCTGGGGCCACAGCTGCCACGTCAGGGGGTAGGGAGGGTCTCCAGGGGGTGAGTTTGGAGGTGGATCCCCACCCACCCCGGTGGAGCCATCAGATGAGACCGTGGCCCCAGCCAACAGCGTGAGGACAGCCTTGAGCCAGAGACCCCCAGTGAAGCCACGCATGGGCCACTGACGCTTAGAAACGGAGATCGTCTAAGCGAGTAACTTCTGAGAGTGATTTGTGAAGCAGCAATAAATAACTAACATAGCAAGCAACCCACAACACAACTACTAGAACTGACAAATGGCTTTAGCGACATCACAAGAAACAAGGTCAATACACGGAATTCAATTCTACTTCTAGAAGCTGGTAGTTAGCAATTAGAAGATGAATTTTTAAAAATCTGTTTAAATGAGCACCAAAAATAAAATGCATGGAGAGAAGTCCAATGAAATATGAGCGAGACCTCACACAGACCCTGAGAAATCACAGAAGGCAGCTAAGCAGAGACACAAACCGTGTCCAGGGGTTGGAAAACTCAACCGCACTGGGACAGAAGCTCTCCCCCAAACTGTATGTAGATTTAACACAGTCCCAATCAAAATACTAACAGCCTTTTTTGGTAAAACTTGCTGAGTCAAATGGGATTGCAGAAAGACTAGAATGGCCTAAGATTTCTGGCAGAAAGGAAAAGGCCGGAAGGCTTTCACTACCTGATTCCAAGTCTTCCTGTGAAGCCACAGTCATCGAGGCCACGTGACGGGGGTGAGACAGGGCAACAGAGACAGGCCCCGTACACACGCCACCAATTCACTTCTGATGGGACACCAGGGCTCCTTCACAGGGGGTCTTTTCCAAAAATGGCACGGGGCAGCAGGTGAGTGTGTAACGTAACCCACGACAGACCCCAAATTAATCACAGATCCAAACCTAAAAGCCAAAACTATCAATCTTCTGGGAAAAAGCCACGGGAGACTGTCTCCATGAGTTTGGGGGTCATTTACACGTTTATCTAAATGATCTGGAGCACGTCCCTTCACGGCACCATTCAGGCTACTGCTTAGAGGTGGCTCGTCCCACCAGGTCAGCGGGTGGTCTCCTTAGCTTCGCCCGCGGCGACGCAGTCCTCAACTTGTCCTTCACACTCAGGCTCCCTGCGGCCATCAGAGCTCCGGTGCACGGCGGAGGGAGGCCGCAGGCCCACAGAGTCCTGTACACGTGGGGACTGGGCTGGTGGCAAGGGAGCACCTGGGCCGAGGCTGGGCCCCAGGGCACAGACCCCGGACCTTTTGAGCCCCACCCCAGCTCCACACCCTGCATGACCAAAGAACGTGCCCGCCCCCCAGTGCCCACTTCAGGGGGGCCCCTGACAGGTGACCCAGGAGAGAGGCCCTGCTGGCTGGGGATCCAGGGGCTGGGATATGTGGGGAGAGGTGTTGGGGTGTGGGGAGAGGGCAGGGGGACGGGTGTGGGGAGAGGGGCTGGGATATGTGGAGAGAGGGTCTGGGGTGTGGGGAGAGGGGCTGGGGTGTGGGGAGAGGGGCTGGGGTGTGAGGGAAGGGCGGGGGGGTGTGGGGAGAGGGCAGGGGGGTGGGGGTGTAGGGAGAGGGGCTGGGGTGTGGGGAGAAGGCTTGAGTATGGAGAGAAGTCTGGGGTGTGGGGAGAGGGGCTGGGGTGTGGGGAAAGGGCAGGGGGTGTGGGGAGAGGACGGGGGGTGGGAAAAGGGACTGGGATGTGGGGAGAGGGGCTGGGGTGTGGGGAGAAGGCTGGGGTGTGAGGAGAGGGGCTGGGGTGTGGGGAGAGGGGCTGGGGTGTGGGGAGAGGGGCTGGGGTGTGAGGAAAGGGCAGGGGGAGTGTGGGGAGAGGGCAGGGGGTGGGGGTTTAGGGAGAGGGGCTGGGGTGTGGGGAGAAGGCTTGAGTATGGGGAGAAGGTTGGGGTGTGGGGAGAGGGGCTGGAGTGTGGGGAAAGGGCAGGGGGGTGTGGGGAGAGGGCGGGAGGGTGGGGGGTGGGAAAAGGGACTGGGATGTGGGGAGAGGGGCTGGGGTGTGGGGAGAAGGCTGGGGTGTGAAGAGAGGGACTGGGGTGTGGGGAGAGGGCGGGGGGTGGGAAGAGGGACTGGGGTGTGGGGAGAAGGCTGGGGTGTGGGGAGAGGGGCTGGGGTGTGGGGAGAGGGGCTGGGGTGTGGGGAGAGGGGCTGGGGTGTGGGGAAAGGGCAGGGGGCTGTGGGGAGAGGGCAGGGATGTGGGGAAAGGGCGGGGGGTGGGAAGAGGGACTGGGGTGTGGGGAGAGGGGCTGGGGTGTGGGGAGAGGGCGGGGGGTGGGAAGAGGGACTGGGGTGTGGGGAGAAGGCTGGGGTGTGGGGAGAGGGGCTGAGGTGTGGGGAGAGGGCAGGGGGCTGTGGGGAGAGGGCAGGGATGTGGGGAAAGGGCGGGGGTGGGAAGAGGGACTGGGGTGTGGGGAGAGGGGCTGGGGTGTGGGGAGAGGGCAGGGATGTGGGGAAAGGGCGGGGGTGGGAAGAGGGACTGGGGTGTGGGGAGAGGGGCTGGGGTGTGGGGAGAGGGCAGGGATGTGGGGAAAGGGCGGGGGGTGGGAAGAGGGACTGGGGTGTGGGGAGAGGGGCTGGGGTGTGGGGAGAGGGCGGGGGGTGGGAAGAGGGACTGGGGTGTGGGGAGAAGGCTGGGGTGTGGGGAGAGGGGCTGAGGTGTGGGGAGAGGGCAGGGGGCTGTGGGGAGAGGGCAGGGATGTGGGGAAAGGGCGGGGGTGGGAAGAGGGACTGGGGTGTGGGGAGAGGGGCTGGGGTGTGGGGAGAGGACGGGGGCTTTTGGGGCGGTGGTGAGACGGAGGAAAGGCTGCTTGGTGGCTTCGGGGTAGGCCGGCCAGCTGCTAAACGGTCACCAAATCCTCCCTTGCCCCTGGCACGGAGCGGCCTTGCTGTCAGGTGTGGACAGGAGAGCGCGCCAGAACCGCTAGGCAGACCGGAACCGGCTGGGCACAACCCACCCGCCCCCCGTGTCCCGCCGTGGGCCGACCCTGGCTTGACAATGGAAGGAACCGGGTCCCTGACCAGCAGCGGCCTCGCTGGGCTAAGCAGAGACACCCCCGGGCTGCGGGGCCCCGAGGGCTCAGGGATTCCCTGCGGCAGCTGGGAAGTGGACCCTTAATGGGTCCGATACGTAAGCGGGTTCCTGCATTCGGACACCCCGACCTGAGCTGCTGGGTCTGGGGTGGGGGCACCGGAAGGAAGACCCTGGGGTCAGCGGGGGCGGTAACTGGGGACCCTCGGCGGCAGATGGCCCGGGAGCCGCGAAGCAGCCGCACGGTGGGGGGGGCCCTGAGCCCCTCGCCCTCCTCGAGGCCACCCCTGGGCTCCGGCCCCTTCTAACTAAACAAATCACGAAGCTGGGGAGGGGCGCTGTCCCGCCTGCCCCGGGCCCCCGCAGCCATCACCCCACCAGGCACCAGCGTCTCCCCTGCTGGGACCTCCCACGGGCAGGGAGGGCGTGGAGGGCGGCCTCAGCTGGCGTGGGGAGTCCCTCTGAGCCACGCCGGCCTCACCCCGTGGTCTCCCTCAGCCACCTCGTGTTCACATTGTGTCCTGCGTCTCCACGTTTCCCGACATTATGTTAAAAACCCGGGGACGCCTCGTAAGGCGCCGCTTCATTTTCTCTTGATAGGTGGTTCCCAGTGTTCTTGGCCGCGGCCGGGGAATGAAATGACCCCTCCTTTCACAGAGCCTCCCACAGGCCCCGCCCCGAGCCGGGTCCACTCTGAGCCTCACACTGTTTCCACACAGGGCACTTCTCCTCGGTTTCTGCCTCGGTTGGGAACGGTGCCGGCCGATAGCCCACCAAAAACACCACCAACGAAAGTGGCTTCGGTAGGACACAGGTTCATTTCTCAAGGAGACAAGAGTTGGAGGTGGCCACACCCGGGCCGTTCTGGGCCCCACAGTCATCAGAGACACAGGCGCCTCTGTCTTCCTGCCCCACCTCCTTGCACGTGCGTGGCCTTCTGCCTCGAGTTCGCCTCCTGGTTCAAACAGCTGCCAGAGCCCCGGCCATCACACCTCTGCTCAGGAAGCGGGAAAGAAGAAATGCAAAGGGTACGGGTGCTTTTCCACTTGTAAGGAGCTTCCCCCAAAGTTCCACCCGACACTTGCACTCACGTCGGCCAGAACAGTCACATGGCCACACCCAGCTGCCAGGAAGATTCGGGAATGCGGTTCTGGGAGGGTATCTGGCTTGATCCTGACAAGCAAGGACCCCAGCAGCCGCACGTCTGCTCCCCACTCAGCACAGGGCAAGGACAGGGGCTGGGATGAGCCCCACAGGGTCCCCACCACAGAGCCAGCAGCAGCCGCTCCCCGGGGGGGCTTGGGCGGGTCCCCCAGCCCTCGCCCTCGCTGACCCACGGCCCCACCCTCTCCGGCACCGAGACCGCAGCAGGGCCCAACGACTGGGGGAGACGTCAGGTCTTGCACGGTCTCTGTCGGGGCACCCGCGGCCGATGGCCTGTCGGCCCCACGGTTTTCAGCACCCCTGCAATGGGGTCCGGACACAGGCCACCCTCGGGTCACACTGTCTGGCCCGTGTGACGATCGAAGCTCAGGCCTGGACACCTGGGCTGGAGACAGATGTGGTTGGACCGGCCCCTTGAGCGCCCCACCCCCCCGCCGGGCCCTCCGGGGGTGGACCCCCTACCTTTTCCCTGGGGCCTCCCCGCCCCCCCACCCCCTCCACCCCGTCCCTCCACCCTGCCCTCTAAGCAGCCCTGCCCCTCCTCCCCGCGGGGCCCCCCAGGGCCCCCCCACCGAGATCCGCCTCGGCCTCTCTCTCCGGCCCAGCGCAGGTCCCAGCCCTCGGGGTCGGCCGCCACACTGCAGACATCCGGGGATCAGGCCTGAGGTCAGCAGGCGGGGTCCCCGGGCGGGGGCAGGACGGAGCTGCTCCTTCCCCTCCAGAGCAGCACGTGGCGGGAAGAGGCCGGACAGCACGAGCCGAGAGGGGAGGTCCCACGTACGGGCTCGGGAGCGTCCGGAGACCCTCACGCTGCATCCGTGCTGCCACCTCTGCCCCCCCCCGCCCCTTACTACAAACAGGACGCGCGGTGCTACCCCGTGGCACAGGTGGGGAAACCAAGGCACACAGCGCTCAGGTGACCTGGTGACCGTGGTCACGCAGCTGGACAGGCCCCCACAGTGGCCCTTCCCAGGAGAGGGACACTTGGCTACCGTCAGCTCCCGGGCTCAATCCCGGCCGGGCCACCGGGGACCGGGGTCTCCCGAACACCAGGCAGCTGCTCCGCGCTGGTCAGCGCTTTCCGGGGGCTCCTGCCCCTGCCCCTGCTGTGGAGGGGCTGTCGTAGGTGGACCCCAGGGGGGGGCGGGTTTCTAATTCCTCGTGAGGCCCAGCCCTGGCCTCGGGGAACACGGGCCCCAAGGTTGACTCGCCCGGGTTTTACCGGGCACGGCTGCGCTCCGTCAGCCCCTGGGCGGGCAATTTTCGGGAGTCCACTCGGCCGCCCACCTTCCCCAGCGTCGGAGGCCTGGCCGGCCCCTCCCGCGGAGGGTGGCGGCTGCACCAGTGACCTTGTGATAACCCGAGTGCCATCCGTCAGCGGCCGGCCGCCAGGCTCCGGAACACTGCGGCAGCTCATCTGAATTCAAATTACCCTGGGAGACGCGCGAGGGTGCCAGCCATAACTCAGCGTGCGGCAGGAGGAACGCGGCCCGCCCGCAGATTGGACATTACCATACATTCCTGGGGCGTCGGACAGGGCTGCTAATGAAAATATCAATCAAAAACTCGGCTGACTTAATGGTCAATTTAAATTAATTAATTGGGGAGGAGAAAAAAGTCGAGGGGGCAGCGTTGACGGGCTCCGTCTCCGGCGGGCAGCGAGAAGCCCGGTGCCTGGATGGGCACGGCCCCCGGCCCGGGGAGACAGGGCGTCCCCTCCCCAGAGACCCCAGGATGTCCGAGGGCCCAGGGCTGGCCTTCCCGCCTGGCGGTCTGTCTGACTGTCCGGCTTCGGTGTCCACAGGGAGAGCCGGCTGCCTCCGGAGAGGTCCCCCTGGTCGTGCCGAGGAGGAAAAAGCCACTTCGCCCACAGGACTGGGGAGGGGTTGGAGGAGTGACCCGGCTGGACTGGCTCCAGTTCAAGTCCCCTCCAGGAGGCCTCCCCGCCCCACTGGGCCTCGCCCCTTGTCCCTGAAAGGGGACGGCGGTCCCCACCACCAGGGCACTGCGGGTTAGGGGCAGGAGGGCCGCAGCGGGACTCGCGCAGTGACTTCTGAGGCTGGACCCCCCGAGATCCCTTGGGAGGGTCAGTAAATTGTCTTCGACATGCAAAGAGAGAGGGCAGGTCCCCAGAGCTCACCTCAGTATGGCAACGGTGGCTGGAGCCCAAGGTATTCCGTGTCCCTTTCGGCCATGTGGCATTGGGGGGAAAGCTCCATAAGCCCCAGGAGATGGGAGAGCAGGGTGCCAGTGGGTCCGGGCATCCCAACTCCTCAAGGGGGAGACGGAGCTCACGAGGCACAACTAGCCACTCTGAGCCCCAGATGTGGCGACCCAGGGGTCGCTGGGCCAGCTGCCAGGGAGCGGGGTGGAGGGGGAACCAGATCCCGGCAAAACCCACCAGCAGATTCCCACCCCGGACCCACTAGGAGACGTTCTAGGCCCTCGGAAGCATAACACAATCCTACCAGTGAACAAAGGGGAGAGAGGACGGCAGGCAGGCTGGCCCGGCCCCGCTGCAGGGCACAGGCCAGGCTGCTGGGTCTTTCCAAGAAAGCCGGCCTAGAATTCTGTCCCAGCGACACTGCCCTTGGAGTCAGGTGGGGCAGAAACACCCCTCCCCACTCGTTCTCTCACAGCCTTTCCCGAAGGCCTCGCTCAAGGACATCACCCGCGGCGTGAGAGGTGGCACAGACCCGGGCCTGGCCCGTGTGGTCAGTGCTGGCGGAGCCTGGGTAGAGGGGCCCCAGGTGGAGGGCCGAGCCCAGGTGGCCAGGGGCAATCGAGGGGTCCGAGCCCCCTGCCCTGCTCCCAGTGTAGGCTCCTACAGCCCCTTCCTCTGCAGGAGTCTGCACGGTTGTCTGGGAGGCTGGCCAGGGTGTCCCCACCCCCTGACTCAGGCCAGAGACCTGACCTGACCAACAGGACGTGGGGGGATGTGATGTGCTGCGTGGTGGGCCTGCCCCCTGCCCTGGCCCGGGAGGAGCTGTGCCTGGCCTGCCCTTCATGGGACATTAGCGACACCCTTGCCATCAACCCGCATTGGGACTGGCGGTCACGAAGCAGCATCACAACAGAAACTCCTGGGCTCACGGGCCCAACAGGAAAGCCCTACCTGCCACAGGATCCAGGGGGGTCCCCAGGAAGGGTCTGTCAAGGACTTGGAGCAACTTAGACAGAAACCCGAGGACGACATCCTGGGCACAGGTGTCGTTCATCCAACAAAGGCTAAAGGAGTCCCGAGGCAGGGATGGGGTCTCTGTGCCCCTGTCTGGGGAGGAGGGGCCGGCCCCTCCCCCAGGCCCCCAGGTGGGCAGGCTGCCCCAGCACAGGGCTGCGGGTGGGACACCCGGGGCTTGGAATGGGGTGGCCCCCAGAGAGCAGAGCGAGGCCCCGGGCTGAGATAACAGGTAACAGACAACGGGTTTGGGGCAGCTCCTGCCCATCCCCCCCCCCCGCCCACCTGTCCACCTCCAAGGGCTGCAGCCATAGTCAGGAGTGGGCAGCTCCCATTTGGGGTCTCTTGGGCTTTGGGAGGCTGTGGGGAGGGCAGGAGGGTCCCGGACCCCTGACCCCCAGCAGTAGCGAGTCTCAGTGAGGTAACCGGAGGGTAGGACGGGTGGGGTGGGGTTAGGGGGAGGCACTAGGGTGGGGGCAAGCTGCGTGGGCTTGGGATTTGGGATGGGTGGGGGTTGTGGCTGGGTCCAGGCTCAGGTGGGATTTGGGGTCAACCCTGGGGCTGCTGCGGTGGTTGGGTCAGGGTCCCGGGTGGGCTCTAGGCAGTCCCTCCTCCCCCGACACGGCCCGCTGCTTCTGCCGGGCCCAGTGCCTGAGGGAGATCCTGCGGGGGTCCAGAGAGGGTCAGAGAAGGGCACACGGAGGCCTTCGTGTCTGGTGCCGGGCCAGGAGGGTGCGGGGGGCCACATCTGCCCGTGAACCATTAGGCCCCAATCTAGGCGCTGCCTCTGGCCCCTGCCGGGTCTGCAGAGGCTGTGGCCCCCTCGCCCGGTGCCCACCCCAGCCTGGCCCGAGTCCCCCCCCACGGCTTCTGTGGGAACCAGCCAGTTTCCCACAGGCCGAGCACGGGGGATGAGGGACCCTTCCTGGTCCAGCAGGGAGGGGACTCAACCCCCGCCCTCCGCCCCAAAGGGCGCGTCTGGTCTGGCCGGGCCCGACCCTGCCAAAGCCACAGGCAGCCGATCAGCTGGTGGCCCTGTCCCTGACCAGCCACACCCTCGAGTGACAGCTGGGATCTGCCATGGACTGCCTCTGGATGGCACACTTCCCAGGACCCTTCTGCGTCACGGTCACTTCTCCGATAGTCTCAGGATCAGTGGCACCAGGGGCCCCAGACTGAGGGAGTCCGAGGGTGCCCAGCCCGCCACCTTCTGAGCCCACCCCCCACAGGGCCTGGGTCTGACCCTACTTGTACTCCCCAACCTCTGACAAGAGCCAGTGGCCACACCAGGCCAAGTGGCCAAGAGCTGCAGCCAAGGCCAGTGTACAATGGGGGAGGGAGCCCAGGCGAAGGCCCTCACTAGCACCCTCCCTCTGGAGCTCCCCTCCAGGGGCCCCAAGCCCCTCACGCCTCCCCTGTGGTCCCAGCAGCAGCCCCTCTCAGGCTCTCTGTTCAGTGGGGTGGCCCCCCCCCCCAGGGTCATGCAGCAAGTCAGTGGGGGCCTGGGGCTTAAAACTCCATTTCCTCAGAACCCACATGGCTCCCCCAAAACCACGGAGTGACCCCTGGAAGATTCCAGCTCTGCTGTGAGCTCTGTGGCCTCAGGAAAGTCACCGCAACTCCCTGGGCTCAAGGTCCCCTCCATAAGTTACACATGGCCACCTGGGACCTCATATAAAGTCAGCTGGACCACACCCACAGCCACTTGGGACACACATAAAGACACCTGGGACCACACCCACAGCCATCTTGGGCCACAGCCCACCTGAGCTCACACCTACAGCCGCCTGGGGCCATACCCACACTCACCTAGGACCACACAGAGTCACATGGGGCCACACAGCTGCAGCTCACCCTGCCCCACCCCACCCAGGGCTGGCACACTCAACGACACCCTTGGACGGCTGGGCTTCACGAGGGTGGGGCCGTCTCTTCCCCATCCACGTCCCCCAGGAGGCCAAACACTCTCTTCTGGGGACAGCAGCACAATCCCGTCCTCAGACCAGCCCCGGCCTGGCAGTAGAAGGAGCCACCGGAGGGCCTGGAGCACCGGGGTCGGAGGGACTGACGAGGGCCCCAGAGGGTCTGCACCCCCAGTCCCCGGGCTCCAGGCCCCCCACAGCCCTGCCCACCCCAGGCAGGCTGCCGAAGAAGCCACTGCCAGGGGCGATCTTTGCTGCCACCCCGCGGCCGCCAGGGGCGGTGCGGCTGGGGCTGCAGGGCCCTGCAGGACCACCCACCCAGCCGCAGGGTGGGAGAGAGCAGGGCCTCCAGGGACCAGCCGGGGGAAGCAGAGCCCACCCTGGGCTAGAGCCCATGCCGGAGGGCAACTGGGGGCCGAGAGGGGGATCTCAGGCCAGTTCTGGGCAGAGCAGGACACCACCCTCCCCGGGGGGCGCAGCGGTCACTGCCTCGGCCTGTGGCCATCCTGGCTGCCCCAGTTCCGGGGAAGAGAAGGCGAGCCGTCCGCCGCCCTCGGAGTCCCCCTCCGGCTCCTACAGGTGTGTGTGGCCACCCCGGGAGCGCAGGACTCCCCATCACTGGAGTGTCACCCGTGCTCAGACATGACGGGCGGTGCCTCTGGGCTCGCAGACGGCAGCAGGCCGTCGGAACTGGGGGCCCCCACGCCGCCAGACAGTGCCAGCCCGTGCCTGCCCACTGCATCCCCAGGCCGAGGAGGGCCAAGGGGGCGTCCCCATCGTGACCCCGGCCGCTCAGGCCTCCCCCACACCCCGGCCTGAGGGCCCAGGACGTCCACGGGCGCCGGGTGAGCATTTCTGGGGGGGGGGCTACTCACTGCAGAGCCCCCCCCCCCCCGTGAGGGGGCCTCACGTGGTCACAGCCTGGGACGCTGGCAAGCCCCTCCCACGCTGGGCTTCGGCGGGTCGCGGGGACAGAGGAGCACAAGGTGGCGGCTGGAGCCCAGCAGGCGGGGCGAAGCCCGGCCTCTCGCTCCCGGAGCCCCAAGTGGACGGAGCCCAACGTTCCCGGCCTGACGCCCCCAGGCCCACACGCTCCACACCCGAGCAGCCCCTCTGTCGGTCCCTTCCTGTGGGGAGCACAGGCCAGTCCACAGAAACAGGGCGGCCTGGTAACCGCCGGGCTGGGGGGTGGGGAGGGAGGAGTCGGGGAGGGACACGGACAAGGGCAGGGACTTTCCTTTGGGCCCCGGGACCCAGCGTCTCGAACCGGAGGGAGCTGGTGGCTGCGGCACAGCCACGTGAGTGCACTGAACGATATGGCACGTGAATTTCACCTCAGAAACAGATTAAGACACAGGATGATTGGTTCGGAGGTGCAATAATATATAAAATTAACACCCAAATGACAAATGTCGCACATACTAACAGTAAAAAGGATGTTTCCAGTAAATGACTAGAACACCATAAAATAACAGTAACACAACGGACAGAGACCAGCGCGGTCGCCCCCGGCCTGCAGTCCACCGGGGTCCCCATCGCCCCCGCCACACAGGCGCAGGTCCGACCCGGGGCCTCGGGCTCGGCCCAGGTGCCACGATGAGCTCTCACCCCCGCGGGTCTGGGGACGGTGTCGTGCGTGTCACTTGTCACTTGGCGGCGTGGCTTCCTGTCCCCCGAGCGCATCCCAGACAGACAGACAGCCCTGGGGGAGCACGCAGCACACTGAGGCCAGCGAGGAAGGTCCTCCGGACTAAAGGACCCCTCACCGCAGAAAGGGAGGGCTCTGTACCCGCGGCCTTTCAGGTGGCCGCTGAGATGTCCCACGACCCCCACCTCCCGGGGCTCCCGCCAGGCACGGCCGCGCACTGGGGCGCACGTCCGGTGAACAGTGTGGCCGGGCGCAGACGTCGCCGCCAGGACCAGGCCCCACAGACCACGGCCCCCGCGGTGGGGGCACCATCCCCGACTTGCCGGCTGGCTCGCCCCTCCTGTGGAGAGGCCCGCGTGGCAGGAGCCGAGGACGACCCTGGAAGAAGCATTTGCCCAGAAAGGGCCACCCGAGAGGAAAGTGCATGCGGAGACCAGATGGTCAGCGGCTGGGCACCACGGGAGTAACAGCGTCTCTCTCGTGGGGTCGAAAACAAAACTGTCCAGAACACAACAGCAGGACGGCGCGAGCAAGAGGGGAGCGGATGGGGTTCAAGGGATCTGAGGTTCTGGTTCTGTCCAAGGGGGAGGGTGTAGACGGAGTCTTTGGTTCTGTCCAAGGGGGAGGGTGTAGACCGAGGCTCTGGTCCTGTCCAGGGGGAGGGTGTAGACCGGACAAGCTTCAGCTTTATCCCGTAAGGGTGCTTGTTACAGTCTGGGGTGTCCACTTATGGGTCAGAAATAGAATTCAGAGCATCACAAATAAGGGACAAAAGGCACAGTTTTGGGTGACAGAAATGATAAACAAAAACACACGAAAGATTCCAGGTAAAAGCTGAAGGTCGGGTTAAGAAAACTGCTTTGGTCTTCCAAAGACCTGACGTGGAAGGCTCCAGAGAGACTCGGCGTAAAAGGATGTAAAATATACACCCGCTGGCTTCCACTTCTGCTTAGCCCTGGGTCCCACGGCAACAAGAGGCATCACACTTCACGTCCTGCTTTGTCACAGGGCCAGTGAGGGAAGCCATTCCGGTGGGCAGAGCCTCGGAGCAGCCCCAGACCAGGGTGGGCACCTCGCTGGCTCTGTGGGTCTGCAGAAAACACGTCTGCGGACAGGGATGGGGCCACGGCAAGAGCCACCAAGTGGTGTGACGTACGTAAAGCCAGAGTCCCAGACGGAAGCAGACAGGGCGCTACGGAAAACCACCCTGAGCCATGACGAGAAAGATCTGTGCTGGCGGCTCAGAGCCTGGAGCCTGCTTCGGAGTCTGTGTCTCCCTGTCTCTCTGCCCCTCCCCCACTTGTTCTCTCTCTCTCTCTCTCTCAAGAGTAAACAAACATTAAAAAACGTTTAGAAATTTTTGGAAAAGCCTCCAGGAAACACACAGGAAACACGAAACAAAACAAGACACGTGACATACAGGGAAAACAACAAAATCACTTCGGACTTCTCATCAGCAGCTATACGAGCCAGAAGGCAATGGAATTGTTTCTTTAAACCTTAGGAAGGAAGAGACACACTGGAATTCTGTATCTGGCAAAACCATCCTGCAAAAATTCAGGCAAGAGGAATGTATGTTCAGATCAATGGAAGCTGAGACACCGTACTTGACTATGGCAGATGTCAAAGAAAAACGTTCAGGCTGCAGACAAATGACACCCAATGGAACCTCGGATCCACCGGAAGGGAGAAAAGCATGCAAACTGGCCAACACGGTGACCGGAAGAAAGACCGCGTCTATACCAAAGCAAATGGGGTAAACACAGACCACCGGAGACAAACAGGGCCAGTTTGCAATTACAAAAGTTCAAAGCAACAGAAATACATAACGATTCCAAACGTGAGTGCAACTAGAAACCAGAGGAGAAAACAGACAAATCAGCACCAGAGTCTAAGTTCTTGGTGCACCAGGTCGACCAAAAACTCAATAAGGATGGAGAAAATCTGTACAATAAACGTGGACCTTACAGACATATGCAGAAGGCCGCAGACGTTTTTGGAATGTATTTCCTTTTCAAGAACAGGTAGGATATCTATACAAATTGGCGATGTGAGGCCACAAAGTCTCAATAAATTTCCTATTATAATGCAGGGAAGTCAGGTTTCAACAGCAAAAAACTCCACAGACCCGACGTCACACCCCGGGGAAAGACGGCCCTAAGAAAAGCAGGTCCACGGGCCTTGTCGAGGGTGTGGGGAAACTGGGAGCCCATGCTCTGTCGGTGGGGACGTAAACTGGTGCAGCCGCCATGGAAAACAATGTGGCAGGTCCCCCCAAAATCAAACAGAGAGTCCCCTGTGATCCAGCAAGCCCGCACCCGCCTCCCCCTGCCCTCCAGCAAGCCCACGCCCGCCTCCCCCTGCCCTCCAGCAAGCCCACGCCCCGCCTCCCCCTGCCATCCAGTAAGCCCGCACCCGCCTCCCCCTGCCATCCAGCAAGCCCACGCCCGCCTCCCCCTGCCATCCAGCAAGCCCACGCCCGCCTCCCCCTGCCATCCAGCAAGCCCACGCCCGCCTCCCCCTGCCATCCAGCAAGCCCACGCCCGCCTCCCCCTGCCATCCAGCAAGCCCGCGCCCGCCTCCCCCTGCCATCCAGCAAGCCCACGCCCGCCTCCCCCTGCCATCCAGCGAGCCCACGTCTGGCCCGGGTGTGCACCCAGAAGAACTGAGAGCAGGGTCTCCAAGAGGTGCGTGCACCCCACGTTCACAGCAGCACTGTTCACATCAGCTAAGACGAGCAAGAACCCGGAGTCCGCCGACAGACGCGCGGGTGAGAAAACGTGGTCCATCCACACGGCGGAATGTTCCTCGGCCTCGAACGGGAAGGACGTCCTGCCGCCGGCCGCCACACGGATGGACCTGGAGGACATTGTGCTCCGTGAAATAAGCCGGTCGCGAGGGGACGAGCACCGGATGATTCCACTTACGGGAGGCCCGTGGGGGACGCAGATCGTAGAGACAGACAGTGGATGGTGGGGGTCAGAGGCTGGGGGCGGGGGAGACGGGGAGCTAGTGTTTCATGGAGCAGAGTGTCCCCTGGGAAGATGAGAGAGTTCTGGAGGTGGAGGCTGGGGATGTTCACCGTTGCGAATGTGCCCAATGCCACGGAGCTGCCCACGTGAAAGCGGTTACAGTGATATATTTTATGTTATGCATATTTTACCACAATAAACAAACTGGCGATAGGGTCTTTAAAGCAGTTATTAGGGTAAAATGACGTCACTGTTGCAGGCCCTAATCCAGTCCGACTGGTGTCCTTAGAAGAAAAGATTAGGACACAGCCATGTACGGACGGACGACGACGTAGGGATACTGGGAGAGGACGGCCGTCTACACAGTACGGAGAGGGGCATCAGAGGGAACTCACCCTGGATCTCAGACCCCAGCCTCCAGGACTGAGAGAATAAATGTGCTGTTTGAGCCCCTCGGGCTGTGGTAGTTGCTACAGCTGCCCTAGAAAACTCATATGCAGATTAAAAAAGAAATGTCATATAATCATCTCAATAGATGAATAAAAATAGTAAAATCAGGGGCGCCTGGTGGCTAGTCGGTTAAGTGTCCGACTTCGGCTCAGGTCACGATCTCACCGTCCGTGAGTTCGAGCCCCACATCGGGCTCTGTGCTGACGGCTCAGAGCCTGGAGCCTGCTTCGGGTTCTGCGTCTCCCTCTCTCTCTGCCTCCCCCACCTCCGCTCGTGCTCTGGCTCTTCTCACTCTCTCTCTCAAAAATTAATGAACATTTAAAAACAAATAAATAACGTCAAAACTTAAAAAATAAATACATAAAATTAACATCTATTCATAACTTTTTATAATTAGCAGACTAGGAATTAAACTGGACTTTCTGTTTGAGAACCGCCCGGGCCCCCCCACCCCCACCCCACCCCAGCACTCAGATCATCTGTCCAGGCTGCCCTCCGAGGTCGGGGGGGGGCAGGGGGCAGTACGATCTGAGCCACAGGACAGGCCTGGGCCAGAGACAGCCGTCCCCCTCAACACCAATACTCTGGAGTTGCCCCGCGGCCTCTCCCCAGTCACCCACCGAGGGGCCCCTGAGACGTCTCTGTGCCCTGTGAACAGCAGACCTGGCCGTCGGGCTCTAAACGAGGGGTGTGAGATCACGAGTATTTGTTGTGAGCGAGGAGGCGGGCCTGTCGGAGCGCCGGATGGCCCCGCCCTCACCCGGAGACCCAGGTTCGGGGATGACACTGGAGTGAGGACAAGGGCCTTGAGGCCTCTCATGGACATCCTTGACTGGGTGACACTCGCCTGGTCAGAGACCACAGAACATGCTACGTGCATGTACATGCACACGCACACGGACACACGGACACACGGACCCACGTGTGCTCGCGTGTACACATACCTCACCGCATTCCAAAGAGAAAAACGCTTGGGGGCCTCATTATGTAAACCAATGCAACGAACCTAAGAATTAATAAAAGGATCTAAAAAAGAAGCCAGATGATTTGGAAATTTGAAGACGCTTGCCTAAATAACTCCCGGGTCAGGGAGTTAATAAAAGTCACCGGGACAGGCGATTTACAGCCGTGCCGAAAGCAGAGACGCACGTCCGCCGAGCCGGCTCGGGGAGGGGCCGGCGGGGAATTCACAACCTTAAATGCTTTTATTACTGAGCAAGAGAGACTGAAAATAAATGGACTAAACATTCGACACGAGGAGGGAAAACAGAACAATAAAGTAAATCCACAAGCAGGAGGGGTAAAGATAAAGGCGAATTAATGAATTGGAAACAAGAAAAATGGAAGGGCTCATCAGTAAATCCAGGAGCCAGTCCTCAAATAAATACATTAAATAAACCAACCTCTGACCAGTGCGATCAACGGAGAGCAGGACCCGCACCGTGAGGGCCGCGCACAGGGAGACGGGGCAGCCAAGACGCAAAGTAGCAAGCGTACGTCTGATGTTCTCGATGAAATGGACGGTTTTCTAAGACAATAGAAATTAACGAAATTAACTCAACGAGGCCTAAAGAAGTTCTATCCATAACTGCGGGAAAATCGAAAAGGCGCTGGGCATCGGGTGACAGCCGGGCGGAAGTCAGGAGGAGTGGAGCTGCAGGGACACAGGGCTGGTGACCCTGGAGGGCAGGGATGAGGGCTGGAGGAGCCAGACCCTGCTTGCCCAGGATCTTGACCTGGGGGTGCCGCGGGAGGGCCCTGAGTCTTCGTACAAACAGGACCCCCTGTGTCCTGGGGGTGGCTTCGGGGCGTACTGCCCAGGCGGGCCCAGCTGAGGCTCCCGCTTACCCTCCGGGCTCGGTCCCTGGCCGCCCAGTCCCCTCCACGCCATCTGGAAGGCCAGCCCCAGGGGGCCTCTGCGCCACCTTGGCCACGGTGGTCAGCGGACGGCCTTCAGCAGCCTCGCTGTCCGTGTCCGGATCTCAGGTCAGGATGACACGCGTCTAGTTTGCAGGACTTGCCTTAAATGTCAGCTGGCGCTGGTGTTTTCTTTACGGGAAGACGTGAAGTCACCGTTTCGTTTTATATCGCGGTTTCCAGGATGAGCCCTGGCTTCTCTTTCTTCTTGAGTCAGTTTTTGGCAATGTTTTTCCAGGAACTTGTCCACTTTTTCCAAGCTGTTCCTACTATCCCCCCTGTCCTATGGCCTCCGCCGCTTCTCGGGTCTGGCCCCCTCCCCCTCCCCTCCCCTCCCCCCCTCCACCCCCCCTTCTCCGCGCGGCTCCCAGACTCATCAGGTGGGTCAGAGGGTCTTTCGCTCAGGTCTGTTGTCCGGCTCACGCATGGCTGCTCTTATTATCTCCTTCCTTTTTTCCCCTTTGTGTTCATTCTTTCATTGCCCAAATCCAGGGGTCAGCAAACAAGTGTGCGGACGAAATCAGAGGAGGAAGAGGGAAGGACAGACACCACCTGCGGTCCTCAAAATCCGAAATATTTACAATCCGGCCCTTTCCAGGACGTTTGCTGACCTCTGCCTCACGGTTAAACTGGAAGCTTGGCTGATTTTCCACGTTTATTTTTTCTGCCATAATCATGGAGGTTACGAATGCCCTTCTTTTTATAACTTTAGATATATTCGACAGGTTTCAATATGGGCTATTTTCATGAGCATGCGTCAAAGTATTTTGTAACTTGAACTATGGCTTTTTCCTTGGCCTGTGAGTTACATAGAGTGCATTTTTAATTTCCTGAACGCATGAGGTTTTGTTGGCTCTCTCGTTGTTATTGAGGTGTGGCAAGAAAACATGGTCTGTGTGCCACCAAGTCCTTGAAATATATTGACATTCTCTTCTGGCCTATTAGTGGTCGATTTCCTGCAGCTGCCGTGTGTGCGTGGCATCGATGCAATCCCCCTTGTTAGAGGTACATCCCACAGACGTCCACTGACAGCCAGAGCTCACTGACCAGGGTGATCACATCTTGTGTCTGGTTTCCTTCTGGGTCTACTTAACCAGAGAGAGGGGCATCAACTCACAGCAGAATGTCGGATTTGTGAGTTTCTGCTTGTAATTGTGTGAGCTTTGGCTGTAGCGTGTAACTTCTGGAAATAGCTAAACGTGTAGGCGTCCCTCGCGCTCATTGCAAATTTTAGTCTATTTCCATTCAGAGCTTACGAGGACCCCGTCCCACCTGCCCCTCGCTCTGTGCGCTCCAGCCCCTGGCCTCCCGGCTGCCCTCGAGCACCCAGGAGTGCTCTGGCCTGGGGGCTTCTGCAGGGCCGAACATACACCCCAGGCACCCTCCCCTCCCCTCCCCACTCCACTCCCTGACCTGCGCCCGCACCCTCGGCCAGGGACCATTCATCCGCCAAGTGAGCGAGCGTGTGGGCTCCCGAGACCTGGGTCTCTGATATTTCTACAGAGGGGTCTGCCTCTGCCCGCCAGGGCAGGTGTCAGGAGGCCACTGGGGCCAGCGTGGGGTTCGGGACCCTCCAGGGACGCCCCTTACACCCAGAGGCCAAACAGGCCGGGAGCTAAATCCAGTGCTCTCACAGCAGATGAGACCTTTGACTGGCCCACTGGGCAGAGGACACGCTGGGGGACACGCTGGGGGACACGCTGGGGACACGCTGGGGGAAGGGCGAAGACTGCAGACACCCCACCCCAGGCCACCACTGCCCTTTACCATTTGGCTACAGCCTGGAGGGAGGCCAGTGGTCTCAGCCTCGGCACTGGCACTCAGGCACAGGAGGCCAGAGAAAACCCATGTCGGGGACAAGGGGCGAGGAAGGCAGGCTGTCCCTGCAGACCCCGGCATCGCCCACCGCGGCTGAGGCCCCAGTCTGCGTCCCCCTCCCTGAGAGCCACCCCAGCCGCCCGGTGGAGGGAACGGCAGGCAGGCGCACAGTCAGCGGGGACGGCGGCCACGGAAGGCCCAGGCCCAGGCCAGCAGAGAGAGGGGGGCTGGTGACGTGGGCGGGGGTCCTAGGGCCACCCCATCCCCAAGGGGCTGCCTTCCCTGGACCTGGTCTGCAGAGGTCCCTCAGCAGGGACATTGGGGCCACAGCAGGGAGGGGGCAGCCCAAGGGTGGGGCCAACCCCCCCTGTGGGGGTCTCCGGGAGAGTGATGGCTGAAGGCAGGATAGGGCTATGGGGAGCCTGGGCTGTGAGGGCAAGTGGAGGGGTCTGTCCCATTCCCACCCCCAGCCTCAGCCCCCTCCCTGTCCGGAGCCCACCAGTGCCCCCTGCCCTGGGAGGCCCGGGGTGGGGGTGGCCCAGGAGAGGGGACGGGGTCTAGGGGGAGAGCAGGAGCCCCGCGTGGGGGCAGGGGACCGTCTGGAGCAGCCCAGCCTCCAGGTGGAAGAGGTAGCTTTGGAGATCCGCAGCCCAAGCCCTGTCACCTGAGACCCGGACCCCTGCCCACTCCCCAGAGCCACGGTGTCCAGCCCTCTAGCCACCGCTGCCCGGGTAGGGGCTGCCCCAACCCAGAGGACCCTGCCGAGGACAGAGTGTTGAGGCAGATGCTGAGGATGGGCCCCAAAGGCTGGGCGGCGCTGCAGGCCTCCTCCCAGGCCTCCCGCCTCGCCCCGTCCCGGGTCCCCAGGAAAGGCCGTCAGCAACGTCAGGCCTGCCCGTGGGTGAGAAAGTGGCTTCAGTAAAAAACAAAACTGCAGGAGCTCCTCCCTGTGTGTGCAGGCCCTGCGCCCAGGGCCCCAGGGCGGGGTAAGGGCCCCAGGCAGCCACCGGCCCTCCCACACCCACAGCTGGTGGAAGTGAGACCCCGACAGAGACAGGCGGGCTCTTAATCCCACCCCCTAAGCGGGGTGTGGGACACCTGAGTGGGGGGGTGGGGGCAGGATGTGCAGAATGGGGGTGGGGAATGGGTGGAGAAGGCAGCCAGAAGCAAGCTCCAGTAGAGGGGGAGGGGACGGGAAGCCCAAGAGAAGCAGGTGAGGTCTCAGAGAGGAGGCCACCCCGCCCCAGAGGGAGCAGCCAGGACAGGCTGGGACAGGACGGGGGAAGGCAGAGGGGGAGGGAGGGAGAGGGAGGCTGCAGGGCCCAGGGCAGCCTCAGGGCTGCTCCATATCCAGGAGGGGCTGAGGGCGCCATCTAAAGGTCGGGAGGGGCAGGTCAAGTTCACAGTCGGTGCCCAGTCCCTTGCCCCCACCTACCCAGGAGAGCAGGCCCTCTGCTCGGTGGGGGCGCAGAGCAAGCTGTCTGATCATGAGAACAGGTGGGACGTGCTCCAGCCCCAGACGAGGGGCTGCTCCCAGGGGACTGAGCTGGGGACGCCTCCCTAAGCCTGCTCACCGTCCGGCAGGAGAGGACACAGGACGGTCACCACCAGGGACGGCAAGGATCCTCCAGGGCACAGGGGTGAGGGGTCCTCAGAGGGAGCTGTGTCCTCTGGGCCCCTCATCTACCAGTAGGGTTCACAGGAGTCCACACTCCTGCCACCACACAGCCAGGACTTCCTTGGCCTGGCCTGACCCCTGTGACACAGGCCCCCACTGTGCTGGCCCTTCCCACCACCCCCCACCAGCTCCCCACTGCCCCCCCACCAGCTCCCCACTGCCTCCCACCAGCTCCCTAGTGCCCCCCATTAGCTCCCTACCTCCCCCCCCCCAGCTCCCCACTGCCCCCACCCGCTCCCCACTGCCCCCACTGCAAAACCAGCCACTGACATGGTGTAGGCCCTCTCCCGGCCACCTGGATGTGAGGAGCCCGCCCCCCACCAACCTGCCACCTGCCCAGAGTCCTCAGGTCTGGGAGGCCAGCTGGGCCTGCTCCCACCCACAGTGCCTGCCCTCTCTGATCCTCTCCTGCTCTTTCCCACCAGGCCAGGGTCCCCATCCAGCTACGGCCAAGGAGTCATCCTGGGAGGGCTCTCCAGTCACCTGACACCACCTCCAGGATGTCCCCCAATGCCCCTGCCCATCTCCCCCCACCCCTGTTTCTGCCCAGGCTGCCCCATCCCAGAGGCCATCAGTGACCTGTAGGCCCCACAGCACCGTGACCCGGGCTCTGTCAGCACAGGGACCTTGCCCCACACCCAGCCATCTGGTAGCGTCACCCACCCCCACCCCACCCCCGCCACGGGATCCACAGGTCAACCCCAGAGCAGAGTGCCGAGCGGGAACCATCAGCTTTATGCAGGTAAGCACATGGAGCCTAACTCCAGAAATTCACCCCAAAGCACAGCCTCGCAGCGTAGAATCTGGCAGATGTGCTGGAAATCCAATGCGGGGGTCCCAGGACCCGAATCGTGTGCCCCCCAAGGGCCTGCCTGCAGATCCCGGAGGCTCTTTGGGCCCCTCCACCCCATCAGTGGCCAGGCGGAGGCTCCGGGGACGCTGGTGACACTTTTAGGCACCAGCAGGACCCCAAAGGCTCCTTTGCACTTCAGGTGGCCTGCTGGCTATGGTCCGACTCCAGACCCACGCTCAGCCCGTGAGCTCTGGGAGGGGAGCAGCTTCGGCCCCACCCAGACGCCGCTGCGGCCCCGCCTGCTGCTGACCAAAGGCGCCCCGCACCGCAGAGCAAAGGGCTCTGTGCACCCGGATCTTTCATTCTTCCTCTTCAGGTTAAACCCGGAACGCTCCAGAAAGCCCCGCCGTGCAGGCGACACCCCGCGTGGGCCCAGGCGCCATTTCTTTTTAAGCTCCGCAGTGGCTGAGAGCCACTCACGGGACAGGCTCTCCACACCCGCCTGACGCGGGCCACAGGGCACGCGCTGAATGCTGCCCTCTGCAGGGACGCGGTCGCCGCTCCCGCAGGAGCCCAGCCCGTGAGCTCCAGGACAGAGCGGTGCCCCTCTGGAAGTCTCAGGGCCCCTCAGACTACAGCCTAGATTCTAGGAAGAGAAAGTTCTCTGACACCCTCAGAGAAGCCATCATGGCCACTGCAGACTTCTGCAAATCAACGTGTCAGACCTGGTGCTGCCGATCTGCCCACGTGGCCAGAGGTCAGCGCAGGGCGGGCCTGAAGGACTGGCCGTGGGGCCCTGCCCCCCATCGTGCAGGGAAGGGGCTGGCGAGCAGTTCCCCCAACCCTCGTCCTGCTCCGGGCTCTGGCGCTCGGCCTCAGGAAGGCCAACCCGGGGAAACACACTTCCCAGCTTCACACACCTTCGATGTGCAGTCCGCGGCAGTTAAGGTGGCTTCCGCGAATGACTGACCTGGGAACGTTTTCTCAGGGGGACAAAAATCAAGAAAATGTCTCCGATGATCGTTAACGTTTTCTCTATCACAAACTCCTTCCTCTTACCCAGGGTTCCTGAGCTCAGGGACTTCGGTAGGAATCCCTGATCTTATTAAATTAGGAATGAAAACTAAGAGACACCCCTCTGTCCTGTGCTACCCCAGACCCACGGGCCTGACGCCTGACTGCTTTAAACCAGGAAATAAACGCGTGTAACGCAAGGCCTTTTACTAAAGTCACAGAGCAGGCGCTGCCAGGACCACGGTCCTCCCGGCCCGGCCAGAAGCTCCTCAGCGCAGAGACCGCCGACGGCCGCTCGGAAGGGCAGGCGGGACGCTGGAGGCGGCAGGCTGGCCGTTCGGCACCCACGGACGACAGCGCCCAGCAGCGGGGCCGGGCCTCCGGCGCCTTCACGGCAGGCCTTTTACCGAAGGACACACACCCGCACCGGGGTCCGCACGCGGGCTCCCGCTTGATGAGAATTCAAAGTACAGCCGCTTTCTCCAGAACTGTAAAAGCCATAAAACTCCAAAATACTTCTTTAGGAAAGGCTGGACCCGAATCACACGTCACGTTCCACACGCCGGGAAGACACGAGGAGGCGGCCCCCCGACACCCAACCCGCCCGCCCCGGGGTCAGTGGCTCTGGATGTGCCCCAGGTCTAGCTCTCAGCAGTCGGGAGAGAAGACGCCCTCCTCCCCCGCGCTGTCCCAGTCGTGGGGTCTCTGTCGCTCCTGCCCTCACCCTCAGCGGCCATCGGCTCCCGAGGGGCCCACGGGCAGGGGCTGACGTGGCGGGGCCTGGGCACATGCTGCGTGGGCCGGCGGGCGTAACGTTGCCCATGAGGCCGCATGGGTCGTACGGGGAGGACACGGCCTCTCCCCTAGGGTGTCATCTTCTTCAAAATCAAGGGAGCAAAGGTGTTTGGAATTTTTTAAAGTCTGCAACATTAAAGATACGGGCTGGGGCGCCTGGGTGGCCCAGTCGGTTAAGTGTCCGACTTCACCTCAGGCCATGATCTCGCGGTCTGTGAGTTCGAGCCCCGTGTCGGGCTCTGTGCTGACCGCTCGGAGCCTGGAGCCTGCTCCGGATTGTGTCTCCCTTTCTCTCTGCCCCTCCCCCACTCGTCCTTGCCCCTCTCTCTCAAGGATGAATAAACGTTAAAAAAATGTTTAAAGAAAAGAAACGAGAAAAGATACAGGCGTAAAGCATTTCCAGGGGGTTACGCAGGAGGCAGCATCCCACTGGCCCGGAAATGGGCGTCCAAGTTCACATAAAGTATCCGTGGTCCCCTGTGCGCCAGTCACACACCACACTCAAGCCGGCCCCACTCTGCAGGCCCCCAGTGGCTGAGCCAGGGTGCTGTCCCGCTGAGACCCGACTCCCTGGTGGGGGGGGGGGGCGAGGGGGGGGACGTCGATTCTTCCCCAAGCCATTCAAGACAGAGGCTCCCAGGGCAATCTCCCCTCAACTGCAAACTGAGCCCCGTCCACTCGGTGGCACCTGTCCTCGGCCGTCCCACAGGGTCTAAGACCCAGCCGGCCCACCCCAACCGTGCGTAGGGCTCCTGATCCAGGGCTGGGCAGAGGGAGTGTGCTGGCTCCCCCACTCTACCTCCTGACCACTCGTGGCACGACCACCGCCCTGTCCCCCTTGATACTGAGCCCCGGCCCTGACCCTGAACTCCTGGTCCTGAACCTGTGCGTCGCCTGCCACGTGCTCGCCCCTCTGCCGGAGCAGCCCCCCGCCCGGCCCCACCTGCTAGGCGTGACCTCGGTGACCGGGCGGTCAGCCTCCCCTCCGGGGCCACAGACACACTGTCCCGGACAGGTGTCACCACGTGGTTCGGGGCTTCTACAGGCCCCCCGCACACGGGCACCTACAGGGCCCAGAACCCACGCCAGCCGGGCCAGCACCACAAACCTTCCCGAGCGACCGCCTGGCCCGAAACAGGCTGTCTCCCTCTTTGGCGGGAGGACTTCTTAGAAAGAGTTCCACGGGGATCCCGAGTACATGAGCACTTCCCCCTTAGAACAGACTCCCTCTTGGTTTTTGTTTTGTTTTGTTTTTTTCAGTTTTGTCTTGTTTATTTTTTTCAATATTTTTTTTTCAGTATTTATTTTTGAGAGAGACAGAGAGACAGAGAGAGAGAATGAGCGGGGAGGGGCAGAGACAGAGGGAGACACAGAATCGGAAGCAGGCTCCTGGCTCCACGCTGTCAGCTCAGAGCCCGACGTGGGGCTCGAACTCACAAACCGTGAGACCACGCCCTGAGCCAATCAGGAGGTGGACACTTAACCGACTGAGGCACCCAGCGTCCCCAGAGTCCCTCCTTGAAAGCAGCCCTTTTAAGGAAATTATGTGGCTCTATAAGACAGTCGGCCTCACTCTTCCGGTTGTTCTAATAGTAAGCCACTGAGAAACGATTGATCCAAACCTTTAAAGATACAACTGGCCACACATCCTGGTCACAAAACATGGATTCATGAAGTAATTTCTTTATTCAAATCAAGGGGGACTTGATTTCACGCCTCTCTGCAAGCCACGTGGCCCACCTCGAGGCCACGGCTGGTCTCTGCAGGCCGGCGGGACAGGGCCACAGACGGGCGGCGGCCCCTCGCCTCCGCTGCCGTGCTGGCTCCCGCCCCTGCCTTGGTCCACGCGTGGACGGCGCTGGCCCCACAGCACATACGCAAGCTAGCAGGAGCGTCCCCGGGGCAGTGACGAGACGGGGGCAGGAGAGCCGCTGTGGAGAGGTCCTCCGTCGCCGGGGCACGAGCCCATCTACACGCCATCTGTGAAAGAGACGTGGTGGCCGCCACACAAAAGAGCACGAGCAGAGCAGTGAATCTACACTCGGCATCAGCCACGTGGCCCGAGGAGGGGCGTCACCACCACCTCTCCCGGAGGCGGGCCTTGGCATGTGGCTGAAGACGGCAGAGAGGAAACCAGGGTCTGAGGCCAACTCGGACCTGGCCTGGGGCCACACTGACATGCGCGACCCTTATCACTGGACAGGCCTGCTTCTGGACCATCACTCGGTTTCCTATTACCTGCATCTAAGCAGACGAACATAAAATATTTTTTCAAGGGGTGCCTGGGTGGCTCAGTCGGTTAAGTGTCTGGCTTCGGCTCAGGTCGTGATCTCACGGTTCGTGAGTTCGAGCCCCGTGTCGGGCTCTGTGCTGCAGCTGCTTCGGATTCTGTGTCTCCCCCTCTCTCTGCCCCTCCTCCACTCACGCTCTGTCTCTCTCTTTCTCTCTCTGTCTCTCTCTCAAAAATAAACATTAAAAAATAAATAAGTAAATAAATAAACAAACATTAATTTTTTTTTCCAAACCCGAAGGTCAAGACTCGGAGTTGTAAGTCAGATTTTGAGTTATAAGTCCTTCAACTAGTGTGCCATCTGTGGGGATGCACCCACAGACAGGCCCCGACTTCCTGCCCGGCAAGAGCACCCCCCCACTACATCATGTCTCCACCACCCCAAGCCGAGGTCACCAGCTACAGCTGAGCTGGTGAGACTCTGCAGGGAAAACAGAAACGCCCCTGTGAGCCATCCCAAATTCCTTCAGCGAGGATCCAGGGCCTGGCCCACGCCCGGTGCACCGGCTGAGGCAACAGGCCATAATCCGAACCACAGCACACAGATCTGCGCTCCTGCAAAGCACGGCCCCAGCTACGTGTGCGAAGCTCACGGCGTCTGTGCTGGACCAAAGCAGGCCCTGTCCACGGGGTCCCAGCCCTCCCAGAAGGCCGGAGCTGAGCAGGAGCCCCGGGGCGGGGCGGGGGTCTGGAGCCCAGCACTCACGCGCACTTGGCCGTGGGGCCAATGTGACGAACTCCAGTGCCTCCCTCAGACGGCAAAGGGAGAAGGCCGGCCTAGCCGAGGCCACCGAGGCCTGTGGGGTTCATGATGTCCCCGCCACAGGTCGGGGCAGAGATGGTCGGAGGTGAGGGTGTGCGTGTGCACAGGCCGGCACACGCGTGTGCAGGAGTGTGTCTGTGTGTGTTGGGTGAGGGAGCTGTAATAAGGACGCCTCACTGGAGACACAATTGGATCCCTAGACCCCCCCACCCCCCACGTCTGGGCCAGCGCCTCTCCCAGCCTTGCACAAGAGTGGGACACTGAGCCCGGGGGCCCTGCCTGTGCTCGCAGCCTGGCCAGGAGGGGGCTGGACGCGTTCTCTGTGGAGCCCGACCCCAAAGGAAACCCGGAGAGATGCAGACATGGGGCTCCCAGCAGGCGGGAAACCCAGCTCACCCCCCAAAAGCTCAGGCCAAAGGGCCGCAAGACAGAGCCTCTGGTGGGAAACCAGGAGACGTGCAAATGTCCCAGCAAATGTCCCAGGTGCCCAGGCGCACGTGAACACAGAGACAGGCCGGCGGTCCGGAGGGAAGGCAGTGCAGGAGGAAGAATCACCCCCAGACCCAAGGCTCCGCCCCCAAAATAAGACAGAAGGTAAACAGAGAAACAGGAAATGCGAGGGTCAGCAGGGGCCCAATCTCAGAGTGGGGGACACCGGGGACGCCAGGGACCTCTGCGCCACCAATCAGCCCCGGATAATCCAGGAAGACCCCCACACAGCCCCCGGCAGAGCCCGGAGCCCCGGCACCGGTCTGTCACCCAGAAACCCCAGAGAGGAAGCAGGGGGCCCAGCGCTCGGCCCTGAAGGCATCCAGAGTCTGAAAGAAGCTGTTCCCACGGATTCAGCGCCACGGAGACAAGACAGAAGACCCTTTCGGATTCACAAGGTCCCGAACCACACCCTCCTGGCAGCCCCTCTCAAGAAGCAGCTCCATTGAACAGACACGGTGGGACCCTGGAGGGACCCTGGCAGCGAGGGCAGCCAGACCTCGCCAGAGGTCGGACCACGGGGCGCCTCCCACCCCCCGCATCCCACCGTTCACAGAGCACCTGCTGGGCTGCTGGGGGAGGGGCGGGGGGGGCAGCCTGTGGGGATGCCCTTGTCACCACTCAAATATCCGTGCTGACCCCGCAGGAGAAGGCCATGGTGGGCCTGATGGGTGCCCGCTCCCACAACCTTCCCCTACCTCACACCCGGGGCTGCCACACTCCCGGTGCCTCAGCCACCCGGGCCCTACAGGTCCCACCCCGAGCCTCACCTGGTGCCCACACCCGACCCCTGACCCTGGTGCCCACTTCTGACCCTAGGATCCACTCCTGACCCCAGTGCCCACATCTGACCCCTGACCCCAGTGCCCACACCTGACCTCTCACTCTGGCATCCACACCTGACCCCAGTGGCCACACCTAACCCCTGACCAATGCCCACACCTGACCTCTGACCCCAATGCCCACACCTGACCTCTGACCCTGGTGCCCACACCTGACCCCAGCACCCACAACTGACCCCTGACCCCAGGGCCCACACCTGACCCCGGCACTGACTCTCTCAGAAATGGGGAGCAGAGTGTGACCCCCGAGGCTTAGCGGCCCCCCGGCTATCGCCACACGGCACTGCCACCACCTCTGCCCACGGCTTCCACGTGCATCACCTTCCACCTACAGGTAAGTAACAAAACAGGAGAACGACCGAGTTGCGAAATGTTAACGCAGAGTCGATGAGACGAACCTCCTATAAAACAGTCCGTCCGACTTCGGGGAAGGCGACAGCAGAAACGATAAAAGAGAGGGTACGAGCCGCTCCGTCCGTGACCCTGACGCGTGTGGACGAGAACAGGCCCGACAAGACGGAGGGTCAGCCCGGGAGGCCCGCGGCAGTGGAGGGCTCCCTGGCGAGGCGCGGCCCCCTCACCCCGAACACCGGCGGGCGACGGGGGAGCGCCCCCCACCGCCATCACCCTCCGCCTCCGACGGGACGCCAGGGGCTGGGCCCGCAGCTGAGTCCGGCAGGGAGTCTGCACGGATCCCGCGGCAGGGAGCCACGCGACGCGGACTGTCATCACACCGCAGGCGGCTGAAGATCTTCTCTCGGCCACAAAAGCTTCCGAAAGCCGTGAAAACACGGTTCACAAAAACCGGTACCTGTTGCCAGACTCCGCCAGCACCGTGGCTAACTTGCTCACTTCCAGTAACGACATCTTAATTTCAACTTTGAAACACAGGTTTGCCAATGAAAATAGAAAATCCTACACGTTTCCCGTGCAAGCAATCGCTCACCAAGAGTGAGGACTCGGGAGCAGCAGTGCCTCCACGTGGACCAGGGCCAGCTGTCCCGCTCTCTGCAGACTCGGGGGCAGTTCTGACACCCGCTGCGCTTAGTGCCGATGCCAGAGGCTGAGGGCTCCGCCTCACGAGACCTCCCCCTTCTCAGATGCCTCCTGCGCCTCCTACCGACCAGCTGCGAACCGGGGTTCCCGTTACCCCCTCCCCGGGCCCCGTGGTCGGCCAGCGTGGCTCGCGGGACTCGGGAAAGCACCTCGCTTCAGGCACAGGGGCTGGCGGAAGCCTGGGGCGGGCCGGGCGGAGCTCTAGGACCGGGGCGCGGGCCACGGCGACGCACCGACCAAGGGAAGCGTTTCGGAGAGATACACAGGCTTCCCGCGTCCTGGGCTTCGTTCCTCGGCGACGCCATGCCACGCCTGGCCCGACCCTGCAGCCCGCCCTCTGCGTGTAGCTGGGCCGGCCCACCCGACCGCTGAGCCCCATTCCGCCCTGTCCTGCACACCGGCCCCCTGTACAGATGGGTTGCCACGGCTGTCCCACCCCCAGGAGGGCAGGGGACGCGAGAACCACAGGGACACGTGGGACCAGGATCCCCACACGCACACCTGCCCGCGCAGCAGGTGTGTGTGCAGGTGTGTGCTCAGGCGCACGCACACGCACGCACGCACACGCACGCACACGCACAAGGGGCTGAGGGCGATTCACACCTGCCAGGCCCGGCAGGTGGCATGGCCACAGGTGCTAGTGCTGGGGACGCAGCCACCTCAACCCAGCGAAGCCCAAAGCGCCCTCCCGGGCTGCCCACCTCCTGCCGAGGGGCAGAGATCACCACGCCAGAGGAAACCAGCGTCACAGCACAGCCTGCGGCTGGCTGCCAGATCGCACGGCAGAACCTCCCCGAGCCACCAGCTTTCGCCGCGGGGGCGCCCCAGGCCACAGAACTGCCCCGAGCGGTCGGATCTCACCCCAAGCTGCGGGCGGTGCCAGTGGGGCGAGCACACCTCACCGGAGACGAGCCTCACCCCTGTCACTGCAGAAAGTCCAGCGAGCGCCGTCCTGTCACCTGCCCCTCGCCCGGATGAGCCCGGCCACCGGCCCAGCTGCGGGGTGGACGAGGGGGTGCTGCGGGGCAAGAGCAGGGACGTGCCCGCTTCCGCCGGGTGCCGTGACGGGGTCGGAGCGCAGGGCCCTACGGGTCACCAAGGGGGACCGAGGTGCCCTCACCGCCAGCCACGAAGCCGCCGCCGGCGGAAAATAGCTGGGGCACCGTGGGCGAGGTAGGGCGGCCCCGGGGAGGGCATGGCCTGGCAATGTGGCGCTCCCCGGGCAGGCTGGCACCGGGCTTTCCCGCGGCAGGCGCTCCCACCACCGTGGCGTCACCTCTTGGACCCCAGAGCCCAGACGCTGGAGCCGCAGGGCACCACGGTGCACGGCGGGCACGTCTGCTCGTCCGGCCCCAACAGGAGCCGCGGTGTCGCCTGGCAGCGGTGCCGAGGATGGCCCTGCGCCGTCCTGGGACCTAAGGCGCCGACTGCATCCAGGCCTGCGTCAGGGCCACGTGTGCCCACGGCCGCCTGACTTCCAGCAGCCCGTCCTCCACTCAAGACCTCCACAGAAGCGACAGAGACAGGGGAGCAGGACACAAGGCAGGTTCTCTGCCCTGCCGAGGCCCCTGACCACTGAGGGGGGACGGGACGCGGCCTGACACAAAGCCTCACGCCTTGCGGGGACGTGGCGGCACCCTGGTCAGCACCGGCCGCGCCCGCGCTCCCCGCTCAGGTCGGCCGCGGAGCCCACGGGCCACGTCTTCCGGGAAGACGTGGACAGCGCCACACGCACGGGCCCACGGCCAGGTTCCCGGAGGGCGCTGGGCCTGGGAGGTGCCGGTGCCAGCGAGGCGGGCTGGCCCCACCCTCTGTCTCGGGGCCACCAAGCTCCGTGTCCTGGCTGCGATCCGCCCCGTGGAGTGTGAGGGGCCCCCTGGCGAGCCTCTACCGCTCTGCCTCCGCCGACTCTCCCAGCCCAGCCCCAGGGGTGCCGCGCCCGCAACCTGGGGGCTGCACACGGGCCACCGCCATCTGGCTAGGCCCCCGGGCAAGCCCCCGATGCCGTGGGGACACAGAACCATCTTGCGGGGGTCCGGGAGCGGCGCCACTCAGTTTTTTCTGACTTTCTGCTTTGGTTGCCTTTCAACCTGCACCAGCACGTAACCTCGATTACGCCCAGCTTCCTAAGGGGTCATGTCCTGTGACTTCCAAACAGAGATACAATCAGAAGGAAATCTCCGGTTGCTTCCCACAAGGGACAAAGTTACCTCGTGACTCAGAAAGAAGACACTCGTCAGCAGTCCGGCTGGGCAGAGACAGGCGGCCGCCCCGGGGCCTCGGCCCCCCAGCAGGGCTGCGTGAAGCTGGTGGGACCTGGCCCAGGCGAGCGGACCAGGTGACCGGAGTTCTCCAAGCCTGAGACGCGGTCAGACCCACGATGAGGAAGCAGCCCCGAAACGACCAGGAAACTCCGTCAACACACAAGCCACTCACACCATCAGGGATCCGTACTTGTCTCTCAGCAGCTGCAAATCCTCCCCACAGACCGGCAGCACCCCCACAGTCCCCCCAGGGGCCCCCATGGTCACCCCCGGTCTACCCACAGCCCCCACCATCCCCCGCAGTCCCCCCACGGCCCTCCCACGGTCCTCCCACAGCCTCCCCACAGCCCTCCCACAGTCCTCCCACAGCCCGACAGTCCTCCCGTGTTCTCCCGACAGTCCCCCCACGGCCCCCACCATCCCCCACAGTACCCCCACGGAACTGCAGCCCCCACCACTGCCCCTCATGGCACCCCACAGCCCCCCCACGGCACTCCCACGGACCTTCGGGCCCCCCACAGTCCCCCACGGTGTCCCCACAGTGCTCCCCAGGGACTTGGGCAGGCCAGCTCCTCCGTGTAAGCCTTGGCCTCCCCACCTGGGGCTGAAGTGAGAGTGGGAAACCTGCTGACCGATGGTGGACAAAGGACAGCCATTTCCAGAAAGGCCACCAGGCCCACCACACGTCCACACAGAAAGAAAAAGAAAACCCTCAGGGCGCCCGGGTGGCTCAGTCAGTTAAACGTCCAACTTCCGCTCAGGTCATGATCTCGCGGTTTGTGATTTCGAGCCCCGCGTCGGGCTCTGTGCTGACAGCTCGGGGCCTGGAGCTTGTTTTGGATTCTGTGTCTCCCTCTCTCTCTGCCCCTCCCCCACTTGTGCCCTGTCTCTCTCACAAATAAATAGACATTAAAAAAAATTAAAAGAAAAAGAAATCAAACCATCAGGAGGGGATGTCATGGTCATAACGCGTGATGCAGTCACAGTCCGCGGGAAAAGCCAGGGACAGTGCAGCTCAGGACGGCGACCCGGCCTTGCGGACACGTGTGCTGCCCTCGGGAAAGGCACGAGACAAACAATGACCGCTGGAGGCAGGTGTGGAGAAGGAAGCAAGCAGCAGGACAGCCAGTTTCGGGGGCTCAGAGAGGCTCAGACAAGGAAGCCGAGACCGACGCTGACCGGGAGGTGCCAGGAAGAGGGAGGCAAAGCCCAGACTCGGCTCGGGGCCCACACGACGGGTGCCGGTGAGAGAACCAGACGGCTCACGGACAGACAGGGGTGAACCGCGGGCATGGGGCTCCAGCCCGAGAGCTACGAGGACCGACGCAGGACGCGTGTCTGGGCTCCTGGGCACTTCTGGAAGCACACGTGAGCTCGGACACCCGCTGTGGCTCCGCGTGCTGGGAGCCGTCCTTTGTGACCCCACGTCCTCCCTTAACTGTCTCACCCCTGCAGCCACACAGCACCCGCCTTAGAGGCGCTGGTCCTTCTGTGCAAGCAGACCACTGAATGGGGTCCCCCACCGCGCCCACTGCACCACACCTCCGGGGGCCGGGCTGTCCCTTCCCGGCACTTGGCGCCCCCCAACCAGCCCAAAAGGAAGCAAGCCGGAGCCCCAAGCCCCAGAAACCCCCTCCGTGGCCGGAGGACAGAGGCCACGATCCTCAGGCTGGCCCGCGGCGCGTCATCTACACACCCGGCTCCTCCCTCCCGGCGCTGCACGCGAGGTGCTGTGGGACGCGCCCTCTCCGCGGACTCGGCCCGGGTGCAGACGCCAGCCCCCCGCATGCACTGGGACTCCTTAGCTGGCTTCTGCGGCCGCTCTCATTCTCTGGGAAGCTACCTCCGAAAAGGGCACCCGAGCGGGCTCTATTTCTGTGTGTCCGTTTCAGTTGATTAACAGAGTCAGAGGCAACACTTGCAAAGGTACACGAGTGCCCTGGGGACGTCGTATCGGAGGGCCACGGAGGAGGCGGCTCAGCACAGCGGAGAGCTTCGATGTCGCGGCGCGGAGGCCACAAGCGTGGGGGTCGAGGCGTGGGCAGGACCACGCTCCCTGCGAAGACGCTGGGAGGCCGTGACCCCGGCCCTCCGGGGGGGTTTCTGGCGGCTCCAGGGCCAGTGGGGGCAGGACCCTGTGTGTGTGGCCACACCCCTTCCTCTAAGGCCCCGCCCCGTCCAGTACCCGCTCCTCCTTCTCATCCCACGTTTGGTGCGGCGCCCCGTTTCCCAGCAAGGTCACACTCTGAGACACTGGAGTGAGGGCGTCAACATCTGGACCCTTAGGTGACACGGTTCAGCTGCTAATAAGCCACAGATGTTTTACCATGGCAACGCGCGGTCTAAACACCAATCCCGCCGTTTCTTTCACCCACGGAGGGTCCGCGCCACCAGCTCCGCTCCGTGGCCGCGTTCACCCCTCAGCGCCGCACTTACTTCTGTCGACATCTAATAACCCGTGTACGATGGTACCCTGCACGTTCCAGAACATTCTCCAGACGGTGAGGAAGAAGAGGTTGCAGATCTTGGCAACACGTCCCTATACCAGGTCCCACACGTCCGAACCGCCACAAATGGCTACATGACCCCTTGACTAGGCCGTCACTCCCAGCTCAGTTCCCCAAAGTTAATAACCCCGCTTTCCTTACAGTCTTTGCCCAGTGCAAACCCCTGCCCAAACCCCCCCAAAGAACGATGAAACTCGACCAACACGCTTCGTTTGGTCAGAGGCCTGGGGCCACCCTTCAGCCCTTCTGGACCTCCAGCCCCGCTCAGGTGTGGGTGGCAGCTTCCCGAGCAGGGCACCTGGGCGCAGGGGACACCCACACCCCGTCCCTCAGCAGCTACTGCTGCACCGGCTCAGCTCCCCTGTCCTCTCTGCTTGTTCTGGTCTCTGAGATCAGGGTGGAGGCTTCCTCCGTGCCTGTCACCTTGGCTCTCCACTCACGCGGAGAGGGAGAGGGGACTGCCTCCCCGCAGAGGGCTTCACACGGCCGCAGTCCCCTCCAGGTGGCCCCCAGCAGCGGGAGCCTGGCGGACGGACCAACCCCCTCTCTGCCTCCTGAGTCCCAGGCAGAGGCCTAGCTGGCACCCCACCTGGACCCCCTCACTGGCTGCAAGTCAGACACCTGAGCTCAAGTCCGGGCTCTGGACGGCCCACCCCAGCTCCTCCAGGATGGTTTCCAAAGCACAAAATCAGAGAACAGCTGAAGTACCTGCCTAGTCTGTTGTGCCCAGAGCCTGCCCCAGAGTTCACGGTCAGCAACCATCCCCAGTAATGAAAGGCTAGGGCCGGGCCCATTCTACAGCCCCAAATCACCAGGTGCCCAGGGTGGGTTTTCACAGAAAAAGACAACAGTCAAGCCCACCGATACTGTTCGGCGGCATGCATTCCTAAAGGAGCACCCTGCAGACTCATGAGCTCATCGCTCACACAGCAGATCCAGGCCCAGGTCTCGAGTTTTCTCTCAGAGAGCACACGAGCAACCTTGCAGTCTGGCGGGAAAGCAGCCGTGTGTGGTCTGAGCCCATGCAGCCACAGAGCCTTCCGCCCGGCTCCCACATGAGGCAGTTCACCTTGAACATGGCCCCTTGAACATGGACAGAGGTGAGGCGACTTCCAAGGCCAAAGTGGGAAAGGCGCTACGACCGCCAGGCTCTCTTACAGGACGCGCCCCAAAGCCACCACTCTGGGGAGATAGAGAGCCCGGGGCCGCCGCTGCTCCCAGCGCGGGTCCCCAGGTACCCACGGGAGCGGGGACGCCCTCAAGGGATGCTCCAGCCCCAGCCCCCCATCGACCAACCCGAGCAGAGGCTGCCAGACAAGTTGCCTGGGAATTCTGGGCCCCTGACAGCATGAGCAACAATGAACGATTACTGTTGTTTGAAGCCACCAACTCTGGAGGCTTTGGTAACGCTGCGAAAATAAGTAAAGCGGTGACACTTAACAAAGCGAATGGAGCCAAAGTTTGGAGCCAGACCTAAGCCTCACTCCTGCGTCACACGGATGCTGGGCAGGAAGGGGAGAGGAGTGTGCTCACACTCACGCTGCGGGGGGATAAGCCATGCAGGCGGTTACTGCGGACCGCGAAATCACAGCTGTCGCCATCGGTGGAGCAGAGGGGCACGGCTCCGTCCCAGGGGCTGAGCGCCTTCCTGAACGGACACATCTGGATGTCATATCAGCGGCTCCTAGAAAAGCCTCGGCTAAAGCTCTGTGTTGGTGCCACAAAGCTGGTGGTGTTGATAAACTGTGCAAGACCATTGAAATCTTTTTGTAAAGACTTCAAAGCAAAGAGAGATAAAAGTCATCCGACCTAATGAAGCGACATCTTGCTAACATTAACACCCACAAGAGGGTCTGGACAGCCGAACGCATAACTTAAAGGTGCACGAAACCATCTTTGAAGTGATACCTTTGCAAATCAACAAAGGAAAGAAAACTCATATCTTAAAATAGAGATTACCGTTATCCCCTGTCTACCAATAGGTGGGAACTGTCCCACGTTGAAGAAGAAAAGCCACAGCAAGTAACTGCATTCTGACAGCTAGGCCATAAGGAGGGCTCCAGTTGGCTGGAAGAAAGACCATGTTCAGACTCGCTGGGCTCTCCTAAGCAGGTGACTCCACCTCTCGGGGTCTACTTTTCTGCACTGAAAACAGTAAAGAATCACCCGCTTGATGAGGCCACAAGGAATTAAATGACATAACACATGTGAAAATGCCCAGGTCCCTGGGACACACTTAAATATGGCCACTTAAAACAAATGCTCAAAAGACTGTGAAACTCAACTTTCCTTCAGGAAATATCACTTCAGAAAAAGCCAAAAGGGTGTATGTAAAATTTTCAATTGGCTGTTTTTTAAAAAAGTTGTTTTTGGGGCACCTGTGTGGCTCAATCAATTAAGTGTCCGTCTCTTGATCTCAACTCAGGTCTTGATCTCAGGGTCATGAGTTCAAGCCCTGCATTGGGCTCTGCCCTGGGCATGAAGCCTACTTAAAAAAAAAAAAAAAAAAAAAAAAGTTATTTTAGAATGTTTGCAAGGCACCTGTGAAAACTATCTCTAAGTGTTCTCCTGGTCCCTTTATCTACCAGTAAAAGGATGACAATCTCCTTGTGTAACTAAGAAAGGTCCCAATAGATCCACTTAAAAAAATATATGACAATAACTTTGGTGTTTTCTCCATTACATGTTTCCAGTAACAGTGAGAACTGTTCTCTTTTCCATGGTGCCCAAATCCAATGCAAGCCAAGAAAATATAATGATCCATCCAAAGGGCAGAATCGTTTTGACGGCTCCCATTCCCACCACACACTGCCCCCCTAGCAGTATGACCCTCAAAGTGCCATCCCAGGGCACAACAGAGGGACAGAACTTCAGAACCAAGTTCTAAGCTCATGGGCAGCGAGGAAAGCCAGGGGAATCATTCAAGCCACGGGAGGGCGCCACAACTGACCCCACCACTGCTCACAGCACAAAGGGGACTTAGGAGGTGGACGATGGCACCAGACCTGGGAAATAATATGAAGACTGGAAGTAGGAGAATTGTCTGAAAGAATCACTGTCTAGAATTCCTGCACAAACTGCCTCGATTTTCTTTTAAGCCACTGTTTCTAAACAATTTCTACTTTTATTTCTCTTTCAGGGCAATTTCACTTCCCTTCCTGGACCTGCTTTGATCAGGGACACACTCAAGAGGCCGTGAGGTGACAGCTGACTGTCTGAAGAAGCAGAATGTATGAGCTCAAATCTTAACGTGGTGGAATGAACCCAAACTAACCCATCTTCAAAAGCTCTTGGTGCTCAGAGACCTCTCTAAACGTAAGGGAGGGGTCGAGTTTGAGTTTCAGAAAGAAAATCCAGAAGTATGTAACGAGGGGGCGGCTTTGGGACCAAGCAGAGGCACCCCATGATAAAATGCAAAAGCTCCCGAAGCCCCGCTGGAGACGTGATCGGGCGGACACAGGTAGGGCCCGGCAGCACAGTGACCCGCCCAGGCGCCTTGCTCTCACCGCGCAGCCTCCGGACTCACGCCTGGCCAGTCTACGCAGGGCAGGCGGCTTTGGAATCCGCTCGGGTGGCCGTCCAGGCCCCCGGGGTCCCCTCCCTTCACGGGTTGGCACGTCCACCTTCCTGCTCCCTCTCGCTACGAGACGACCAGCCCCGGAGCGCAGGACCCTCCGGAGCCGCGCGTGTCCGGTCCGCAAGAGGCAGCGCGGCCGCTGACAGCCGGAGGGCGGGGTGGGGGAGGGGCGCGGGGGACCCGGGTTGGCCTGAGGGCCCGTGCGCGAGGCAGGAGACCCCACGCCGGGTCGCGAGTCCCGGAGGCCCCGCGCTCTCGCAGACCGCCCGCCTCGAGTCCAGCCGCGAAAGCGCTCGACGCCGACGCGGATCTGGGAAAGCACGGGGCCGCGCCGGCCGGGATCTGCGCGCTGACAGCGGCGGGGACCGCGGGGCGCAAGTTCACGCGCGGGCGCGCACACGCGGGCGGGCGGGCGCGCACACCCGGTAGGAGCCTCGCCCGCCGCGCTCCTCCCGCAGGGAACCCAGCGCCTCAGCCCCGACGGAACACCCGCGCGACCGGCGCCCCGCCCCTCCTGCCCAGCTCATTGGCCGCCGCTGCCGCTGCCTCCGCCGCGCGCCCGGGGGGCGGGGCCTGCACGCAATGTCAGGGCGGACCTGCGCGGAGGGCGGGAGCGGCCTCTCTGAGCCCCGCCCTCAGCTCCGCCCGCCGCCGGCGAGGACACCACCCTGGCCCCGCCCTCAGATCGGAGCCCCGCCCGCCGCGCGCTCGCCAGCTTGCGCTGGAGGTGAGGTCGCCGGACGCGGCCGCGAAGCCTGGCGGCGGTGGCGACCTGCGGCGGAGGAGGGGGCGCTCGATCAGGGCCAGCGGGAAGGGTCTGACCCCGCCGTCAATCTGGCCATTTAGGGTCCCCACTCCCGGACCGTACGCCGCCGAGGCCGCAGCCTGAGTACCCATCCCTGCCCTGCCTGCGACCCGCGGTGTGACCTTGGGCAAGGCGCTGGCCCTCTCGGGTCTCGTCCAGATTTGCCACGTGTGAGCGGCAGAGAGAAGCGGGGCTCCCGCCAGCCTGAGCACAATGGCCCGCTGTGTCTGGACCCCTGGGCGTCTCTAGGGTGTGAGGCTGGGCGGCCAGCAAACGCCTACCCTCCCAGAAGGGGTCCCTGCCTGGTCGGAGGCGGCCCCTGACTGCCCCAGGCCCCCATAGCAGGCGCTGTATCAAGCTTCAGGGGCGGCCAGGAGCTCCTGCCCTTCTGCATAGGCAATGCCTCTGTGGGTTTCATTGAAAGGGCACAGGCGGGAGGACACTCCTCAGCCAGGAGGAGTCACTAGGTCTGGGAGAGGCCTTTGGGACCAAGTGGTCCAGAGCTTAACCTGGGGCTGGTGAGGAGGAGAGGAGAGGAAGCTGCCCGCCTGCCACTGGTGTGCTCACCCCGGCCTGGGGGCAGGGGCGGAATTGAGGAGGGGGCTCCACTGGCCGGGCCCTGTGCAGGCCCTGAGGCCAGACAGATGCAGGAGGCCCCTGGTAGAAGGCATCAACAGGGCAGAAGAGGGAGCAGCATTTAGGAAGTCCCCAAAGGAGGTGGAAGCGTGAACCTCCCAGCAGCGTGGGATTGGGCAAGGGGAGGTGCGGGTTCTGGGCCTGGCGAGGCAGGTTCTGGGCCTGGCGAGGCAGGGCCTGGCCTGTACAGGCTCTGGGGCCAAGCCGGCTGCTGCCAGGCTGGGAAAGATGCAGCCTGTGGCCGTCTGGAAGAGCAGGAGTGCCCGTGTGGCTGGTGCAGGGGCAGCACCGGCGACACCTGAGGGCCATGGGGGTAGGTGCTGGCACGCAGGTGCCCAGGCCATCTCCACTGGCAGGCCTGCAAAGCCACAGGTCTTCACTGCTGTCCTTCTCGGCCCTCCGAGACTCAGTCAGCACCAGCCAGGGTGGCCAAGGGCCAGTGGCTGAGTGACCCAGGCCAGAGCAGGGCTCAGATACCTGAGGGCACCTGTGCCTGGAGAAGTCTTAGCTCGCCCTGACCCCTGACGACCACCTCGAGTCACCGAGGGCACCTGTGTGTTTATCGAAAAGGCTGCCCCTCTCAGCCCTTATTTGGATAAATCCTAAAGGCTTCCAGTGGAACAAGACAGTCTGTGCCACATTAATGTCTCTCACCGGCTTGGTGATCTCACGTAAAACTCCTGCAGCCAGGGACAAAGTTGTGGGGACGGAGTGGCAGCCTGGAGGTCACCACTGGGTCTTGGTGCCCACGTGTGGGAGTCCAACGCGATGGGATGCATGTTCCCATGGGCCGTAGGTTTTGTGTCATGGCAGTGCCACCTGTCAGGCTCCCACTAGGCATTAGCCACGGGACGGTATTAGATCGTCCCCGTGTTACAGATGAGTAGGCTGAGCTGGGAGCAAAGGGAAGTCCCAAGAAAACTGAAACTTTAGGTCAAAGAAAAAATTGTGTGCATTGTTGGTAGGAATGCAAGCTGGTGCAGCCCCTCTGGAAAACAGTATGGAGGGTCCTCAAAAAACTAAAAATAGAACTACCCGACGACCCAGCAATTGCACTACTAGGCATTTATCCAAGGGATACAGGTGTGCCGTTTTGAAGGGACACATGCACCCCCACGTTTATAGCAGCACTATCGACAATAGCCAAATTATGGAAAGAGCCCAACTGTCCATCGATGGATGAATGGATAAAGAAAATGTGGTGTATATATATATATATATACAACAGAGTATTACTCGATCAAAAAGAATGATCAAAAAGATCATAAGAATGATCAAAAAGAATGAAATCTTGCCATTTGCAACTACGTGGATGGAACTGGAGGGTATTATGCTAGTGAAATTAGTCAGAGAAAGACAAAAATCATATGACTTCACTCCTGAGGACTTTAAGAGACAAAACAGATGAACATAAGGGAAGGGAAACAAAACTAATAAAAAACAGGGAGGGGGACAAAACAGAAGAGACTCCTAAATATGGAGAACAAACTGAGGGTTACTGGAGGGGTTGTGGGAGGGGGGATGGGCTAAATGGGGAAGGGGCACTAAGGAATCTACTCCTGAAATCATTGTTGCACTATATGCTAATTTGGGTGTAAATTTAAAAAAATAAAAAATAAATTGTGATATATAGTATTAATCTATTTGTCTTTAGACCAACGCCGCCATAAAATGTGATATTTATTTTGTTTTGCTTTATGGAGGAAGGGCCTTTGAATAATGTGGCCCTGCTGGGGTGAAGCCAGAGGAGGGGCTCCCCTCCCTTCACCCCCGTGGGGCTGGGCCTTGGGGCCTGGCTTCCCCAAGATAGGGGGAGGGCTGCAGGCTTCTTGTGACACACGTGCCATGCTCTGTGGCCACAGCATCACCCAGGGGAGACACAACAGCGTGTAGAGTTCTGCAGACTGGACGGAATCTGGACCGCAGGCTAGGCCAGGGCGCTCCAGGTTTGGTGGGCGGAGTTAGCCTGCTGGCCCTGCTGCCTGCCTCCTGTCCCACCGGGGAGTTGTCACTGATGGAAACTCCGAGGGGAGGCAGCCAGCCTCAGCCACATTTAAAGTGACTTTTTAGGCCGTCGACTTTCTCCAAGAAGATAAATGTCCTCGCAGGTTGACACGGTTTCGTAATTCTCTCCATGCTTAAGGGGATGGCCTCTCACTTGACCTTTGACACGGGAATTAAAAGCCCCATTTGAAGAGGAAGCCAGGACCCTGCAGGCGGGGTCCGAGAGGAGCCAAGTGGGGCCGAGCCCCCGTTTTCAGCTGAGCCCCCGCACCCCGCTGCCGCTGCAGCCGCCGCCAGGACGGCTCCCACAATCCCCCTCCCATGCCCCCTCTGCGCAGCCCTCAGCCTTCCTGGCATTCAGCTGCCAGCTCGCCCACCACTCAGCAGCCCTCACTGGGAGACCCCACACAGGCCACTGAGGCCTCACCAGGCGAGGAGATGTCCCAGCCTGCCGGCGGCTCTCGCCGGGCTCCACTGCATGCTCAGACTGCCAAGGCCACGACTCACCCGGAAGCAGGAGTCGGGTCACTTTCCTCTGTGCAGCCTACTTCTAACAGACAAGTCTGTGAGGGACTCAGCGGGAGGTGCAGACGGGGATGTGAGCCCCAGTAGCCTTTCAAGTGACTTGCCCTCTCTTCTCCCAGGGTGAAGACGCACAGTATTTTCAGGCATTCATTCCACGTACTGTCCACAGATGTTCACAAAAGAGGTCCTGCCGTCCAATAAGTGCGGGGAACACTTGGCAACTCCACTTTATACCGACTTCCTTAATAAGGACTCCTCATTTGAGCCAGGAGCAAAGCTCCAGAAGGGAGAGGCTTACCCGGGGAATGCCCTGGCCTACCCACCAGGTGCTCATGGGAGCAGCCTACCATGCTGATGCAAGCTGGTGGCCCGTCAAGTGTCCTTGCGTCCAGTCTTTCCCCTCAGGCTCACGTCAATCCTGGGCATGCCCTCTTCCCATTTTACAGATGAGAAAACTGAGGCTCACGGAGAGGCTGCAACATGTGTGCCCGAGACAGGCCCGGAAACCAGCCACTCAGAGCCTGGGTCTGGGTCCCCCTCAGGCCCTACAGCAGCCTCGACGGACACCAGGGTGGCCAGGGAAGCGGGCCGTCGTCCGGACCGCGAGGGGGCTTGGGTGGGGCCGGGGCACCATGCCTGCACCTGCTCCGTGTGAGACGCTGGGGCCTCCCCTCCCGGCCCGCTGCCCATAGAGCTTTGGACTCTGGGCCTTTTGTGCGTCGTTAGTTTGCAGAACGCGTCCTGTGCTCTGGCAGAGAGTGTGGGAAGGCCCTCCTCCGGGGAAGTGCGCACGGGCTGGGTGACAGGAGGACCTTCGTGGGGACAGGGACACCCAGGAGCAGCAAGGGTCCCCGTCTGCGAGCCTGCAGGGCAGGAGCTCCGCCAAGGCCCTCAGGCAGGTGAAGCTTGGGGCCCAGGGCTCAAGGGGAAGCTTTCCGTGACAGTTTTCACCTCTTGCAGTAAGAGACTGCTGGACAGACAACCGTCCAGACACCTGCACCCCACGCGGGCTGCTGGCGAGCGAATGGGGGGGCTTTGCCCCAGCCGGGCCTAGAAAGGGGGAGGTCCTCCACGTCGCACCCGCCACCGCAGGGTCCCCGGCAAGTGCCAGCCGGTGACCCCCGCCTCACACAGCGCCACGGGACGCACCCTCAGCCGGCCCGCTTGCAGGAGCCGTGCGGGAACACGCACAAACCGCGTGCACCAAGTAAAAGGCCGAGATACACCTTGTCAACACTAGCGCTCCTGCAGAGACACCTGGAGAAGCCCGGGCGAGTGGGGAGGGAGCCGGGCGCAGGTATGGAGGTGAGGGGAGCCGAGGCACCTGGGGCAGCGCCAGCGAGACGACTCCCAAGTGACCTGCACACACCGTCACACCCGGTGGACCCAGGTGGTGGAAGGCACGGGGCGGGGGGAGGGGGGGGTGAGCAGATTCATCTGTTTGAACGTCAGTGTCCTTCAGACCCAATCTGTGTGGTTTTGCTCATCTCATTAAAGATGCTCGCTATAATTAGTTTCCTTTGATTTTCCCACAGGCTTGTTCAGGAATGCTATTTAAAAAAAAAAAAAACAAATCTAGGGGAGCCTGGGTGGCTCAGTTAAGTGTCTGACGTTAGCTCGGGTCGCGATCTCGCGGTGCGTGTGTCCGAGCCCCGTGCCTGCGGAGCCTGCCTGGAATTCTGTCTCCCTGTCTCTCTGCCCCTCCAGTGCTCGCTTGCGCGCTCTCTCTCTCTCTCTCTCTCAAAATAAATAAACTTAAAAGAAATTAGAGGGGCACCTGAGTGGCCCAGTTGGTTAAGCGTCCGACATCAGCTCAGGTCATGATCTCACCGTGAGTCTGAATCCCACGTCGGGCTCTGTGCTGACAGCTCGGAGCCTGGAGCCCGCTTCGGATTCCGTGTCTCCCTCTCTCTCTGTCCCTCCCCCGCTCACACTCTGTTTCTGTCTCTTAAAAAATGAGCAAGCATTAAAATAAGTAAAATTGCCTAGTATTAAAAAATAAAAGAAGAAAAGGCAGCTGCAAGGAGCAGCAGGGTGGGTCTTCCAAACCCAAAAAAACAGAATTAGCACACGACCCAGCAAGCCCACCTCTGGGTGCAGAAACACAGAAGAACTTAAAATTGGGTCTCGAAGAGAAATTTGTACCCTATTCTTGGCCTTATTCACAACAGCCGAAAGGTGGAAAGAACCCAAATGCCCACTGATGGGTCGATGGATGGATGGATGGACGGACAAAATGTGGCCCATCCATACATACATCAGAATATTAGTCAGCCTGAAAAAGGAAGGACGTTCTGAGACCTGTCACGACACGGATAAACCTGGGGACACTGTGCTCAGTGAGATAAGCCAGTCACAGAAGGGCAGATTCTGTCTGACATAAACACATATATATCTTCTCGTATGAAAAAGGGGCAAATATTGGAATATATGTACGTGTCTCCCCATGTCCTATCGGTCCTCTTTCTCTTGAGAACCCTAACATAGACGCTAAAAACAATGGATGGGCAGGATATTTACGATTTCAAAGTACCACCCCAAAGACCCCTGCCCCTGTCGGGAGGAAGAGAGCAAGTTTGGAGCGGGCGCCCCGGCTGACTGCTGGGCCCCCGGCTTGGCCAAGGCAAGCGCCCCGAGCCCCGCGGCAACGCCCAGAGGGCCCGGTTCAGGTGTAGATGGTGGCCACCTGGATGGGTGAGAGGACCTTGCGGGTGTGCCACGTGGGCCTCGCGTGCCCCTGGGGTCCCCTCCCCTGGGCGCCTCACTGGCCGGGTTTCTCTCACACGGCTTTTTAGAAAGCAGCCTGGAGATGCTCTTGGCGGATGAGGACGACGGGAAAAAACAGCTTATATGCTGTGGGTGCCCCTGACCTATCGACTCCGGCTTTTCTCTTGTGTCTAACATTCATTCATCTTTTTTCTCAAGAGTATTTTGAGAGCAGATCTAGGCTCACAGCCAACGTGAGGGAGGCACGGGGATGTCCCACGCCCCCTGCCCCCCCCACAGCCTCCCCCGCGATCCACATCCCCACCGGGTGGTGCGCCTGCTGGAGCCGAGGCGTCGCCATCACCCCGAGTCCACAGCAGGGTCACCCTCGGTGGTGCACGTCCCGTGGGTCTGGACGAGCGCGTGATGGCAGGCGCCCACCACCCTGGCGCCACACGGAGCTGCTTCGCTGCCCTAAAGCTGCCCCGGGCTCCGGCTGTTCACCCTCCTCCCCCCTCCCCTCCCCCCGTAGCCCCCGTGGTTCCGCCTTCTCCAGAAGGTCCCACAGCTGGACGCCCGCTCATTTTTGATACTTACGTAGTAAAGAAATGATGTGGCTTCTTCTTCTTTTTCCTTGGCTTCCGTTTCTCTTGCTTTACGATTACCGAATCATAAACAGGAGGTGCGGGGGTATCACCCTCAGAGACAGATGTGCATTGGAGCCCTGGGAAGAAGGGCTGGGTCTTGGACCCGAGCTGTGCAGCTTCCGTTGGGCTCCAGTTCCCACAGCTTGGTCCCTGCCCGTTCCTGTCGCCCCGCCTTGGGGCTCAGGGTTCACCCCACTCCCTCCGCCCAGGGTGGTGGCCCCTCCTGCCCAAGCCACCCCCCACCGCCCTTGCCCGGCCCAAGGCCGTCCTCAGAAACTCCTTTTACGTTCACTCCTGCCCGGCGCGTCTCCCTTCCCCATCCCAGAGGTCATGCGAACTTTCCCCGAAACCACCTCCTAGCACCTGTTCTACACTGAAATCCGTAGACGTCTGAGGCCTCCTTGGGCTGCTCCCCGGGCGTGAGTGAGCCAGCCCTGCCCCCGCACCCCCCGCACGATCACCTCGGCTTTCCTTACTTGCACCCGACAGCCTTCACGGGTCACCGCGCGCCTGGTGAGCGAGCAGCGTGGGCCTGCGCAGGGGCCGCCGGCGCCCAGACCCGAGGGGGAAGCCGGGGGCTGCAGCGCCCTGAGCAGCGGGGACGGGGGACCCAGGCCACACGGAGGCGAGGCAGGGGCCAGGCCGCGCTGCTGCACCCCCAGTCCTGCGTGTGCTAAGAGCCGCTGAACCGTGCGTGCATTTGAAACAAGCAAAGTGCACGGAGCGCGGACTCGATCTCAAGGCTGTGTAAGAGGCGCACACCCTCCTCCTCCCCAAGTCGCCATCAGCCTGGCTCCAGAATCCTCACTTCCTTTACAAACAGTTGGAGGGCCCGGAGGTGACAGCCCAGACACTGCCTGTGCCTGTACCTGATGTCGCCCTGGGGTCTCGGGCCCGCAGAGGTGCGATCCGTCCCTTCTCTTGTACCGCGACGGACCGGGACCACAGGGCCTGTCCCTGGAGAGGCCCACGGTCAGCACGTGGCTGCTGTGTCCTCTGGGCAAAGGCCGGCACGACCTCCTTCCCCGTGACTTCCTGCCTGCTGGCAGCCAGGTCCAGGGCCTGGGTCGGCCTCCGCTCAAACCAGGGGCGGCTCGAACGGCAGGCCGGCACCCGCCGCAGGGTCCGAGCAGCCAGTGACGCCGGTGCCTGTGCGAGTCACACGTGCTGACACTCCAGGTCCCTTTCCAACCCGTGCGCCGACCCCGTCAGAAGGTGGGGGAGGGCCACTAGAGCGTCCCCCAAACTGAGAAGTCACTTCAAGACCACAAAGGAAGCAGGCCACTCCGTGCCGCCTGGTCTCATTCAGGGTAACTTCCTGACGGGGCATCGGACGGACGACGCGTACAGCTGTGGTCACTCCCTGAAAACCCGGACCCGAGTCCCAGATGGTACAGAGCGAGGGGACACACAGAGGAGCAGGGAGTGAGACCCAAGGGCTCGCACGCACCCCGAGAGCTAACCTCGTATGAGATCTGGTGGGGCCACCGGTGCCTCAGGAGGGGGACGACTGTCATCTGTAAGATTCACAGAGGCAAAAGCAAGTGTCCCTGCATCCTGGTCTTGGCGGGCACGTTTTGAGGGTGTGTCAGTCTCCAAGGGGCCCCGAGAGAGGTCATCCAGCAGACACGTGCACAACGGAGGGCCAGACCGGTCAGGAGGGTCAGCAGTCGGGCAGACCCCGTGGCACAGCTCAATTAGGTCGGGCCAGAGACAGGTGGTCCCCGCCCCCCCCCCCCCCCCCGGGGCCCTCATCGTCTTCCAAAAGGGACCCGTTTCTGGCTTTTCCCAAAATATCGTTATGAGCTCTTTAACTTAAAACATTTCGATGGGTTTTAATTCGTTGCGTCTCTTGTCCCCACTGGAGATCAAACTGTCCCAGTTTGGGGCACTGGGGGATCGCTTCAGGTCACTGCTGAGTCCTGTGGGTGTGACCCTCCTGGAGTCTCAAACCGTGGGGCGGTCGGCGGGACGCAGGCCCGGGCTCATCACGGACACCCCGCCCCGCACCTGGGATCAGCCATTTTTCCAAGAGGCCCTCAGAGTGAGCGATGGTATTTCAAGACCACGGTACGGGGGCAAAGGATGGTCACTGCGCTGGGTTGGTCACTGTCTCTAGAGCTTTTCGGCAGAAAGAGGTGGAGGGGAGACAAAGACGATACGGAGGAGATACAGACTACGGACATGTGGCTACGTAAGCCCAACAGACTGGTGGCCGGTTACAGATAAGATACGGAGCGGAGGGAGGTATGGGCTGGACACAGGCTGCACGACGCCTTGACGCACAGCGTGTCCAGAACCCACGGGAGGACATCTGGGTCATTCCCAGCTGGCCGCGACAAACACCACGGTACTTCCTGACGCTTTCCGTGCACACGGACACCACAGAGCTCTTCTGGAAGCCCTTCTCCTCCGGGTACCTGTGTCTCCCCTCCCACACGGAGGGCACAGCAGACGTGGGGGCCGGAAGACCCTGTAACGTCTCCCTGGGTCTTCCCAGTGGTGCGAGGAGCGCCGACACCCACGATAGGATCACTACGAACGTGAAACGTTTTTCTGTGTGGTCCGCCTTCCCCGCTCCATCTGGTCAAGCGGCTGCCAGAGCAAGGACCCTCCACACGTTCACCCTCTGCACCTGAGCTGAGGCTCCTCACCTTGTGTTGGCGCGCCAGCCGACCGCACGGGTAGCACGCTGATCGCCAAGATAACCACGTCCCTGATCGTGTTAGCCGTCGGAGCCCATCTTCCAGCACATTCCTCGGGAAGGGCTCCCAGGAGCATGTTCTCAGAATTCGGCCTTCTCCCACGTGGGTGACCTTCTGCACCCTTTACGCCAGAAAGTTTTCTGGATATAAAATCCTTGGGACATATTTCTTTCTTCAAATCTCTTAAACATGCTACTACTCCATTTTCTCCTGGCATAAAGCATGTTTGTCAAGAAGTCTGATCATCTAATGCTTTCCCTTGTAAGTAATGTGCTTTTTTTCCAAGATGTCCAAAGGTTTGTTTTTTTTTTTTCTTTCTTTCTTTCTTTCTTTCAAGTCCAGTAATTTTACAAGCATATGTCTTGGGGTTGGCCATTCTGGCCATTCAGGAACGTGGCATGCTTTCAAATCCTGTGTTTCAGGAAGGTCTTCGTGAACGGTCATGTCCCCCTAGGATAGCATCTTGCAAAATTACAGCACTCTCTCACAACGGGGACACCGGCACGGACAGTCGGTCCCTGTGGGGACCCATGCACGCCCGGGTGGCACTCCCGGGTTCGCCCATTCACCCGCTGAAGGGCATCTGGGTCATCTCCAGTTTGGGGATGTGAACGCTTGTGTCCAGGTTTTTGTGTGATGTGTGTTCTCACTTCTGGGAAAAACGCCAGGAACACAGCACACTCTCCCCCGTGCGCCCCTTCGGGGAGACCTCCCTCTACACCCTTTAGCCCACTTTTATTTTTGAGAGAGAGAGAGAAGGGGAGAGAAAGAGAGAGTGCGAGCAGGGGAGGGGCAGAGAGAGAGGGAGACACAGAATCCGAAGCAGCTCCAGGCTCTGAGCTGTCGGCACAGAGCCCGACGCGGGGCTCGAACCCACGGACTGTGAGCTCATGACCTGAGCCGAAGTCAGACGCTTAACCGACTGAGCCACCCTGGTGCCCTTCACCCACTTTCTAATTAGACTTCTTTCACTTTTGCGTGGACTGTTTATATACTTCATACGCAAGTCCCTGGGCAGATGTGTGGCCAGATGTGTGTCTGCAGTTTTTCTTTCCATCCTGCAGCCGGGTCTTTCACAGAGCAAAAGCTTTTAGTTTTGATGAGATATATCTGAAGAATGTTTCCTTTCATGGATCACGCTTTCAGGGTCAAGACTTAAGAACTCTGCCCAGCCCCAGGTCCCAATGACCTCCTACAAGTTATATACTTTACACGGAGGTCTGTGGCTCATTTTAAGTGAACCTTTGCACAAATGTGAGATCTAGGTTGTGGCTCGTGGCTGTCCACCTGCCCGGCAAGCCCCCCTGAGATGCGCAGACTTCTAAAACGGCTCCAACGACCCACTCTCGTGCGATCCCCTCTCCCAGAGTGCCCGCTGGCCAGTGACTTGCTTCTTAATCAAACTAAGTGACAGGCTGTCACTTCCAAAAGAAGGCGATACAAGCCTGTGACTCCCATCTGGGCTGCAACCTGCTCGCTCGCCCTGCTCTAAGCAAGCTGCCACGTGGAGAAGCCCGCATGCCGAGGAACAGAGGGCAATCTCTGACCGACGGCCACGAGAGTGAGGCTGGAACAGATCCCTCCCCGGTCAAGCCTTCAGAAGAGACCCCAGCCCGAGCCAACATCTTGACTGCAGTCCCGCAAGAGACCGGACGAGAGGATCAACTAAGCCACAGAAACTGAGATACTGTTCTTGTGATCCACCAAGTCCCGGGGAAATCCGCTGTGCAGCAAGGGGCCTGCCTGCGTCGACGGCAGGCCCCCACCCTGGCAGTTCTGCCCAAGGAGGGGGAGGAAGTTCCTCAGGAGACTCAAATTCTGCCTTTTCCCTACGGAGCACGGCAAGTGCACTGATGGCCAGCACGCTGAAAACCACTCTCAAAATCACATTCAGGGCCACCGGGCGAAATGCCACTCGCTGCTCACGTGGCCTGGCATTCTTGAGGGAGTAGCTCCAGGACCCCTCCCTGGGCACATCCGACCACCTCTCAGCCTCCAAGAAAGGGCTAGCACGTCTCTGTAATCGACATCCCTCTTCCTGAGTGCCTGCCTGATGACCATCCTCGCTCTGACTGGTAGTGAAGGAATGAGCCAACGTGCGGGGCTACGGGCACGCGCTGAACGGGTCCCTCGGCAACCACAGCAGGTTCTTAAACATGCGGCACCCGCCGGCTCCTCTAATCCTTAGAGACATCCTACGAGGTAGGCGCTGTCACCCCAGGTCTATAGATGGGGGCATGAAGGCCCCGCCCCACAGCTGGAAAAGCCAGAGCTGGGACTGGGCGGCAGGTGTGCGCCCCGCCCCCACTGCACACACCGAACGGCCCCCAACGGGCCAGGCCAGGCGGAGAGCTGAGGACACGTACACAGTCGGTGCCTCTGTTGCAGCTCCAGCCACCAAAGCCCTTGGTGCCGCTATCTGGGGAGCTGGCTCCCTGTACTACACTGAGGGGATTATTTTCCCGGAAAATTTCGTACGCGTCTTTGAAATGGGAGTTTTAGGAGGTGGCGGAGGTCCAAGCGAGGCCTACACGTTAGAAAGCAAACAAGACGGCCACAACGCAGCACGAAACCACATACACATGCATGCAGGCACACGTACAAAAACCACCCTTGAATAAAATCTGCAGGCTTCAGGATCAAAAAGGTGGGGCGCCTGGGTGGCTCCAGTCGGTGAAGCACCCAACTCTTGCTCTCAACTCGGGTCACGATCTAGCGGTTCGTGGGTTCGAGCCCCGTGTCGGGATCTGTGCCGACAGCTCAGAGCCCGGAGCCCTCTTCAGAGTCTGTGTCTCCCTCTCCCTGACCCTCCCCCACCCACACTCTCTCTCTCTCAAACATAAACATTAAAACAACTTTTTTAAAAAGGCGCACTTCCTCCCACCCAGCCAATCCAGGTTCAAAGAGGGCAGCTCAACTATTAACTTGCCAAGGCATTTTCAGTTTGCCAAGTACTGTGACAGGACTTTGCCTGGCAGACTTTTCAGATTTGCTAACCTGGAATAAAAAGACCCTGTAACCACTCCATTGACCAGAGGATCCACCCGCATGGGTCCAGAAAGCCAGAAGCGCAGGCTTTTGGTTCAGGCAGACTGCGGACTCACCCGAGGGGCTCCGGCGAGGCCTTCCTACCAAAGGGAAAGGATCCAGATAGACCAGCAAGAAACAAGAATGGTTCACAATGCAGGAAAAAAGTAAGTTGGGGACAGAGGATGACAGCCCTGATAAGCGGACCCCATCTCTGCGTGGGGAGATAGGGAAATGAGTCACCAATGGGAACGAGATAGCCATCAGCCTGGAATTAATCATGGCAGACAAACTTAATTTAGTTCTGACACTTCTAGGTTCGATGTACAAGAGTCAAGAATAAAGACGACTCAATTCTAGCCGGTGGTTATTTGTAACCTCGTACAGAAAATACTAGATTATGTTAACGGCATTAAAAGGCAAGAACTAAAGCCTGAAAGGTGACTTCCCTGCCGCTTAAGGGCACTCCAAGAATTCAAATGCAAAGCAAAAGCTAGCAGTCAAAATGATTCTTCTAGAACCTAAATCAGAGGGCACGTCCCCTGCTGCCCCCCTCACTCAAGAGTAACGCCCAAGTATACGTGTGCCACACCCCGGCTCCAGCCAACCGGCCTCCTCGCCCTCGTTTAAGGCCACTTCCGTCCACCCTCTGGCCACAGGTTAGGGACAGTCCCCTCAAGGCCTCCAAGTCGCCTCCTCCCACGCCAGCCCAAACAAAGGCCCGAATCTCCTCCCCGAGAGGGGCTCTCAGTCTGAGGGCCTCCGAGCTAGAGAGACGTCGGATCTGCCGTCCGTCCCCAGCCCCCACCACACACACCGCACAGCAGCGGGCCGGGCTGGACCCGTCCGGAGCGGGTGGAGACACGGGCGCCACCGGCCATGCGGCTCCCGCTCCGTCAGGGGGTCTCCGCGCGTCCCGGCTCTGCGTCTGGGCTGCCGGGTCCACCCTGTGAATTCTCGCTTTTCCACAGAAGGCAGCGTGTGTTCTTTGCAGCCGTGAGCCTTCCTCCGCCCGCTTCCTGCCAGGTGACTCGGGAGGCTCCAAAGGCCCCTTTCCGTTTCCTGCTGCCCGTGCCTCTCAGTCCAAACTCACGGCTTTCTAACAACCCAATTCTCCCAAAAGCTCTCCGGGTCCCCGGGGAAACCTCTTGGGGTACGATTCCTCACACAAGAGCCACAAGCGCAGGCCTCCCCAAAACAAGCCCCCCGGGTCTCGGGGGTCTGCAGAGGGACAGCTCCGGAGCGCCTCGGTCCTACCGTTCGGCGGTCTCACGCCGCACGCCCACGGCTTTGTCACAGACCCGACCTTCCCGGCCGCCCCGCGCCGACGTCTGCTCGAAAGCCACTTCTGAACGTCAGCCCCGCGTGCCACCGGGAAGGCGGAGGGCGAGGCGGCCAAGGGGTGCCGCTCCCGTGCACGCGAGCCCCGTCACCGGCTTCCCGCTCCACCCCTGCCTTCCAGCCTCGGTGGCAGGACGCAGAGGTGCCCTCGGCACCGCCTCGAAATCCTGTCCGGACCAGCCGGTCCGTCATCTTCCACCCCCACGCTGAACTGCCGCCACATGGCCAGGACCCACTCGGCTCCGGTTCCTAACATTCTCACGTGTTCCCACCCACCCCCACTGGGTCTCCCCACAGCCCGAGGCGGCCCCCAGAACTTTCCTCCCCAAAGTCCCGCCAGCTCCTGACCAGCTACAAACTCTGTCCCACACGTGAGGATTTTGCTAACGGTCTGTACACCAAACTCCTACCTCAGGGCCTTTGCGTCTGCTGCCTCCTGGGGTGGACGTTCTTCCCGGAGAGCACATCTGTTCACACGCCACCTTGTCGGGCATCTCTCACCCAGCCTGAAAAAAATGGCAACCTCCCGCCTCCCGGGCGTCCCCCTGCCCCCTGCCCGTCTCCACTCACCCCTTAACCCGACTCCGTATTGGCTATCTTCTGTCCCCACGGGAGCGTGAGCACGGACTGTGGAGCACCCCGTCTCCTGCACATCTCCAGTGTCTACCAGGACTGACACACGGCACGCGTTCAACAAAGGGCACGAAGAGGGCCTCCTGCCCTTTTGAAAGACCGTGAACAAAGTTGCCAAAACCCTCCCTTGGCCTGAGGCAAGTTCAGCATCACTTCTGAGGGGCCATCCTTAGGGCACGTGGCCGTGGCCGAACAGCAAGGTCCGTAGACAGAGTTTCCAGGGTTTCAAGTGTACGGGTACCAAGTACGTGCGGTGGGGTGGGGGGGCACCCCTCGAAACCCAGGTCCATGGCCCGCTCCGCTCCAGGGTAGAACGTGCAGCCTGGGTCTGTCTCGGAAAGAGGGAAAGGCCGCGACACCCCAGATGCCCCGTAAGCGTCCAACCTGGGTCCGTCCCCCAGCTTCTCTGCACATCCACCGGTCACACGCCAAACGCGGCCGGGCCCTGCCGCGTCAGGTCTGGATGGTTCCAGCCTGACAGAGATGCCCCAAGAGCTCCAAACCCATGAGGTCCCGTCCTCACCGGGTAGTTTCCTGATCCTGGGTCAGGCTTCCTTCACCCCCATGTGCCGCCCCCCAGCGTCACGTGACAAGGAGATACTTAGATCCTCCAAACGTGGGAATTACCTCAGCAGGCGCCGAGCTGGCAATAAATCAGCTAAAGAAGGTTCTTTTCTTTTTATTTTTGCAATATCGTTCCATACAAAAGCAATAGAAACATAACAGTCTTAACAAGAAGTTTACAGTTGAGTATTTGAACAGAAAATCTGTACACATTATCATTTACAGCAACTTTACATGGTGAATTAACTGATTGTAAAAAAACATCCATTCTAAGCCCCTCTGCTGGCAGCCTTACTCTTGGAGTGTTACGGGTGGAAGGCCTCCCTAGTGCTATTTACAAGTACCAAATTAAGACTGTATAACTTACATAAAATCCATTAACTTAACGGCTCAATTTACTAACTTTGACTATTCAGTGCTGTGGATGAGGCAAAAAAACACACCTTGACATACTGACAAAAGACCCAAAATTTAAGTTTCCGTAACGATATTCAAGTTATCCAATTATGAGAACACTCAGTCAGCTACCGGAAAAGAGAGCCGCCATGAGACTGGTCCTGTGAGCGTGTGGTTAAACCCAAACCAGCCACCTGACGAGTGGAGACCGGGTGTCTAACTTACTGGTGGAGAACCAGTTAAAAGTATGTTTGTCAGGTTAACTTGGAGAATGGCAGAGATTAAGCAATTAAGTTTTCAAGTTCAATTTTCCTTGGATTTAGTTCCATTTACAATTTAAAACATGCAAAATACACTCGCTATACATAAAATTAACGCTTCTTAAGAAAATAAGGCAAGAATAACAGTTCACCATGAGCTAACGTGATAATGAACTATGAACAGAAGCCATCCGGTTACAAATGCAGGACACATGCTTGGCCGGTCCCCAACCTGCCGGGCAGAGGCAACTCTCGCTCCCAGTGGCCTCTAGGTGGCACCAGTTAGCTCATGGCTGAGAAATCTTTCAAGGGCTCCGTTAAACAAGCTTCCAAGTCAAATTCGTCCTCCACTCCGCAGTCCACGTGCCTGACTTTAGTGGGTGTGCCAGAGTACACATCCTAGAAAACAGGAGCACGGTCACGGCTAGCCCCCAAGACACGTGGGACTCGCTGCCGCTGGCCCCAAACCCAAAGCTGTGCGCCCCAAGGCAGGGGGTGCCTGCCTCCTCCTGAGCCCACGGCCCCGGAGGCCGAAAGTCCATGCGCGCTAGGATGCTTGGGAGAGAGAATTCAAACCATCACCTACTTCAAATTCATGGGCAACAGCACACTTTCTTGGAGGTGGATTTGTCAAATCCCTACCCGCTAAGCAACCCCCACCAGAGGCTGACTAAAAGCTGACACCTTTAAGGCGTCCGAGCCCCGGCCCTTTGACCCCTAGGGGGCCGCAGAGTGGACTCAGCCTACCATCACCCACGCACCGTGCCTTGTGACGCCGAATCGCACCAAACCGCAGGGCACGTGCTCACCGGCCAAGGAGGATCTGTCCTGGCTGCTCCTTCTCCAGCCCACCTCACCCCCAACACGGGGGCCACTTCCTACACCCACATTTGGGAATCAAGTGAGAGAAAACGCACGTCAAGCTCTTTGCCTTTGCTCACTCTAATAACTGCGCTGCCAAAGGGACCGTTACGTACCATACGCGAGGCACTGTGTAAAACAAAAAGTCCAGATATGAACACCCACGTGCATCTTTTACAAGCACAGAACAGATGCTGAAAAGCTAGACAAAATGCAAACAGTGGCTCTCAAGGCAGGATTTGGTAATGGTGTGTAATGCATTTCTGAACTGCTTCAATAAACAGGCGTTGCTTTTTTCGTTAAAAAAGTTTAATTACAAGCTCATACAATCAAACCTTAGAGTTTACAGTTTAGGGCATTTAAACCCACTGAAGTCCAATGTTTCATCCAACTTAAACCAAAGTTATAAATGAAAGTTAAAACAAAAAAAAGTTATTTTGGGGGGAGCCTGGGTACACCCCCCACCATGGTCATATTCTTGCCTAAAGGGTTCGATCTGAATCTAGTTCTTAAAGAAACAGAACTCCCCAATGAGGAATTCCGCATTATAAAAACTAGCCTGAATCGCCCCAAAAAGCCAAGGTCATGGGGGAAAAGGCAGGAAGACTATTCTAAGTTAAAGAACATGTAAGAAATGGCAATTCAGACAAGTAGCCCTTGATTCAACTGTGGATTTAAAAAAAACAAAAACAACTTACAATAAGGACATCATCAGGGCAACCAGAAAACCCAACTGTGGATGCTGATGAGACAGTGTTCTGTCAACATGGAATTTCCTGAGCACAGTGACACCGTGGCTGTGTCCAGACTTGGTAGAGCGGGTAAGGGATACACACAGTTCTGGGTGTTCACAGCATGAAATAAGGTACTCAGCCAGGCTTCTCTTCCTTTAGCAAACCCAGCCATCTCTGAACCACCTCCTCCTGGACCCCCCAGGACCTCCCACCAGGAGGACCCCTGCCTCTGATCTTTGTGGTCTGGCCCCCCCTCCCCTTGTCCCCTGGGCCTGAGCCATCTCCCTCTAACTTCTGATTTGGCAGGTGGCATGTTCAGAATCTGTTTCTTGAGCTGGGACAAGGGTTCCTCTTCATCCAAACTAAGGATACCACCAGCTGACATTTTCATGGGTTCCTTTTTAGTCCTGCATACGTGTGAATAAATATCCATAAAACTGGGATCATTCTACCATTAAAAAACCTGTTTTTACTTATCTCAACAATTTCCCGCATCATTAGTCTTCAAAAACCTTATGACAGAAACATAACTTTGCTAGTCTTCTATTGTTTGACATTTGTCTTATTGCTCACCTCACGGTCACAAAGAGTGGGTCAACAGAGGGTCCACAAGACGGGATGGACCTATGCTGGGCTTACCAAGGAGGTGACACAGATGAAGGGAAAAAAGGCAACTATGCACGTTTATTTTATAGGCTTCTGAACTGTTCAAACACAGTGCAGGACGACCTCACACAGGATGACCTCACGTAAAGCATAACTGCTCGTGTATATATCTGCTTGTACACACGCAGAAAAGTCTGGAAGAACATGTTCCCAACCAACAGCTACCCAATCAATACTACCCAACTGACAGCTGAGATAATTTTATATATTGCTTTTAATCTTTGTAGTTTTTTTCTCCAAAAACACATCGTTTTTAAAAATTGGCAAATATGGGGGAAACCCTAGGCCCAAAACACACCTTTATTTTATAACAATTAGCAAACGGTTCTTGTACTAACAAATCACCAGCACAAACTGTATACAGCTTAAAATTAATGCCTGTGACGAGACCTACGTAAGCACTGGAACCAAAGGGAAAAAAGCCTTACATTTTTCTTCTTAAAGCTTATTTTCATTTTGAGAGAGAAAGAGACAGAGAATCCCAAGCAGGCACAGCACTGTCAGCACAGAGCCCAAGGCGGCACTCGATCCCAGGAACTGTGAGATCATGACCCGAACCGAAATCAAGAGCCGGATGCTTAACCACTTAACCGAGAATGAAGCCACCCGGGTGGCCAAGGCTTTTTACTTTTAAACTGAAAATGGTGGGGGCACCTGAGTGGCTCTGTCGGTTGAACACACAACTCTTGGCTTTGGTTTAAGTCATGATCTCACAGTTCCTGGGATCGAGCCCTGTGTCGGGCTCTGTGATGACAGCACGGAGCCTGCTTGGGATTCTGTCTCCCTCTCTCTCTGCCGCTTCTCCATACATGCGTGTGCTCTCTCTCAAAATAAACTTTACACTTAGCCAAAAGGCCGAGAAGCAATAAACTTCTAATTAATTAATTAATTGAATAAGTAAAATGAAAATGGTAGGACTAACTAGGTGGATCAAACCAAAAACTTAGATTAAGGCCAATACAGAGGGACTCCACTCAATCTGATACTCTAATGACAACAGGAGAAAGGGATAAGGAGCCCCTTACTCATAAGCAGCAAAATCAAACTCTGGCCTCAATGTCAGTTTACAAAGTGGCACACATTGTCAACAATTAACTGGAAACCAAGAAAAGGTACTTACAAAGTTATCCTGAGAGCTTGTCTGGGATTCAGAGCTGCTTTCTGCGGATTCAGTCTCCATTTCCCCGAGGTCCACAGGATGTCTGCGAAGTGAAATCAAACAGGTAAGTCAGTCACCAAAGCCAGGAGACACATGATGCAGGAAGGTGCTCCAAGGCTGCTCACTAAACACAAGCACAATCAACACCATGCTGCCCTCTGACAATGGTCACTCGTGTCTCCTCTGCTCCTGAAAGCATCGAGACGGTTTTCAATGAACCCTCCCTGCCCCAGTACTGCCCAGTCAACCAGCACAGGGAGAGCTGGCTACAGTTACTGCAAGCGGAGACATCCACCTGGCTCAGAGCACACAACCTGCCCGCTCTCAACTACGGTGCAACTGTTTACACCCCCAAGGGCATCCTACCAGGCAGAAGCAGCAATAATACGCCCAATGTGGGGAGGCAGTGGGGGCGGGTGCACACCAGAACAAACCATACAGCTGACCATCACTAATGTTTCCAATTTTCCACTCATAAAGAGCACAGAACAACAGCGACACAGTGGGAAAAATTGTATGACAGGATGACATCTGTGAGACTAACTCTGTAAAGCCATGTTAGAAATTATCTCGGGGACTCCTGGCTGGCTCAGCCGGAGCAGCGGAAGACTTCTGAGTTTGAGCCCCACGTGGAGTCCAGAGAGCACTTAAACAAACAAAACCTTAAAAAATCATCTCAGACACGAGTTTATTAATTTCCCCAGCACAAAGCAAAAACTCTAGTGTTTGCTAAATGAACGAATCTGTTTCTGAGGAAGGGAGAGGCTCAGATCAGGAGGGAGCTGAGAAGAGGTGCTCCAAGAGGGCACAAGTACAAGACCATTCTCTCCAGCTCCCTGTCCAACAGCCAACCCTAACCCTAGACACAACCCTAGGGCAAAACCCCAGGCCTCAGGCCTCTCCAACTAGGCTCCAGTTTAAAAATCCACAGGGACAGGGCACCTGGGGCAGGGCTCAGTCGGTTGAGCGACAGACTTCGGCTCAGGTGACGGTTTTTGAGTTCGAGCCCCACATCAGGCTCTGTACTGACAGCTCAGAGCCTGGAGCCTGCTTCGGATTCTGTGTGTGTCTCTGTCTCTGCCCCTTCCCCACTCGTGCTCTGTCTCTCTGTCTCAGAAATAAACATTTAAAAAAAAAAAAAGACATGCAGACTATTTAAAAAGAAAAAAAGAAAGAAAGAAAATCAACAGGAAAAAGATAAAAGGTTTCCTGGACTAAAAGAGACCTTTTATTTTCATAGTTCAACATAAGTTACTCAAATACCTTTCAGAACGTTGAGTTTAAAACTTAATAGACCACAGCCCACATATTACTAGGTTTATCACCAAGCTCTACTTTCTCTAGCTACAAAAAGTAAATCCAGGAAGCATACTCTTCCCTCCACCACCTGTGCAGCCACGCAACGGCACACACGTGTGCATGGGGAAAACAGACACGAGGCCGGGGCAGCGGGCTACTCTGCTCTCAGAAAACTTCCAGGGGCACTTAGTACGAGGCCAGCGTGCCACACAGGCGATCACCGCACACGTCGCAGAAACAGAGGCCAAGAGTGCAATAAAGACACACATTTCTTGCAGATCACATCCTTCTTCAGGTGGAGGATCCCAAAAATGCAGCGCCACCTTCCAGAGTTTGATCTGCTGGTCCCACGATCGCCGACTATACTTCTTGAACTTGTTGGGGGTCTTGGGATGGATGCCAGGTTGGCGAAGGTGTCTGCAGGAAACAGGGCGGTTATTCCGACACACACTCTGCCCACATCAGCTTCAACATTAGCCCAACTATGAGTTCAGAGTTACCAAAAAAATACAGATCAACGGAGACCCTATAAAATGAGCAAAACTAACGTATACAACAGCACCGCCCCTTCGATTCTACTATTCTTCTGCGACGTGTGCTCCAAAAAAGTACATCTGAAGCCTAGTCCCACTGAGAAATCGACGCTCTAAGCTTTGCAACCTGCGTGTGAGGGAGCAGGGTAGGAAGGGCGTGCTGCTTGGACAAAACGAGGCAACGCTCATGTTTTCCCCCAGTAACATCTCCACAACCTGCAACCCGAACTTTACTTTCTCCCCCATCGTGCATGTTAATAGCTTTACGTTTATAAGACCACTAGAAGTCTGACGTGAAGTAAGACCTGAAATGTCTGCCAACACCCTGAACTATACGGTGTATTTTCTTATCTTCAAGTCCCCGGGGATCCCATCCGTGCCTCTTCACTCATGTAAGTGCCTCAGTTGTTCAATGGTCCTCAGCAGACGTGAGCTACGCCCAGACTCAGATTCACCCCTGAAGTAACCATCCAGGCTGCAAAGCCCCGTGCTCCCTCAGGATGTGCCGGTGAGACAGGACTACCTTGGGACTTCTTTAATGTAGCGGTCATAGGCGATGGTATTCTTTCCGTAGTTGATCTGTTTCTGCCTTCTCATGAGCACGCTTTCATCGGTCTCTAAGTCAGCGGGTGCTGCGGACCCCGACTCCTTCGAATCAGAACTGAAGAGGCAAGGAACAGAACACACCTTAAGATCGCTACGTAAGAAAACGGCGAAACACAACCATGAAAGAACATCTGTCCTCTGGATTCCAAACCATGTTAATCTTAAACAGTCTAGAAATCTTTGTGTGTGTGGGAATTTACTACACAATCGGTACGGCTTCCAACGCAGTGAGGAAAGGACTAACCCAGTACATGCCGCTGAGACAACCAGCACCTCATGCACAGTTGTTTCTACTAACAGACCGCAGGCCCATCAAATTAAAAAAGAAACCTTTACGTGGCATTTACCTTCCCGACGAGGACTTTCTCTCTCTCCCAAAGTCATTTATGAGGAGTTTTCTTTTATATCTGAAAGCAAAATAAACATCACTGATTTTAAGGCATAACTGAATTAACTGAATACAATGCTTTTAGAACTGAAACAGCCCCCAAGAATAAGGTCTTCTTCCCGAGCAGTGTAGTCCGGATTAACGAGTACAGGTAACAGCACAGTTGGGTGGCTTATTTTTTTTTTTTTTTTGAAGTTTTATTTATTTTTGAGACAGAGACAGAGCATGAATGGGGGAGGGGCAGAGAGAGGGGGAGACACAGAATCCGAAGCAGGTTCCAGGCTCCAAGCTGTCAGCACAGAGCCCGACGAGCCCGACACGGGGCTCGAACTCACGGACCGCGAGATGGTGACCTGAGCTGAAGTCGGACGCTCAACCGACTGAGCCCCCCAGGAGCCCCTGGGTGGCTTATTTTCAATCTGCCTCAGTCATCTTCTCTCATAAGAAGATAAGTTATACACCAAGATCACACCAAGTGCTTAGGGCAACCAGGCTCTATGAGCAGCTGCCTCAATGCCCTTGGGCACCACCACATATAATAAGGCAGAGGTTCTCTGAACCAAATAAAGTCCCTAACAGTTTCAGGTTAAGTCGTAAAAGCCCAGTTTCAAAGAAAATAAACAAAAGTTGAAATAAAAAGTTAACTTCTAATACCACAACTAGTTAGTTACTAACAAGACGCGTGTGCCTGAGTCCCGCGAACCTCCTCCTATACCTGGAAGGAGAATGGCACCACCACCCCCGTTGTGTCCCCTGCAAGCTTCACCAGGCATTTGACTTCTATCATCACAACAACTACCAAACCCCAGCTCTGCCCAGGTATGTCGGCCCAAGGACTGTACACAATCTGCCACTGAAACCACGAACCACCTCAAACCAGAAGCTCATTTGTCTGAAGTAGGTCATCACTGCATCTCCTTCCAAAATCCCCACCCCCAAGTTTGCTGAGGCATCCAGCAGTTTGGGCACTGGCAGTAATGAATGAGTTGACTTCCTGTGAACCCAGGAAACATCAATTCTATGCCAGCCTGTGACAACACAGAGAGGAGGCCCTCGGATCACTTTCCCCAGGGCTTCACTCTCTGTGACTCTAGTTGAAAAAGACTGGCTTCAGGTAGGACTAAAACTCACTTTCCAATTTTCAGAGAGCTGGTGTGTGGTATGTGTTACCCTCTTGAGAGCACAGTGAGTTAAATTCTGGTAAAACGTACAGCGGGCCACCACCATCGGCAACTCAGACCACCCAGGCCTTACTAAAGCAGCAGCCTTCCATCAGGAAAGGTGTGATCCAGGAACAGAGTGTCCCAAAACTGAGCAGGCCTGTTCTGCAAAGCAGAACAACTTTCAGAGGCAGGCCTGTGAGACAACTGAGGAGAAGGAGCCACCAAAGGAGTGTCCAGACAGACCAGGATCTCCACACATAGCACAAGAGCCGCGGACAGTCCCTGGCAAGGGGAGAAGGGGGGTCAGGACACACAGGTGAGGCCATGACAGCTGTTATAAACCTCAGGAGCATCGCACAGAAACTACACAGACCAAATCAAACATCCCAGCTCTACAGTTGGGAAAATCGAGATCTACGTCAATAAAACAACTAATTCAAAACACTGCAGGGGCACCTGGATGGCTCAATCCATTAAGCGTCCGACTTTGGCTCAGTTCATGGGTTCGAGTCCCAAGTCAGGCTCTGGGCTGACAGCTCGGAGCCTGGAGCCTGCTTCGGATTCTGTGTCTCCCTCTCTCTCTGCCCCTCCCCCACTCATGCTCTATCTCTGTCTCTCTGTCTAAAATAAATAAACGTTAAATTTTTTTTTTTTTTTTTTCTGAAACAAAACACTGGAGCCATACCTGTTAACTTCTGGCTCACCTTTCCAAGAGGTATATTGCCCCCCCAACACACACACAACATGTGTGGTCATAACCAGCTCCCACACTGCCTGTGCCTTTCTTAAGGAGGCAGCTAGAAATACCATCAAGCTGCAGATTCTGTGTTTCCCTCTCTGTTGCAGACGTGCAACAGGCAATGTGGCCCTGCTTCTCTGCAGAGAGGACACATTTCATAAGAATTAAGAACCAATGGACTCAGTTTAACATTCTCCAGCTAATTATGAGCCACAGTATTTTAACTCAAAATTCATTCAGCTGGGGTGGATGGCATATATGGGGGGGGGGGGGGACAGAATTTGTAATCAAGAGAGATAAACGGTGTTTAAGAGTGCATATGAGTACAGGAAGTGGCTTGGTCTTTGTGAGAACTTGGGACACACACAAGAATTTTGGGTACAACTGCAAGGGGTTTAGAGACCCCCAGTTGGGGACCCCTCACCGCGCTCTCCCACTTCCAAGCCGGTATCTGAGCCAGGTGTCAGACAACACACTTTGCTGGGGTGGCAGAGCACAACGTGGTGGGTCAGGGCACATCACGGTGGAAGGATGGCCGCTAAGGCAGGGGTCCTCAAACTTTGGCGAGCAGCCTCATCTGGAGGGCTTCTTCAAGACATGGCCGGACCCCACCCAGAGTTTGCCATTCAGCAGGCCTGGGGTGGGGCCTGAGAATGTGCATTCCTAAGAAGTTCCCAGGTACTGCTAACATTGTGGTATGGGGACCAAACTCTTAAAAATCATCATTTTAAGACACATCTCAGATTTAACACATAACTGAAAGCACAATAAATAACATTCCAAACGGTCTGCAACGTATACCTTGCAATTTCCTTGTTAACTCTGGTTCTCATCTCATCCTCTTCGACTGCACTTGCCCAGTCTGAACATCTAGAACGGGGTTTGGGGCCCTCGGGAGTGGTAAAACTGCAATAAGATAAAAACGTACATGTGAACCATGGCACACACTTTCCGTCTCCTTTCAAACAGTACGTCAGGAAATGTTCACATGCTGTTTGGAGGGTGCCAAGGGAAAGGGCTCTGGGCCAATCTCTGCTCCATAACTTACTAGATCACTGAGTTTAGGCAATTTACTGAAAGCCTCTCTGGGCTTCATTTATCGAACTTCTGGGCACCTACCATGTGCCAGTGTTGGCTAAATCAGGAGGAAAAAGTCCACTGGGGGGAAGGCAAAGTCAACAAGGCATGTTCAGCCCTGAGAACGGCACCTAATACAATTTCCTTTATTTGTAAAACGAGAAGCTACTTTTCAGCATTTTAAAAAACCCTTAGGTAATACTTCATACTAAGCAAAGTGCCCAGCACGTGAAAGGTACTTAATAAACAGCACATACTAGTTAGTTTCAGATGCGCGTAATGATTCGGAATATACCACATAATTAAAACAAGAGGGTAAGAATTTACAACTGAGTCCCCGCTACAAGAACTTAACGCACTGATAACAGTGCCCCCCCCTAGAGTTGGGTTAAGCGTAAACTAGGGGTTCAGTTCTATCTGGAGATCAAGGAAACCTTCGGCCAAGTTAAATCTTTGGTCAAATTAGGGAATTTGAAATCTGGCAGTCAGAATTGCTGGTATGTCCATTATCTGTAGATTAGACATAAACTGATTTTTTTCTACTGGCCACCACGGGCGAAGCCAAGCTGGACACGAACTGCAGCTGCAGCTCTAAGCAGCCTTCAGTACCTGAGCTGCAAACCAAACGGCGTGCTTTGGAAGCGCAACTGCGGTAACGAATAATCTCTTTGCGCAATTATCGTTTATTCTCTTACGGTTTCCTCACCTAGAAAAACTAAAATTAGATTTCTAAAAGAAAATTTCCAGAATCTAAAAATGGGTGGCAGTGTCTGAAGTCAAATTAATGAACCAAAAGTTAATGTGACTCAGTAACCGTATCCCAGACACAGAGAAGAATCAAATGGGGGGATTGTCCAGAGCTGGACATGGACTTCTCACTAGTCTATCAAGGGGTTCAGGTCTCTACCACGGCAGTTTCCTGAACTTTTAAAGGGTGCTTACAAATGACCTTTTGCTACATCACATATTTTTGTAGAAAAGAAAATGCCTCTTGCAGAACTGAAGCCTCTTTTTATTTTTATTTTTTTTGACGTTTATTTATTTTTGAGATAGAGAGACAGAACACAAGTGGGGGAGGCGCAGAGAAGGAGACATAGACTCCAAAGCAGGCTCCAGGCTCCCAGCTGTCAGCATAGAGCCCGACGCGGGGCTCGAACCCACGAATGGCAAGATCATGACCTGAGCCGAAGTCGGATGCTTAACCGACTCAGCCACCCAGGCACCCCAAGCCTATTTTTCAGATTAAGTACATCATAGTCACCAACCTATCCTATCTCAGAACGAAAACGTTTTTTGGGAAGGTGCTGGAACAGAAAACAAAGCCTATTTTACACAATAAGCTAACCTCCCTCCACAGGAACTTCTCACATCCCGCGACAGATCTACTGCAGGCACCTGTATGCACTCCCCACTCCTCACCATGGCGGACTGGGGAGAAAAGCACTGCCAACGGCAGACACAAGGGCATTTCTGCCATGTTAGATGAATAAGGAGGCCCACGTGGCTAATGAGCTACAGGGGAACCCACAGGGACACCAAAGACTTTTAAGGCAACGCAAGGATTTAACATTTCGTCCTCAGCTAAATGGGAGACCACTGGAGGACTCAGACCCTGACCTCAATGATGTCTGACAGCTTCTGTTCACATCCACTCCGGCCCTGTCCAGGGCCTCTCCCACACTCAAGACCACTTCCCAAGTATCTCTTCTAGTCCTAAGTCTCTAAAAGGCATAGAACTCACACTTATGCAAAACGTGCGTGGCCTCCCCATCCACACCCTCAGGTCTCAATACCTTCCCGACACCTTCTCTTGCTCACGGGAGAAGCTTCGGCCTGACTATGGACTCCCCCCCATGCCAGCTCTGCTCTACCCACAACCTCCTCACCTCAGCACATGGTTCCACAAGAAACAAAGGTGTTCACAGCTAACGTTGGAGTCATCCTAGACCCCTCTCTGCACCCAACCCACCAGCAAACATCAGGAATCCTGCCTTAAAGAGTCAAACGTGAGGGGCGCCTGGGTGGCTCAGTCGGTTAAGTGTCCGACATCAGCTCAGGTCATGATCTCACAGTTCACGAGTTCGAGCCCCACGTCGGGCTCTGTGCTGACAGCTCCGAGCCTGGAGCCTGCTTTGGATTCCATGTCTCCCTCCCTCTCTCTCTGCTCCTCCCCTGCTTACATGGTCTCTCTCTCTCTCAAAAACGAACATCAAAAAAAATTTTTTTAATAAATTTTGATTTTAAAAAGTAGAATGTCAACCACATATTTCTCCCCATCTTTATTTTTCACCATCCCCTTCCACCTCAACCTAACAGCTCGCCCACCTTGTCCCCCTCCATTCAGGCTTCAAACAGGCCAAACGCATCCTCACCTGGGGGGGGGGGGGGGCCTTGGCACACGAATCCTTGTGGGCCGGTTTGTCCCGTCACCACACAGAGGTAACCCAACAAAAGCCTTCCTTCCCTGTGGCCTCTCAAGAGCACCCTAGCCCTCATCCCTGCCCTGTCTCCACCCACACCCCGTCCCTCTGAAATACCCTGACCAGCTGAGCCACCCGCATCAGAGTACAAGCACAAGGAAAATGAAAGCGTGGTTTCCGAGGTGTCCTAACCTCCCCAGCACACAACGCGCTCTAGAAACAACTCACGTGAACGCTGTAGCAAAGGCTCATTCAGAGAGAAAATACCTGGAGTCATCAGAATGAAAAGAAGGGTCTAGGAAGGAAGGGAGGAATTTGATGTTCCAGAGAATAAAAAACGTGCCCGAGAAAAAGAGGAGGAGGAGGAGGAGGAGGAGGAGGAGGAATCTAGAGGTGCAGACTCTGGTTCAGGTCATGATCTCGCAGGTCTTGAGTTCAAGCCCCGAGTTGAGCTCTCTGCTGTCAGTGCAGAGATCCTCTGTCCCCCTCCCCTGTCTCTGCCCCTCCCCCACCTGCACTCACATGTACGCACTCTCTCTCTCTCTCTCTCAAAAATAAATAAAACTTGGGGCGCCTGGGTGGCTCAGTCGGTTGAGCGGCCGACTTTAGCTCAGGTCATGATCTCACGGTCCGTGAGTTCTAGCCCCGCCTCGGGTTCTGTGCTGACAGTTCAGAGCCTGAAGCCTGCTTCGGATTCTGTGTCTCCCTCTCTCTGCCCCTCCCCCATTCATGCTCTGTCTCTGTCTCAAAAATAAATAAACACTAAAAGAAAAAAAAACTTTCCAAATAAGTAAAACTTAAAAAGCAAGAAGGATCTGGAACTCAAATCTCGGTCTGCGGCCTGGCACCTACGCCGTTTTCACTGCGGTGCGACGCCCAACTTCGCTAAGCTGAGTCTTCTGAGACCCCACCTAACCAGCTGCACTGAAACGTGCTAAAAGCTTCCCAGTGTCCCTGAAACACAGGAAGGCTCGCCGGCTGAGGCTGAGACCCGTTTTTGTTGACACTTATCACCGGAGGTCCTGTGGGAACGTCACCTACCTCAGTCACGTGACACAGGGTGCTTCACACTCAGATAATGAAAATACGGGCACCTCAACCAAACGTTTGGGGAAACAGCTGCCTTCACTAGAACTAGTCAGGCGCTACGCCAGAGGTGACGTGACTAGCCAGGTGCAGTGACCCTCACTCGCCGTGGCTACCCAAGTGTCGTAGGACTTGGCAGCGCGGCCACTCAAACAGCTGGGACCCCCCCGGGCACCCTAATTGATCAGAGTCCAAAACCACAAGCCCCTTAAATAATCAGCTAATGCGAGGCACAGACGCCACGAGCCGATCAGGGCGGTAACCCCGAGGGGCCATAAGCAGCCAGGACGGGGAACCCAGGAGCCTTAACCAGTCGGGACGGGGGGACCCCGGGCACCTTAGGCAGTCAGGACAGAGTCCCCCCAGGCGCCTTAACCAATCAGGACGGGGACCCCAGGAGCCTCAAGCAGCCCGCTGGGGCCCGGGCCCACCTGTCGGGTCTGCAGTCGCCCGGCGGCTTCGCGGGGCCCTCGGCGTCCTCGGGCTTCCTGCGCCTCCCGTCGGCTCTGCGCTTCCGTCCGAGGCTCCACCTCGCGGGGGCCGGCGGGCTGCGGACGAGAGGCCGCGTCGGTGGGGGGGGAGGGGGGGGGGGAGCGGCCTCGAGCCCCCCCGCCGCCCGCCCGCCGCCCGCCGCCCCCCGCCCCGGCCCGCCCGGAACGCCCCGGGACGCGCGGCCCGCCTCACCTGGCGTCGCCGTCGCGGCGGCTCCCGCAGCCGGAGGGGCTTCGCGGCCGGCAGGCCATATCGAGCGCAGCGGCGGGGTGCTGTGGCGCCGGGCTGCGTCCTCGGGCGGGGGTCGGGAGCCGGCAGCCGCGACCGTTCCCGCGCCGGCGCTGACAAGCTCTGCGCGCGCGCCCCGCCCCCAACCGCCTTTATGCGCCGGCGGCCCCGCCCCTCCGAGCTCCCGCGCGCGCCGCGTCGGGCGAGACCATCGGGCCCGGGCGGGCGGGGGAGTCCAGACGGCAGAACCCGCTCCGCGGGCTGCCCGACCCTGGGCGGGGCGCCGCCGGCCCGCAGCCCCGACGTTGCCTTCGGGGAGGCGGCGGACCGACGCCGTCCGAGTGGACGAGGAGAGGCCCGAAGAAAAGTCGCCCCCCTCCTAGCATTGGGGCGGCCGCGCCTCCGCGGGCGGGGGAAGGGGGTCTTGGCGGGAGATTGGGGCGCGCGCGCGACGCGGGCGCTCCTGGGGGGAGGGGGTGCGGGCAGGCGGCGGGTCTCTGATTGGTCGGCCCCGCGGGGGCGGTCTCTGCGCTGGCGGGAAACGGGAACCCGGAAAGGGAGGCTGCGCTGACGCTGCGGTCTCGGCCCACGGCCGCCGCACCGGCCCGGCGCCGCTGGTCTCCGTCAGTCCTCCCCGCGGCGCAGTTTACTTCCGCCGCTTTCAGCGCCGCCGCCGGCTCTCCGACCCTCCCCCTCCCCCCCGTCCGTGCTCCACGGGCCCTCCATGACCCCCGACCCCTGCGCTTGGAGGCCTCACCCAGGACCCACGCCCTTGGGCCACCACAGTGTTCCCACGGGGGCCCCTACATCTAGAGTGCCTGCATGCTGACCCCAAGGGCCCTGGCCACAACCCCCTCCCCAGAACCGCAGGCCCAGAACTGCTGGGCCCACCCCCTTGGGAGCCCTGGAAACGGACTTCTTGAGACCCTGGCCTGCAACGGTTAAAACGGAGGGTAAGGTTCCTACAGCGCCTGCCTCCCTTCTCATTTTAAGCAAAAATGGGTACGTTGAAGTGGGCACAGTGCTGCTCCTTCTCAGCTGGCTTCTCCCCGTTACCAGTTCGAACATCAAGAAAAACAAAATATTCCATTTAAGTCGGTATGTTTTCAGACTATCATTTTATTAAATACCATATCGCTTAGCTACAATACGTTTATCTTTATAAAACTAAGTAACTTTCTTTTGTAATAAAAATAACCTGACCTAGCCCTCCTTTGGCAGCACCGGAAACTGGGCTGAGGCTAGGCTTGTCCTCCCCTCTGATGGCTGGCCTTCATTTGCAGAGTACCCTGGGGGTCCACAAAACTGAGCCACCTCCACTGCCAAATCCCTGGGGTTCCGGTGTGGCCTTGGGCAAGTCCAACGGCTGGGTCCATCACCCCTGCTTAAAACAGCCAGGCTTAGGGGGCTTAGGACTACGAATGTGAGGGCTCCAAGCGAGGACCCCCTCCGGCAACCACATCTGTCAGAGCTGGGCCCGGGACTGCCCTCTCAACTGTGCCACCAGAAATTGGGAAGAGGCACACATCCCTTTCTGACACAGGAGGACCCTACTGGCCAGCCCTGTGCTGTGTCCCAACAAGCTTGTTGCCTGGACGTAGGACGTCGCTGTGTGTGTCTTCAGCTCAGTGCCCCCTCTAACCAGGAGTCTGAAGCTTAGCCTTTCCCTGGACTCATGGGGGCAGCAGTAGGCAGGGAGGTGCATGCCTCTCCAAGAGATAGGCAACCCCACAAGCATGCAACTAAAGAGCGGGAGTTGAGAGAAGCCAGCCCCTCACCCAGCCTCTAACAGGAAGCCCAGGATCTCCCCCAGGCAGGGAGCAGGTAGGGGCCACCCCATCCAGGAACAGCCACCAGGAAGCCCCAGACAGTGCTCCCGCCCTGGACTTGCACCCCAGGCCTCTCTCTGCACCGTCAGACTCTCCCCCAGATCATCAGAGCAGCCTGGTGGGGTGCGGAGGAGACACAACACCACAAGGCCAGCAGCCAGCTTGGAGATGGGAGCCTGGAGGACAGACTGCAACCAGTTTAGATAAACCTGGGTCCGGTACGTAACTAAGAGGCAAGTGTGCTGCATAAAATTAAGGCAAGTGGTTCAGGGTAGAGCCACAGGGGCGGACTCCCGGTCTCCCAGAAGATAGCTCAGGTGGCCTCAGAATGCTCCAGAAGCAGGGGCGCCTGGGTGGCGCAGTCGGTTAAGCGTCCGACTTCAGCCAGGTCACGATCTCACGGTCCGTGAGTTCGAGCCCCGCGTCAGGCTCTGGGCTGACAGCTCGGAGCCTGGAGCCTCTTTCCGATTCTGTGTCTCCCTCTCTCTCTGCCCCTCCCCTGTTCATGCTCTGTCTCTCTCTGTCCCAAAAATAAAAAAAAAAAATTAAAAAAAGAATGCTCCAGAAGCAGGCCCCACACCGCACCGGATTCTGTGTCTAGCACCTGTCCTACCTGGTGAAACAGAAAGCAAAGGAAGCAGAGGCACAGAAGCCCCATCCCACGGTCACTGCCAGAGCTGCAGCAGAAAACCTCCCCTCCTCCTACGTCATGCCGGAAAAAGAACCCTTGGCTGACAACACAAACGGGCCTGCAGGCCTGGCTGCTCCTCACGGTGGCTGTGGGGTCCCCAAGGCCACTCCCTCGCCCAGCCGGCCGGCTCAGCGCACGGCACACACATCCAGGATGCAGAAGCGAGCACGGCAGGTGGGGCAGGGCACGCGGCTAGCGAGCCAGGTGTCAGGGCGCTGCGGGTCCTGGCGGCTGGCGAACCACTTGCCCATGCAGGTGAGACACCACATGGGGCGACAGTAACACTGCTGGCACTCGCCCTCGTCCGCCTCCTGGCAGGTCTTCACCAGCTTCACGCTGGCACGCGTCTGCATGCAACCAATGCAGGCCTCCAGCTCCTGTGGGCGGGCCCAGAGGGTCACCAGCAGTGTGGCCGCGCGGCCTTGTGGGGCCACCCCCACCCCCCCGACCCCCCGCCCCCGAGGGAGCCTGGCCTGTGGGAATCCACCCACCCCACCCGGCCCTCACCTGGCTGCTGGGAACCGAGTAGGTCGGATTGACCTCCACCAGAGAAGCAAATGTCTCCAGGAACAGGTCGCCCAGGCTCTGACGGATGACCACGTTGGCCGCACTGCGGATGGGTGCGCGGAGTTTCTCACACAGCTCGCCATACTCCGTGGAGTTCAGCCTGCACAAGGTGGGGACTGCTGGGCTGGGGCCGTCGGACCAAGGCCCTTCTGCAGGGTGGGGCTTCGTCCCTAATGAGGATGCCAAGGCGCCTCTAGGGTGACGGCACCCACGACCTCCCAGAACGCCAGGGGGCTCAGACACAGCCCAGCTGCCTGATGAAGACCAGCCAGCAAAGACAGCCCTGAAGCCAGAGCACACAAAACCAGCACCACCCACCTGCCCCAAAGGGATGCAGCCAACGGCAAAGAGGGACCGAGGGGAGGGTTGCAGCCGAAACACAGAACACCTGACCTTCAACGGGGTCAGGCCCAAAGTGGGTCCCGGGAGAGGGACAGCAGACTGCAGAGGGCTGCAGCCTGAATGGGATGGGAAGACCCCAGCTTGGGCCCCAGAGCCAAGGCAGCCACCCCCAAATGTCCCCAGTGTGCTGCCCCGAAAAGAGCTGTGGAAGGCGGCTCAGAGTACATGGAAAAAGCAGCAGAGAACACCCAGGAGCGCGAGGGGGCGAGGCGCCTGGAGGGAGGGTCCCGCTGGAGCGGTGGCCAGAAGAGCCCGCTCTATCCGTCATGGCCTCCCAGAGAGGCGCCAGACTGGAACCCGGGCACCGGCCGCCTCTGGCTGCACCAGCCTCACTTTCACCCCAGCCACAGGCACACCTACCGGATGTCGAAGGCCTGCACAGCAGGGCTGGTGCTGGCCACGTGGATGGTAAGGAGCTGCACAGGCAGGTTGGAGTCTGGTGAGAGCTCGTGCTGCTGCGATTCTGTCACGGTCAGGTGCACATCCTGCTGCTGAGCCACGTGCACACGGTATGTGGTCACCTTCATCACCCACGTGTCCGTCACAATCACGCGAGCACCAGGTGCCCCTGTGGCAAACTTGTCGATCCGCCGGAACTCGGTGTTGACGGAGGAGGCGACGGCCCACCAGCCTGACTGCGGGAGGGCATAGAGGGCCAGGGTGCGGGCCAGTGGGTGGCAGGCCCACCGATCCCAGGACCAGTAGTAGATCAGGGTGCAGGCAACGGTGGGCAGGGTCACTGCCAGCAGGAGGAAGAGCCGCCAGGTGTCCGGGGCCTGGCTGGGGGAGTAGAGTTGCTTTTCTGAAGCTGCAAAGCACATGCCCACGTAGTACCCTACGAAGGATGGGGAGGGTCTCAGTAGAAATCGGGACTGCCAAGCCATTGTTCTCCCCTCATAGTGCCCACCAAGGGCCACAGTGCTGTCCCTGTACCTCCAGGGGGGAGGGGTGCTTCCCCTCATCCCCAGCCCCGGGCCTGGCCCTCTGCCCTGTCGGCTCCCACAGCCAGGCCATGGTACCCCAGGGCAGGCGAGCCTCACCTGCCTCCACGGCTGGCCCAGTTCAACCCTTGCCCATGACAACGGGAAAATAAACGAGGAAAAAACATTTTTAATTTACATCTTCAGTTTTACATAAGTAGTAGACAATTACTGAAATAGGAAAAACTAAAAATGCCAAAACGAATACGAGAATTTTGTGTCCCCCCAAGGCAGAGCTGCACACTGGCCCTCCCAGGGGTGGGACCTTGGCCTCTCAACCCCACCCCTTCTGAGGAGGCAAATCAGAGCGTGGCCCATCCCGGAGCACAGATGTCCTGTGCCAAACAGTAAGCAAAGAATAATGGCGCACAGCACAAAGTCGTGGGGACGCTCCAGGGCCCCTGCAGGCCAGATCCGGGCCAATGTGCATGTCAAAACAAAGTAAATAGTGAAGGCACGCTTAAGGTTCCAGAAATAATGGTAACCTGTTTGCTGTTGCTCAGGTTGCTACATTTAAGGTAACTTACTAGGTAGCAGCAGGTAATACACAATAATGTTTCAAAGCTTTTCAAAACAAGTTCCTAAAAGACAGACTCCAGGACTGGCCACAAGTCAGGCTGCATCATCTCCTCCACTTGCATGAGTCACTCAGCTCCCCAAGTTCTGGTTTCTGTCCGTCTGCAGCATGGTGACGGCTCAGCTCCTCACAGGTTATAGGAAAGGTGTAGATAAAGGGACTCCAGAAAACTGGGGGGGTCCTTAGTTCCTGGGGCAGAAATCCAACCCACGACCCTCCCAGGAGCCCAAGTTCTGAACTGCACTTTCCTCATCTGAGGGGCACTAAGGGGTACTAAGGGGTACTGGGGTCTCAGGCTGGGAAAGCCATACGGTTACCCTGACAGGTGGAGAGACCAAGCTGGTCATGGAGACCACCAGCTCACCACGAAGACCCAGTCTCCATCCTGCCATGGGCTCCCCTCTGCTCACCTTCCCCATCAGGCAGGCAGCCCTCCTGTTCACGCCTGGCCTCAGCCCAGCCCCTTCCAGGTGGCTCTCCACACCTAGCCCAGGCTGCTGCGCCCTGTCGGCAGCTAGAAACTCCCGAGTCCACAGAGCCATAGACAGGGCCCCCTACCAGCCAGCCACCAGCCCTTCCAGACCTGCTTCTGCTCTGTATCCTCCAGAGAACTCCCCCCCACACAGGCAGCAACCGGCTTTCCAGCCAATTCCCGTGTCCGCCCAGTTGGCAAACAAGCCTCGGAGAGGCCCGATAGCCCCTGGATCACCGCCCAGCCCAACCCCTGGGCAACGTGTAAGCGTCTTGCCCCAGCCCTTTGCACCTGTGACACCCCCATGGGGTTACCCATCTCTGCCTCCTTCTCACTTCCACCTTCCGTTGGAATCTCACCGCCTCACGTAATAGCTCACGACCTGCCCTGGCTGGGCGAAGCATCACTAGGCTCCCCGCTAGTATTCTAAGCCTACACTTCCGCCACCTGCAAGCGACCAGCTGCCGCCAGCACCTTCCTCTCCACTCCTGGGAGCAGCGGACGCGAGAGGCCCGGCTCAGAGCGCACGGGGCGGCCGGCCCACAGCCTCGGCTCTCGGGGTCAGTCGTTTCTCCCCAGCTCGGGGCGACCGGGGATCCGCTCACTCTCCCCCGACTCTTCTCCACACGGAGGTAATCCCGCGGCCCAGCCACCTCTGGGATCCCGGAACTCGGCCGCGAGCCCGAGGGGCCACTTCTGTCCACCAAGGGGGACACGGGTCGGCGCCCCGCCCCGGGGACTCTCTGGGGGAGGGTCCGGCCTGCTCACCGAGCGGCAGCAGCGAGTGGCACAGCAGCGTGGCGGACGTGCGGCGCAAGTGGTAGGATACAAAGGCGGCGTCCTCGCTGCCCAGCCAGCCCGACAGCAGGTTCTGCACCGTGAGCCCGGCTGAGTGGAACTCAGTGGGCGTGAACACGAAGCACACGGCGAACACCAGGTAGGCCAGCGTGAAGGTGACCTCCGGGCTGTCCATCGCGCTGTCGCGGCCGCCAAGAAGCCGGCAGGGAGAGAGGCCCGCAGCACCCGACGGGAAACAGACCCGACAGCTCCGAGCCGATGGGCGCCGGCAGGTGGGCGCCGGCCGGCGCGGGGCGCTCTGGGAGATGGTGTCCCCGCCCGCGGGGCATTCTGGACCATGGGTCCCCACCCACAGATTGGCGTGGGACGCTCTAGAAGACGTCACGTCGACGCGGGGCCCCCTGGGGAATGGAGTCCCGCCACCAGGTCTACCGCGGGGCACTCTGGGAAGTGGAGTTGCAGCGCCCTGCACAGCACAGCCCGAAGTCGCGAGTCCGCGACAGTCCTCGCGAGGGTTTGGCTCTATCCCACGACCCGCCTTGGGGGCGGTGTTTCAGCTAGCCCCATTTTACAACTGGGGAAACTGCGGCTTGGGCCAATGGCTGTCATGCCCTGGCCTCTCCGCGGAACCCAATCGCGTCCGTAGCCGAACCCGAGATCCCCGGGCGACGGCGAGCCCAGGTCACCTCCCCGCCCGCCAGCAGCCCTTCCCTTCCCCTCCGCAAGCTAGACGAGCCGCGATTCCGGCGGCTTCCGGCGCCCAGCGTGCCCCGCCCCCGGAAGTGGAGCCGCCGGCGCCCCGTGCGTCCCGCCCCCGGCCGCGCGCTGATTGGCCGCGGGCGCCAACCGTCGGTATTTGAATCGGCGGCGGGCGGACGGTGTTCCGGACTCGGCGGCGCCTCCCGCTCCTTCGGCTTTGTATGGCCGCCGGCAGGTAGGCGGCGGCGGCGGCGGCGGGGTCCTGGGCTTGGGGCTCCATCCCCGCCTCTTCCCCCGGTCCCGCGCCCCGGCTCCCGACTCCGCGACAGCAGGGCTACGCCCGCCCTTGACAGGACCTCCTCCCTCTCCGGCTTCTCCGGAGGCTCCCGTGTCCCCTGTCCACACGGCACCCCTTCACCCTTGAGCCCAGCCCGCCGGCTTTTACGGCCGCCGTTGCAGGGGCACCTTCCTGCCGGGGCCCCTAGCAGCCCGCGTGTCCTGTCGGTCTCCGGTCACAGCCCGGGAGTGGAGCTGGCTGACTTCTTCCCCGCTTCCCGACGCCTGGTGGGCTCCTGCCTACTGGCGCCTCCCTTCTCCTTCGTCTCCCTCTGGGAGGTCCATGCGTCAGGGTCCTTCGCGGCCTGGGCCGCTGGCCTCCCCTCCCATCACCCCCTGACCTCGTCCAGCCTCAAATACCACCGGTAGGCGTGCCTTGCAAATGTGCACCTCCCACCCTTACACCACCGGCTCGCTGCGTGGTGTCCGAGACTGGGCTCCTAATCTCCGGCCCTTCCCGGCTCTGCGGGGCAGCTTCATGCTGCTTTCTCCACACCCCACCTGGGAGCCACGGCTGACTCCAGCTGCACCTGCCGCAGAAACCTAGGCTCCAGCCCTCCCGGTGTTGCCGATTCTCCCCACCTGCTCAACGCAGCTCCGCCCCCGTTTCCTGCCCCACACTTCAGCTCACAAGGCCGTCTGGGCTGGCCGCCTCTGCTCCCGGCCGCCATCGTCAGCGGAAGCCAAACCCGACAGACCCCGCCAAGGTCTCGCCAGCTTCCTCAGGGGAGAGAATGCCAGAAAGGTGTCCTCTAGACCCTTCCCTCATCCACCCCACAGCCATCCTGCCCCCTTCTCGCTTTCCCCAGTTGTTCCCCAAAAACCTGAGTGGTCCTTGCCTCCTGTTTCTCTCCCTCTCCCCAGTGCCTCGTGGGCCTGCCGGCCAAGCCAGAGCCTGTCATTCCACCCCTGACCGTCTGCAGGAGCTTCTGACCCCTCGCTTCCCTCCTGCCCATTCCCCAACCTCCACACACACGGCCCCATCCCCACATCTTCCAGGGCATCTTGTTGCCCTGACCTTGCCTCTTTCCAGGCCCCCTTTGCCCCCTCTGTTCCAGCCACCCTGGCCTTGCTCTTCCAGCTGCAGCCTCCAGCAAAACACCTGTGATGTTCCCTTGGCTAGGTCCTCCTGTGACTCCTGGGTTGGGAGTGTGATGCTGGTAACCATCATGAGGACCCTGGGAGGGCGGAGGGGGACTGTTCTAGAGCCCCCTGGGCCTCAGTGGAGGTCCCTGGTGCGTGTCTCTAGACTCCCAAGTCTCAATGTAGAAGCTCCTCAACCCCTACCAAGTAATTCCTCACCTTGCTGGTCGCTGCCTCGTCCCGCTCTTCCTCTGGGCCTTGGCCCTGGTGTACCCCCAATTCCCAGCCTGTGGTGGAAGAGAAGTCACAGCACCCCTCTGCTTTCCTGTTTTCTGCTAGCTTGGCAGCCTGCTCCAGCTGTGCTGCGGCCTCGGTGCCTTCAGCAGAGGCCTGAGGGGAGACCCAGGTTTCTGAGAGGCCAGCACACCCGTCTTCTGACTTTTACCCACAAAACCCAAGTTGTTTTGAAAACCCGATTCTTCCTCTTTGCGCTGCAGGCCGAAGGCCCTTCTAGCTCTTTGTCTTGGGAGGCGGCAGGTCCCCTGATGCAGTACAAGGACTGCCTGGCAGAAGATGTGCTGCCTGAGATGTGACCCACCTGTGCAGGAAGGGGACATCTGCCTTGCAGGGCTAGCTCGTCGTCGTGTCTGTTCATCCGGACTACACAGCCCTCACGCTGACACGCACTGTTTGCTTTTCCAGGATGAGTCTGCAGATCTGCAACGATGAAAACGTCACTGGTGACAAAAGTGCAGAAAACTGTGAGTTCCTGTTTTCGCCACCAGAACCTACCGGAAGATTATCTGTGCTTCGTCTGTCCCAGAAAGAAAATGTGCCACCCAAGAGCGTAGTCAAAGCTATGAAAGTAAGCACGTTTTGCCTGTGTCACATCTACCGTGTGTCACATGTTAGGTCACCCTGGGACTCGTTCTCCTGGGGACGTCAGGGTGGGCGGGGGGGGGCACTGCCAGCAGAGTGGTGAAGACGCCAGCTGTTGAACGGGTCTCCTCCTTCCCCAACAGGTGACTTTTCAGACTCCTCTGCGAGACCCACAGACGCACCGCATCTTGAGTCCTGGCACGAGCAGCAAGCCCGAGGCTCCTTTTGCTCTGGAGGACACTGTTGGGCTGGAAAATTCTCACCAAAACTGGGCCCAGAAAGAGAAGTAAGTGTCGGTGCTGCTTGGTGTGCTGCCGTTCGCAAGCACTCCAGCAGACGCGGCAGGAAAATTCTGTCTGGTCGAGTTCCTCCTGGTTTCCTCTCTAATGGTGTGCAGTGCGGTGCCCAGCGCGCTCGCGTCGGGAGTCATTTGTTAGTAGAAAAGCAGACAATGAAACGCTTAGAATAAGGTTAAGTTTCGTGTCTGCTCCCTTCCTATGCCTTCGCCAGCAAATCGGCCTGGGCGTTTCAGACCTTTCATGAAAGGTCTGATCGCATCTTTAAGGAAGGACACTCTGGCTTCTTCCTGGTTTCACACCCCCCTGGTCACCTCTCTCCTTGCACGTCAGCTTGGACACTCTCGGTGTCAAAGCCTGCTGTGTCTGCGGGCAGAGTTCTCGATCTTGCCTTTCTCTGCAGTGAAAAACCTTGATCCACCTGTGCCCTGTCCCTGACTATGTAGCTAGTGGTCCCGGCTGAACAGGGAAGATAGGCTAGTACAGAAAACCTTAACTGTGACTATTCGTTTGTCTACGTCTCTCGGAAACCCACGTGACCTAGTTGGCCCAGCAGTGTTGACTTATGAGGAAACGCTTGAGAAAGTTAATCCCAGGAAGAAGATCGACTAAACATTCTTTTTTTCTGTCTTTAGCTCATGTTTTGTTACTAAAGTCTAGTGAAAAAGCTAACAGGTTCCTTAGCGTTAACTAAGTTTGTTTCTAAAAAGCCAACAGTTCACCAAGGAAGTTGACACCAAAATGACCAATGGAATTGTCCAGAAACCATTGATGGGCAATGCCAACCTGCCTCCAGGGGATGTGAGACCAGCCTCTGAAGATGGGCCGTTTTCCAGTGGACCCACCTCTGCTCCCCTGGCCAGCCTGGGTCCCTCAAGCTCTCCCCAGATGCCAGAAAGTCTTGAAAATCAAGTGGCATCTCTAGGACAAACGTCTAGGAGCCCTGAGCAAGCCTTGGAGGAAAATGCTTGTTCTTGTTTCTTCGAGAAAGGTATATCCACCTCAGAAATCCTAGAAGACCCTTCCCAGATGGCTCTCCAGGACAGAACGGAAGGTCCCCGTGGGGCTGCCAGAGAAAGCTCCAGCCAGGTCCCTGCTTCCTCAGCCGGGGCTACTTTGCCCCCTGCTACTGTCCTCAAAGGAGCAGGTGGAGAAGGGCCCCCCGAAGACCTGCCTGGCGAGGCCCCCGCTGGCCCTGAAGACACTTCTGGTCCTGGGAACACCATCCTGGACAGCCCCCTGAACGCTGGAGGGGTCACATCCCCAAGTCCTCAGAAGGAAGAAGCCGACGGCCAGCAGGCTGCCTCTTGGAGGCGCGGGCCCACAGGGCTAGAATTTGATTTGTCTGCCAATGCCGTCAGCAGAGGGAAAGCGGGGAAGGGACCCAGCCTTAAACCTCCCTCTAGGATACCAGAGCCGAGGCAGGAAAAGGCACCCGAGGAGGCAGGTGAGGGGCCCGTTCCCCTCCCCCGGGGGTCTTACGACCTGGATTGGAGCAAGCTGGATGACCCGAACTTTAACCCATTTGAAAGTGGAGGAGAGACCCTATCCCCAGAGTGCCCCCAGAGCAGGCCCGCAGGGACTGTGACCAAGCAGCCGCAGGCCGGCCCGGAGGCCACAGGGCACTGCCCCCTGAGCCAGTGAGTACTTGGTGGTGGTGGCGGTGGGGTGGCTGGTCACTCAGCACACCAGAGGACCCCAGGCCAGAGATGCCACTTACACGTGCCCCCGAGGAGGGGCCTCGGAGCATACATAGGCTGCACAAGGCAGCTGCCGGTCGTGGGTCCTGAGACTGAGGAGGGGGCTCGCGGCCACCTTAGATGGCTGGTGAAAGATCACAGAGGGGAGTGCACAGCGGTGCCCCGTTCCGTCCACTCCACGGGGGTGTGGGCAACTCTTGTGCTATTTTTTTTGTTTCTTCAATTTTGTTTTTTCAATTTTTTTTTTTTAATTTTAGAGCGTGTGCACAAGCAGAGGAGGAGAGGGGCAGGGAGAAACTCTTAAGTAGGCATCACACTCAGGGCAGAGCCCAATGGAAGTCAAGAGTCAGATGTTCAACTGACAAAGCCAACCAGGCACTTTTTTCTCCCCCCAAGTCTTTGTGCTTTCTTAAGAGCACTATCTGTAATGAACCTGGAAACCTAGAAAGGTTTCTAGCAAGTTCTGTCTACTTCCAAAGCCGGTGGAGTGGCCATCCACGCTTGGGGTGGTGTTTCATGCTCTCTCGCACTCTCTGGAGATGGCTGCTGAGTGGCCACCAAGTGCTGGGTCCCCGAGAGAAGCTTAGCTGGTGCCCGGCCCCCACACTGGTACACACGGCCTTGGTGGGCATCCGGGGACTGCCCCTCTGGCACGTGCACCCTATCTGCCCGGTACTGGAACCACACCGGGAGGGCCTCCCGGCCCCAGCACTCACTTCCCCTCCCTCCAGTGTGTTTTGCCAGTTTCCTAGTGAAAAATGAAGGCTTGGGGTTTGCTTTTTGAGTTGAAACAGCCCCGGAGCTCCTGGCCCGGGTGTCCTTTGAGGTTTGTGGTTCTCGTGCAGTTGAGGTGGGCCGGGCTGCAGGCCTCACCCCTGCACCTGGCTGGTGGGGGCACAGGGGTGCAGGCCCGGCTGACCCCATCTCTTCAGGCAGGTGCCTTCGGCCTCAGCAGATGACATACCCATGATGCAGACCGCGGCAGGGACCCCAGGTGCAGGGGGCGAGGTAGGGCCGCGTGCACGTGTGTGCTGTCCTCACGTTCATACGGGGGCCGGGTGGGACACAGTGCCCAGACAAGACTGGGTGACGGAGGGGTCCCATGCAGGACCTTCGGCTGCCCCAGGGTGCCCCCACGGAGCCATCCTCCTTCCAGGAGGGAGCCGCGGGCCGTGCCAGTGCGTCAGCGCCACCCCCTCCTCCGCACGGGCCAGAGCCCCCCTCGGACCTGGATGAGGAGCACTTCCGAGACCCCGCTGAGGGTACGTACGTTGTCCCCAGTCACCGGTCTGTCCCTGCTGGAGGCCTGCCGTTCCGTCCGTGCCTGTGCCTGGCGGCGGCTTCCCGGCAGCTCTCTTCCTGGGCTTTAAGTGATCCACGCAGGGGCTTCGGGTTGAGCAGAAGGTGGCCGTTCTCGGGGCACAGCCGCAAACCGAAAGGACTTTTAGGAACGGAGGTCGGAGGCTCAGGGGAGTAGGCGGGAGTCACGCAGGAGGTTCTGTGCAGATTCACAGGGTTGCAGAGTTGCTGTTAGGACAGAGCACCCAGGCTGACGGACCGGAAGCTCTGAAGCTTCAACACGGGTGGGATCGAGTTGCCCTAGTAGACGTGACACAACCTGCCGGGGTCTCCATTTCGGTTGCTTAACGTCCGGGCAGAGGGAAGACTGGCAGTGGCACGTAGGGCTCGTCTGTGGCAGGATGATCGAGGGTCCTCACCGTACGGGGGTCCCGAAACCGCGGACAGGCTCGGCTGGGGCAGGCCCGCGTCCCCACAGGGACCCTGGAGTCCCGTGACGCGGGGTCTCGTGTCTGGTTCCTTTCACCGAACGTGACGTTCTCAAGGTTCGTCCACGTCGTAGTGGGTGTCAGCGCGCCCTTGTCACGGCCGAGATCGTTCCACTGTGTGGACGGACCACGCTTGCAAAGCACTCAACGGCCGGTGGACGCGTGGGCCGTTTGCTCTGGACGGCTGGTAGAAGGCTGCCGCGAACATCCGTGTACACGGATTCGCGTGGACGTCAGCTTCCCGCCTCTCCTGGGCGTACACCTGGAAGGGGTCCGGGTCCGGGGTCGCGGTGTGTGAAAGGGCCGGGGCCACCGCCGGGTGGCTTCCCGGAGGGGCGGCGCCACTTGGCGACCGTACAGCCGCGGTGTTTGGGGGTCCCCGTCAGCGCCCGCGCGTCTCGGACTTCGATTCCCACCGTCCTGGCGGCGGTGAGGCGCCACCTCGGCGCCTCCCTGGGGACCGGCATCTCTTCACGTCCCCCCACAGGTTTTGTGGAAGGCCTGCTGGGTACTCCATTGTCTTCCTGGAGTGTTCCTCTTTGTTACCCGGTCAGGGTTTCAAACCTGTCCCCGCTGAGGGTTTCCTGTGAGATCTAGGGCCTGGAGAACGTTCTCTCTGGGGGTTGTCTTTCCTTTCTCGCTCCTTTGAAGCACAAACGTTGACCTGGAAGTCCGATTTACCTGTTTTTTCCTTCGTTGCTGGTGCTTTGGGCCTGAGGTCTAGGAAACCATGGTCAAATCCAGCACTGTGAGGATTTGCCCACCGGCTTCCTAAGGCTTTCGCGTTGTTCTGTTTGGCTTTTCGATGCACGTGGGTCGATCCGTGTGGTGTGAGGCGCCCTGAGGCCTGGTAAGGACGGGGGGATGTCGTCAGGAACTCCAGGAGAGCAGTTCCCGGCCTGGGCGCTCCGGTCCCCGGGGAACCCCGGGTGGTCCCGCCCCGAGAGCTGCCGCTCTGCTCCCTGCGGCGCACGGGACAGCCCCACGGCGTGACGTGGCCCCGAGCGTCGTGAGAGGCCGGGAACCCCGCTTCGACGTGAAGGGTGGTCGCTCCCGGCCGCGGGGGTGGGGGGGGAGGATCCCGGCCCGGGCCGGCCCGCCGCGCCGACACGCCGCCTCTCAGTTCTAGGCACGGGGGCCGACGTGGACTACCTGGAGCAGTTCGGGAGGTCCTCGGTGAGTCCCCGGCGCCGCCCCGTGCCGCTGTCGCGCCCCCGAGGTCACGCGGGTCCCTGTGCTCGGGCACCGGCGGCCTCCGCACCTTCCCGGGATGCGGGGCCGGCGTGGGGACGGCCCCTCGGGGCCCCGTCTCGGGCCCCGGCGTGGACGTGAACGCCGCCCGGGGGGTGGCGGCTCCTGGTGTGCTGTGGTCCCCCTGTTGGGGACCTCTGCGCGACCCCGCTGACGTGCCCGTCCCTTCAGTTTAAGGAGTCAGCCCTGAGGAAACAGTCCCTGTACCTCAAGTTTGACCCGCTCCTGAAGGACAGCCCTCAGAGACCGGTGCCCGCGGCCCCGGACGCCAGCAGGTAGCCCCCGCCCCCCACCGTGGCCGTGGGCTCCGTGCAGCAGGGGAGGTCTCCGGACCAAGTGGGGACACCGTGGCTCGGCCTCGGGAGCCGCCAGGTGCGGGCGGGACGGCCGGGCGGCCTCGCTCCTGAGGCTCCGTGGGCGCTCGGGTGCCCTCTCCGTCCCGTGTCTGTGCAATGCCCGCGTCCCCGTGCCCGTCAAGAGGCCGAGCCCGAGCACTTGCAACAGGCCGTGCGACCCACCAACCCGAGGACGGTTCTTCTCTGGGCTTTGGGGGAAACGGGTGCGATTACCTTCCCTCGTGGGGTCTCAGCACACAGGACGTGGCTGCGCCGTCCTCGGGAAGCCTGCCCGCGGCGAAGCTGCTAGACCTCGACTTCCTAGGAGCCCCGGGCGCTGCCGTAAGTGACGCACGAATGCGTCTTGTCAAGGGCCTGACTTCATGCTGGGGGGGGGGGGGGGGGGGGGGCGCGGTGAGGGCCCCTTGGTCGCCGTGCGGCACCAGAGGCCCCCGGCCTCTGCGGGCCTCTCCCCCGATGGCAGGGTAGAGCTGGAGGTGCGTGTCAGAGCATGTGGCCCAGCTGCTGTGTCCCCTCTCCCCACCCCCGCAGGTGCCGGACGCCCCTCCGTGCATCTTCAGGCCTGGGGGTCCCCTGCTGCCCACGGGCCCCATCGTGGGCTCCATCGTGGAGGTGCCACAGTATAGCCAGAAGGACATGGACGCCGCGGTGAGGATGAGGCGTGGGGCGGCCGGCTCCCCTCGTGCGGCTGCAGGGAGGGTCGTGGGTGTCGGCTTGCTGGGGCTCCCGTGTTCCCACCCGGCATCTCACGGAGCACCTGTTTGCACACGGAGGGTCTCGGGTGTCCTCCGATGGCACTGCTTTGAGCCACCCCGGGGGTCGTAAAGCAGGACCGCTGGACCTTGAGCCCCCGAGTCCCCTCGCTGCCCCCACCATCCCCTGGGCAGTATTTAGCCAGGCCTCTGCTGGGAGGGGCCCAGATGGGGACATCCTCTGCCAGCAGCAGCGTCCTGTCCAGTCCCCTGGCCCCCTGGCCCCCTGGCCCCCTGGCCCCCTGGCCCTGCTCAGAGCTGGCCCCGTCCCTTCTGCTGGCTGCTCTCTCAGTCTCGCCTATAGCGGGAGGCATCCCCCACAAACAGGCATGCTTCCCGGGGGCTGCGGGGACCCCTGCTACATGCCTGCCCACCAAGGGGGACCCGCCCGTCTCTGACAGACGATGCCTCCAGGGGACTTGTGCTCTCTCTGGGTACCAGCTGGCCTCGCCCCTGCAGGGCTCTCCACCGCCCATCCCCCCTCACCCCTCACCCCTCACCCCTCACCACCTGCCGTGTGGTCTGTGCAGGTGGAAGCCACACGACAGGAGAACGTGCTGCTCAGGAGCAGGTGTGAGACGCTCCATGCGAAAAACCTGGAAATGGGGTAAGGCCCGTGGCCGGCTCCGCGCAGCTCGGGGTACCCGCCGCGGGCCGCCACAGGCACGTCTGTTCTCCCCGCAGAAAGATAATGGACGGGTTCGAGGGGATCGTGTACCAGGCGATGGGTGAGTGCTGGCACCTTGCAGCCCCGGCGGTGCCAGGGGCCTGGTGCTGGTCAGCCCCAAAACGGGCCAGACCCTGGGCGGGTACCTGGGGCCCCTGCAGGCATCAGGGCAGCACGCCGCCCTGGGCGCTGTCTCTGCGGTCTGCCCCTGCACCCCCAGGGGGCTGTGTGTCAGGCGGGGCTCGGAGGGGGCACCAGTCTTCACCCGGGGCAGAGTCTTGAGCCCCGTGGAGCCCCCCACTCCCCGGCAGTACGGACAGTGGGGACAGACCGGTGGCTGCAGGCTCCGTGGGGCCCTAGGTTCCTGTCGCCTGACCCACGGCTGCTGTGGAGGCAACGGCTGTTCCCGGGCACTTGTGCCCCCCCCAGGCCCTGCTCTGCAAGGTCACCCCAGAGAGGGGCCCCGTCGCCCAGTCACTAGCAGGACCATGGGTGGGGTCGCCCGCCTCTCCACCCCTCCACCCCTCCACCCCTCCACCCCTGCTTGCCCTCGCCTGTGCTCCTCTGATCCCCAGTGCCCCTTCCTCTTTTCTCAAGAGGAGGCTCAGAAACAGAAGGAACTCGCAAAAGCTGAGATCCAGAAGATTCTAAAGGAGAAAGAGCAGCTGACTGCAGACCTGAGCTCCATGGAAAAGTCTTTCTCTGACCTGTTCAAGCGGTTTGAGAAACAGAAGGAGGTGATCGAGGGGTACCGCACGGTAGGTGGCGGCGAGCAGGCATGTGCCCGTCCTCCCCCAGAGGGTCCCTGGGGGGCTGTGGTCAGCCCCCGACCAGGCCCGTCCTGTGTCCTGACCTTGTCCAGGAAGCTGCAGTCTCTCCACGAAGATAACTCAGCTGGGCGCCGGGCTATGTCTTTCCTCGCCGGTGGGCCCAGGTGTGGGGAGTCCACCGGGTGCCTAGGGACGTGCAGGCACGTGAGCAGGGGCGCCGAGGGGCCCAGACTGGAGGCAGAGCCCCGCGGGCCCCAAGGAGTAGGCGGCTGCCTTCTGGAGGAGGGCCTGGCCCGTTGGGCACGGTGGGCCTGCAGGAGGGCAGAGGGAGTCTCACGCGTGGTAGAGGGACGGCCCGGTGACTGCGAGATGCTGGGACCGGCCTGTGCCGGGGGTGGGAGCGGTAGCCTGAGGCCCCTGAGGAGGGCCGGACGGGGCCTGGAAGGTGCCACCTGCCAGGCAGGAGGGAGCCAGCCACACAGAGAGCTGAAAGGTAGGGCCTGTTGCCGTGAGGAGTGGGGACTTGAAGGGCCCTGGAGGACGGGGACCAGGCCGAGCTCGCGCTGTCTCACCATGACTCTGGGGCAGCTGGTGGTGTTCCTGCTGTGCGGAAGAAAGTCCCTAAAGCTTGAAACTCCTTGAAAGATGGCTGACTAGTTAGCACAGGAAACTGGAAACACCTGAGCCAGGGTCACAGTCCATAGAAACAGACCCACAAGGTGGCAGGTGAGGGACCCGGGTGGGGTGTGCCTGCACCTCTCAGCTGTGGTGGGGGAAGCCGCCCGGGCCGGTCTGTCGTTGGCTGGAGGACCCCCACCCCCACCCCCCCGGCTGCCTCCTCCCCTCCAGGCCCGTCCACCCCCACACTGCCCTCAGGTAGGCACTGCCACAGGCCGACGGCGCCTGATCCCCGTAGTGACGAGTGTCCTTGCAGCAGAGCCCTCAGGAAAGGACCGGGTGGAGGTTCGGGCCCAGGACTAAGGCGGAGCATGACTCGGGGGACACGGCCGAGCCCGGCTGCCGTGAAGCCCCAGCACAGGGGGTGTGGGGGCCTGACTGCAGCCCCCAGGGCGGGGGGCCGGCGGCGGGGGGGGAAGGCGGCCTGACGCAGGGGGGGACCCGAGAGCCGTCGGGCCATACTCCTTGCGTGGAGGGAGCCGGCAGAGAACCTTCTACAACCGGGAGACGGTTTAGGAGCCAGCGCTGTTCTTAAACATGGGGCCAGGGGACGGCGTGGGACCCCGGGGGCATGGGGCCTCAGCCTCTAGCCTTCCCCCTGGCCACACCCCTGCTCCTCATCTGTGGGTTCTGTCGTCGCCCGAAACCAGGCGGAAGACTGGCCGCACGGCTGTCCCCACGTGGCCCTTAGGTAGACGGCCCTGTCCACGTGTCCTGGTGTCCGCCCGTGGTCAGCGGAGAGACGGGGCCCTACCCGTGGGCTCTGCGTGCCGGGCAGGCTGAGGGGGGTGGGTAGGGGGGCTGCGGGCGGCCACGGAAGCCGGGAGGGGAGGCCCGCTGCTGCGTCCACGCAGCCTGCCTTGTCAGAGCTGTTGTGTTAACACCCCAGAGCCCCTTGGTCGTGGGCGCGTCCACGCCTGACCCGGGATCCCCCAAAAGCCGGGCCTGACGGGCTCCAACAGAGTTAGCGGTTCACGTCTGCTCGTTCTTTCAAGAACGAAGAGTCGCTGAAGAGATGTGTGGAGGATTACATAGCGAGAATTGAAAAGGAGGCCCGGCGGTACCAGGCCCTGAAGGCCCACGCGGAGGAGAAACTCCAGCGGTGAGTGGTGGCGCGAGGGGCCCAGCGGGGCTGGGAAGGGGTGGAGAAAAGTCCGGCCAGCCTGGGGAGGGAGACCCTCCGGCTCCCCCGGACCCCGGTCCTTGACCGTCTCAGCCCCGCCCTCTGCGTCTCCAGCGCCAACGAGGAGATCGCCCAGGTGCGCAGCAAGGCCCAGGCGGAGGCCTTGGCCTTCCAGGCCAGCCTGAGGAAGGAGCAGACGCGCGTCCAGTCACTGGAGAAGACGGTTGAGCAGAAGGCGAGCACGTGGGGCCCCGGCCCCCGGGTGGGACATGAAGGGAGGGGGACCCTCCCGGCTTGGGGACCTGCCCCGTAGCAGGGGCTGGTCGCCAGTCCCTTCTAGCACCGGGCCTTCTAGTTCTAGGCCCCGTGGTCTACTCCCGGGAATCGTGTAGAAGCCAGGGGTCTGGGCCGGCCGGCCGGCTTGGGCAGTGGCAGTGGAGCGCGTGACTCTTGATCTTGGGCCTCGAGCTCAAGCTCTACGGTAGATGTGGACGCTAAAATCTCTATATTAAAAAAGTCAAACCCCTGTTTGTTTTTCTCCTTCAGACTAAGGAAAACGAGGAACTGACCCGAATCTGTGATGACCTCATCTCCAAGATGGAGAAGATCTGACCAGGAGGCCCCTTCCCAGCACCCCTGCCCCGTTTGTCTGTCTGTCTGTCTGTGGAAGGTGTCGTGTTCTTTTCTTTTTCTTAACTTCAGCTCGTTTTTCAATTAGATTGCTTTAACAAGAAGACTAATAAAGTTTCCCTTCGGTTCAAGTGTTGGAGTTGCTCTGGTTTTGATGACGTTGCAGGTTCCTGGCTTCGGCTGGAGGCTGACCCCACCCCGCACTGCTGCCCCCGCGACCCTGCCTTCTCCTCCACGTGGCCCCTCGGTTCCCATGGTCCCCACGGGGGACTGAGTGTCCACCTCGCGACCGCAGGTCAGAACCCAAACGACGAAGGTTCTCGTGTGGAAAAGCAAACTGTCAACAGCCTGGGTGACGGTCAGCCTGTGTCCCTTGCGAGACCGCCGTCCCTGCGGATGGAACTCTGGCCAGGGGTCACGGGCACTCTAGTGCAGTTGACAGACATCTGCTAGAAGGCAGGTTTCCTGGGCTGGAGCCCATGGCGCCCCCCCCAGGCCGGTTCTGCGAGCGCCGCCTCCTGGACACCCCCCCCACCCCCCCGCCCCCAGAGCAGACCTTTGTAACTGGCGAAGCCACGGTGTCCGAGTCCCTCACCCCTCCGGCCCCCAGGCTGTCCCAGGGGAGGGCCCTCTGAACCCTCGGACATTGGCCTGAGCACGGACCTTCCCTGCATCCTTCCCCTACCTGCTCGCTGACCACATGGCAAGGGGATGGGCCCGAGAGGGGGGTTCTCGGGGTGGGACACAGAGCGGGGCTCAAAGCAGCCCCCAGGAGCCTTTCTGAACCGGGCGGCAGCCGGGCCTGCAGGGGCATCAGGGGACCCCGGTCCCTGGACGTCGACGGGCGGAGAACTGGCCGGACACCGGTCTCCAGGGCCGCTGATTCGTGACTTGAGTGCCCCGGAGCCGTGTCCCTAACACCACGATCCCCACAACCAGCCGGCGGCACAACGCCTCCTTGGCGCCTGACTTGGTAGGTCTGGGCAGGCTGAGGACCCACAGTCGTGACCTGGTCCCAGCTGGCGCCGGTGCTGCCAGGCCCAGAACGCCCCGTCCTCAAGCGGGCACAGGGCCCAGGCGAGGAGACCCGCAGCCGGACACGGGCAAGGAGACGCTCATGCCCAGGCCTGGAGGAACTGCCCACGAAGGGGCATTTTCTCTCGTGAACAGCGAGCGGGCGTCCCGACACAGAGACCCAGCCCGAGGCCTGCCCGGCCGGAAGGCCTCTGAGCGTCTCTGTGCCCCGCACCCAGCTGTGACTCAGGCTGGCGAGGACCCTCCCCGGAACGGACCTGAGGGCGGGCGGCAGTGACCTGCCGGCCACCACCAGAGGTTGCTGCCCGGGCCAGGGCCCGAGGCCTGGGGTAGGAGGTGACTGAGGGGCCAGGACTCCTTACGTGGAGGACCCGTTTCTTCTCAGAGCGTGTGCAGGAAAGTGCCCGGCTCTGGGACGAAGGCCGGGCTGGGGGCAGGGACCGAGGGGCCACTCTGCCCCAGGCTCCAGGGCTCTCACCTGGCTGTGGCCGCCGGGGGTTCCTTCCGCAGTCTCCTGTGCTCCAGAACCTGCTCCGGGCTCTGGCCGGCAGGAGGCTGCCCGTGGCCGTCACCGCCTGCCTCAAAGCCACCTTCTCTGGCCCTGACCAGGTCCGTCTGGGAGCCTCTCGCTGGCCCTGCCCAGTGCTCAGTTTAGGGGGGCTCGGCCCCTGGAAGGCGTCTCCTTAAGAGCAGACGTGGGTGTTGCAGGAGGTGTGGGCGAGGATCAGGGGCCCGCCTGAGCCCCGAAGCCGCTCTCTGGGCCCCCCTTGTCATACCGGCCCCTTCCCCCGAAGGACCCAGGCTTCTGCTCTCGGCGTACAGTCCCCCACCCCCGTCAGCCCTAACCCTGTCCACCCCCTCCACCTGCCCCTGCACGAGATCCTGCCCCATCCCACCCCTCCCCTGCACAAGGACTCCACTCTTCTCTCCCTCCCAGGAGGAGTTTCAAGAGCCTACTGAGAGCCACGGGGACCAAGGGCCGTTGGCAGGGAAGAGGCCAGGCGGGGCACGGGCGGCAGACGCCACTCTTCTGCGGGGGACAGGGATGGCAGGGGGCGAGCGCCTTTAGGCTCACCAGCTGCTTCTCCTCAGTGTCATCACCCACCCACGGGCGCGTGCGGCTGAGGGGGCAGGGTGGCCACGTGGCCGCGAGGCTCCCGTCGCTCTCTGCAGGCTCAGGGCCGCTCGAAGGGGTCTGTGGTGGCAGGGCCTCGGCCGGCGCAGCCTGCCCGGCCTCTCTGGCCGCCCTGCGCGCCACCACGGGGACCCTGACCCCCGCCGGGGCCTCTCTGAGCCGGGCCGGGAGTCTGCCCAGAGAAGGCCACTTGGGGCAGCTGGCCGTGCTGAGGACACGGGCCGCCAGGCAGCATCCTGGGCCAGGAAGCTCTCTTCGGGACAAAGGGGCCTTGTGCGGCTGAATGGGTGTTTATGCTGGAGCCGGAGTTCGCTCTGGGCTGCGAGGCCAGGCAGGCCTGGCACCGGGCTCGCCCGGGGAAACGCGGCCGGCCCAGGCACGCAGCGGCGGGGCTGAGCTTCCGCACCCCTGTGTTCCCCGCGCGTGATACCCACGGCGCCCCGGGGGGCCTCCTGCCGGGACGGGGACGTGGGCAGATGGGGAGCCGTCCTGGGGCGCTGCCTCCAAGTCCCCGGTGCCGAGCAGGAGGGAAGTCGTGTCAGCAAGGCAGCGGCGGCAGCCACAGAGGTCTCGTGGACCGGGCACCCCCGGGGCCGCCTCCCGGGGGCAGGGCCGCCCCGGCTTCCCGGGGCACGGAGGTGAGAGCCCCTGCTGTGGTGGCCCGGACCCCCCAGCCTGCACTAGAATCCCACTCCTTTGAACTGTTTGCGACCCCCAAGCCCCTATGTGGAGGAGGGGGGCCTCTGGGGCGGATGAGGTTAGATGAGGTCATGAGGGTGGGGCCCCGGGGTGGCGCCAGTGTCCTCACGGAAGAGGGAGAGAGGGGACAGGTGTCTCTGTCCTCCGTGTGAGGACGCGGCGAGAAGGCAGCCGTCTGCAGGCCACCTTCTTGGCTCCAGCCTCCAGGACCGCGAGAACAAAGTGTCCGTCGTGTAAGCCGCAGCCCGTGGGCTCTACTGAGGGCGGCCCAAGAGAGCGAGCGAGCGAGCGAGACTCCGACCGACCGGCCGGCCGACCGGCTGCCCAGCCCGAGGCCCGCCCACCGCCCCGCCTGTGACCCCGCAGCTGCCGCGTCCACACCCCTCCGGGAGGGTCCGTCGGGCCAGGCAGATGTGGGCGCCCTGGCCAGGGGCCGCCACGTGGCTCGGTTCCCATGGGGGAGGGGGAGGGGGAGAAGGGCGGCACTGTCCCCGCTGCCCCCTGGAGTCGAGCGCCGCCTCCCCTCACGGCTGCCCCCCCCACCCCCCCCCCCCACCCCCCGCCCAGGCTGAGCCCCAAACTCTCCTTGGCCCCTCGAAGGGAATGAGGACTTCCACGTGGCCGAGCGGGGGCCCCAAAGGTCCTTCTTTGAGCTGGCCGCCCACCTGTGCCACCCTGCCCTCTGGGAAAGACCAGGTCACGTGCCACGTGCGCCTGTGTGACGGGCGTGCAAACCCAGGCTCCGAGCCCCCTCACCGGCCCCTCGGGCCGCCCGGGGGCGAGGGGTGGGGGGGGCCTGGGCTCGCGTCACTTGTGTCCTGTTGGGAGGTCCGGGCGGGCGGGGGCCAGCAAGCCACCACACCACTTAGGAACCGGGAGCGGGGCCGAGGGGGCTGCATGGGACCAGGGAGGGGGGGTCCTGACTCACCGAGGCCGTCTTTGGGGGACCCTGCTGGGGTGTGCTTAAGACGCGGGGGGCACCGTCCGCGCGGTGGAGAGCATGCCAGGAGGGGGCTGCACGTGTGCGGACGGCCCCACGCACCCTGGCCCCAGCGTCTGCAGGGCCCCATTCCCGGGACCCCTGCGCCGCCCGGTCCCCGGCTCACGACGGGGCCCTCACGCTCTCTGCCCGGGGCCCGTGAAGGCTGCGAGAGCGCCGCGGGGCCAGGCGGCCTGCAGGGGGAGCCATTGGGCCGGCCCGAGCCTCCTCCAGCCTCGGCAGCGACCCGGTCCGAGCGGTCCGGCCCCACCTCCAGGCAGGGGGCGGGGGGCATCCGGCGGCCACCTGCCCGGGCCGCCCGCCCAGCTGTCAGGGGCCGCCTGTCCCCTGTCCCCCCTCTGTCCTGTGGACCCCCGTGCGCCACCTGGCTAGGCCCCCGCAACTCCAGCCGCCGCAGGGGTGCCGGGCGAGGGCCGCCCAGAGAGGTCCCTGGGGGCGGAGCCTGTCACCCGCGGGGGCCCAGCCCCTTCCCTCCACCCCCCACCTCCACCCCCAGTTCCGGGTGGGGGGAGGGTGGGCCTTGCACGGCGGCCCCTTGAACCACCACCCTGGCCCGGGGGCTCACGGCCCCGCCACCTCAGCGCTACTTTGGGAGCGGGCCGGACTCCCCAGAGGGACACCCCTGTCCCCCGCCTGGCCCCGGGCCCCAAGCCAGACGGTTCGCAGGCGTCTGTAGAGTGAACAAGGGTAGACAGAGGGGCGCTAAGAGGCCCCCCCAGCCCCCCTCGCTCTAGCACAGGGGTGAGGTGGGGACGCCCTGCCCCCGGGGCACAGGCCTGGGGCAACGGGAGTGTGAATGAGGGAGGGGCTGTGTGAGTGAGTGTGTAAGAGGGTCAGTGTGGGAGACGGTATGTGAGGGAGCATGTGTGCAGGTGAGTGAATGTGAGTGTGAGGGAGTGTGGGGGTGATGGGGGTGTGGGGGGGTATGTGGGTGAGTGTGTGAGGTGTGAGGGAGTGTGTCAGGGGTGTGTGAGCAAGTGTGTGGGTGAGGGTGAGTGTTGGGGTGTGGGCGAATGTGTGGGTGAGTGTGAGGGAGTGGGTGAGTGTGGTGGTGAGTGTGAGCGTGTGGGGGGAGTGTTGAGGGAGTGGGCAAGGGGTGTGTGGGTGAGACAGGGAGTGTGGGTGAGTGTGAGGGGTGTGTGGGTGGGAGGGAGTGTGTGGGAGGGAGTGTGTGGGTATGTGTGTGGATGAGTGAGGGAGTGTGTGGGCGAGTGTGGGCGAGTGTGAGGGAGGGAGTGTGTGGGCGAGTGTGAGGGAGGGAGTGTGGGCGAGTGTGAGGGAGGGAGCGTGGGCGAGTGTAAGGGAGGGAGTGTGGCCAGTGTGAGGGAGGGAGTGCGTGGGTGAGTGTGAGGGAGGGAGTGTGGGCGAGTGTGAGCGAGGGAGTGCGTGGGCGAGTGTGAGCGAGGGAGTGCGTGGGCGAGTGTGAGGGAGGGAGTGCGTGGGCGAGTGTGAGGGAGGGAGTGTGGCCAGTGTGAGGGAGGGAGTGCGTGGGCGAGTGTGAGGGAGGGAGTGCGTGGGCGAGTGTGAGGGAGGGAGTGTGTGGGCGAGTGTGAGGGAGGGAGTGTGGCCAGTGTGAGAGAGGGAGTGTGTGGGCGAGTGTGAGGGAGGGAGTGTGTGGGTGAGTGTGAGGGAGGGAGTGTGTGGGCGAGTGTGAGGGAGGGAGTGTGGGCGAGTGTGAGGGAGGGAGTGTGTGGGCGAGTGTGAGGGAGGGAGTGTGGGCGAGTGTGAGGGAGGGAGTGTGTGGGTGAGTGTGAGGGAGGGAGTGTGGGCGAGTGTGAGGGAGGGAGTGTGTGGGCGAGTGTGAGGGAGGGAGTGTGGGCGAGTGTGAGGGAGTGTGTGGGCGAGTGTGAGGGAGGGAGTGCGTGGGCGAGTGTGAGGGAGGGAGTGTGGGCGAGTGTGAGGGAGGGAGTGTGTGGGCGAGTGTGAGGGAGGGAGTGTGGGCGAGTGTGAGGGAGTGCGTGGGCGAGCGTGAGGGAGGGAGTGTGTGGGCGAGTGTGAGGGAGGGAGTGTGTGGGCGAGTGTGAGGGAGGGAGTGCGTGGGCGAGTGAGGGAGGGAGTGTGGGCGAGTGTGAGGGAGGGAGTGTGTGGGCGAGTGTGAGGGAGGGAGTGTGTGGGCGAGTGTGAGGGAGGGAGTGTGGCCAGTGTGAGGGAGGGAGTGCGTGGGCGAGTGTGAGGGAGGGAGTGTGTGGGCGAGTGTGAGGGAGGGAGTATGGCCAGTGTGAGGGAGGGAGTGTGTGGGTGAGTTGAGGGAGGGAGTGTGGCCAGTGTGAGGGAGGGAGTGTGTGGGCGAGTGTGAGGGAAGGAGTGTGTGGGCGAGTGTGAGGGAGGGAGTGTGGCCAGTGTGAGGGAGGGAGTGCGTGGGCGAGTGTGAGGGAGGGAGTGTGTGGGCGAGTGTGAGGGAAGGAGTGTGTGGGCGAGTGTGAGGGAAGGAGTGTGTGGGCGAGTGTGAGGGAGGGAGTGTGGCCAGTGTGAGGGAGGGAGTGTGTGGGCGAGTGTGAGGGAGGGAGTGTGTGGGCGAGTGTGAGGGAGGGAGTGTGGCCAGTGTGAGGGAGGGAGTGCGTGGGCGAGTGTGAGCGAGGGAGTGTGTGGGCGAGTGTGAGGGAGGGAGTGTGGCCAGTGTGAGGGAGGGAGTGTGTGGGCGAGTGTGAGGGAGGGAGTGTGTGGGCGAGTGTGAGGGAGGGAGTGTGGCCGGTGTGAGGGAGGGAGTGTGTGGGCGAGTGTGAGGGAGGGAGTGTGGCCAGTGTGAGGGAGGGAGTGTGTGGGTGAGTTGAGGGAGGGAGTGTGGCCAGTGTGAGGGAGGGAGTGCGTGGGCGAGTGTGAGGGAGGGAGTGTGTGGGCGAGTGTGAGGGACGGAGTGTGGCCAGTGTGAGGGAGGGAGTGTGTGGGCGAGTGTGAGGGAGGGAGTGTGTGGGCGAGTGTGAGGGAGGAGTGTGGGCGAGTGTGAGGAGGGAGTGCGTGGGCGAGTGTGAGGGAGTGCGTGGGCGAGTGTGAGGGAGGGAGTGCGTGGGCGAGTGTGAGGGAGGGAGTGCGTGGGCGAGTGTGAGGGAGGGAGTGTGGCCAGTGTGAGCGAGGGAGTGCGTGGGCGAGCGTGAGGGAGGGAGTGTGTGGGCCGAGTGTGAGGGAGGGAGTGCGTGGGCGAGTGTGAGGGAGGGAGTGTGTGGGCGAGTGTGAGGGAGGGAGTGTGGGCGAGTGTGAGGGAGGGAGTGCGTGGGCGAGTGTGAGGAGTGTGTGGGCGAGTGTGAGGGAGGGAGTGCGTGGGCGAGTGTGAGGGAGGGAGTGCGTGGGCGAGTGTGAGGGAGGGAGTGCGTGGGCGAGTGTGAGGGAGGGAGTGCGTGGGCGAGTGTGAGGGAGGGAGTGCGGGCGAGTGTGAGGGAGGGAGTGTGTGGGCGAGTGTGAGGGAGTGCGTGGGCGAGCGTGAGGGAGGGAGTGTGGGCGAGCGTGAGGGAGGGAGTGTGTGGGCGAGCGTGAGGGAGGGAGTGTGTGGGCGAGCGTGAGGGAGGGAGTGCGTGGGCGAGCGTGAGGGAGGGAGTGCGTGGGCGAGCGTGAGGGAGGGAGTGTGGGCGAGCGTGAGGGAGGGAGTGCGTGGGCGAGCGTGAGGGAGGGAGTGCGTGGGCGAGCGTGAGGGAGGGAGTGCGTGGGCGAGCGTGAGGGAGTGCGTGGGCGAGCGTGAGGGAGGGAGTGCGTGGGCGAGCGTGAGGGAGGGAGTGCGTGGGCGAGCGTGAGGGAGGGAGTGCGTGGGCGAGCGTGAGGGAGGGAGTGTGGGCGAGCGTGAGGGAGTGCATGGGCGAGCGTGAGGGAGGGAGTGCGTGGGCGAGCGTGAGGGAGGGAGTGCGTGGGCGAGCGTGAGGGAGGGAGTGTGGGCGAGCGTGAGGGAGTGTGTGGGCGAGCGTGAGGGAGGGAGTGTGTGGGCGAGCGTGAGGGAGGGAGTGTGTGGGCGAGTGTGAGGGAGGGAGTGTGTGGGCGAGTGTGAGGGAGGGAGTGTGTGGGCGAGTGTGAGGGAGGGAGTGTGGGCGAGTGTGAGGGAGGAGTGTGGGCGAGTGTGAGGGAGGGAGTGCGTGGGCGAGTGTGAGGGAGGGAGTGCGTGGGCGAGTGTGAGGGAGGGAGTGCGTGGGCGAGTGTGAGGGAGGGAGTGTGGCCGAGTGTGAGGGAGGGAGTGTGGGCGAGTGTGAGGGAGGGAGTGCGTGGGCGAGTGTGAGGGAGGGAGTGCGTGGGCGAGTGTGAGGGAGGGAGTGTGGGCGAGCGTGAGGGAGTGTGTGGGCGAGCGTGAGGGAGTGTGTGGGCGAGCGTGAGGGAGGGAGTGTGTGGGCGAGCGTGAGGGAGGGAGTGCGTGGGCGAGCGTGAGGGAGGGAGTGCGTGGGCGAGCGTGAGGGAGGGAGTGCGTGGGCGAGCGTGAGGGAGGGAGTGCGTGGGCGAGCGTGAGGGAGGGAGTGCGTGGGCGAGCGTGAGGGAGGGAGTGTGGGCGAGCGTGAGGGAGGGAGTGTGTGGGCGAGCGTGAGGGAGGGAGTGTGTGGGCGAGCGTGAGGGAGGAGTGTGTGGGCGAGCGTGAGGGAGGGAGTGTGGGCGAGCGTGAGGGAGGGAGTGTGTGGGCGAGCGTGAGGGAGGGAGTGTGTGGGCGAGTGTGATGGAGGGAGTGTGGGGGCCAGTGTGAGGGAGGGAGTGTGGGTGAGTGTGAGGGAGGGAGTGCGTGGGCGAGTGTGAGGGAGGGAGTGCGTGGGCGAGTGTGAGGGAGGGAGTGCGTGGGCGAGTGTGAGGGAGGGAGTGCGTGGGCGAGTGTGAGGGAGGGAGTGTGGCCAGTGTGAGGGAGGGAGTGTGGGCGAGTGTGAGGGAGGGAGTGTGTGGCGAGCGTGAGGGAGGGAGTGTGGGCGAGCGTGAGGGAGGGAGTGTGTGGGCGAGCGTGAGGGAGGGAGTGTGTGGGCGAGCGTGAGGGAGGGAGTGTGTGGGCGAGCGTGAGTGAGGGAGTGTGTGGGCGAGCGTGAGGGAGGGAGTGTGTGGGCGAGCGTGAGGGAGGGAGTGTGTGGGCGAGCGTGAGGGAGGGAGTGTGTGGGCGAGTGTGATGGAGGGAGTGTGGGGGCCAGTGTGAGGGAGGGAGTGTGGGCGAGTGTGAGGGAGGGAGTGTGGGCGAGTGTGAGGGAGTGTGTGGGCGAGCTTGAGGGAGGGAGTGTGTAGGCGAGCGTGAGGGAGGGAGTGTGTGGGCGAGCGTGAGGAGGGAGTGTGTGGGCGAGCGTGAGGGAGGGAGTGTGGGGGCCAGTGTGAGGGAGGGAGTGTGGGCGAGTGTGAGGGAGGGAGTGCGTGGGCGAGTGTGAGGGAGGGAGTGTGTGGGCGAGTGTGAGGGAGGGAGTGTGTGGGCGAGTGTGAGGGAGGGAGTGCGTGGGCGAGCGTGAGGGAGGGAGTGCGTGGGCGAGCGTGAGGGAGGGAGTGCGTGGGCGAGCGTGAGGGAGGGAGTGGTGTGGGCGAGTGTGAGGGAGGGAGTGCGGGCGAGTGTGAGGGAGGGAGTGCGTGGGCGAGTGTGAGGGAGGGAGTGCGTGGGCGAGTGTGAGGGAGGGAGTGCGTGGGCGAGTGTGAGGGAGGGAGTGCGGGGCGAGTGTGAGGGAGGGAGTGCGTGGCGAGTGTGAGGGAGGGAGTGTGGGCGAGTGTGAGGGAGGGAGTGTGTGGGCGAGCGTGAGGGAGTGCGTGGGCGAGCGTGAGGGAGGGAGTGTGGGCGAGCGTGAGGGAGGGAGTGTGTGGGCGAGCGTGAGGGGAGGGAGTGTGTGGGCGAGCGTGAGGGAGGGAGTGCGTGGGCGAGCGTGAGGGAGGGAGTGCGTGGGCGAGCGTGAGGGAGGGAGTGTGGGCGAGCGTGAGGGAGGGAGTGCGTGGGCGAGCGTGAGGGAGGGAGTGCGTGGGCGAGCGTGAGGGAGGGAGTGCGTGGGCGAGCGTGAGGGAGGAGTGCGTGGGCGAGCGTGAGGGAGGGAGTGCGTGGGCGAGCGTGAGGGAGGGAGTGCGTGGGCGAGCGTGAGGAGGGAGTGCGTGGGCGAGCGTGAGGGAGGGAGTGCGGGCGAGCGTGAGGAGGGAGTGCGTGGGCGAGCGTGAGGGAGGGAGTGCGTGGGCGAGCGTGAGGGAGGGAGTGCGTGGGCGAGCGTGAGGGAGGGAGTGCGTGGGCGAGCGTGAGGGAGTGCGTGGGCGAGCGTGAGGGAGGGAGTGCGTGGGCGAGCGTGAGGGAGGGAGTGTGTGGGCGAGCGTGAGGGAGGGAGTGTGGGCGAGTGTGAGGGAGTGTGTGGGCGAGCGTGAGGGAGGGAGTGTGTGGGCGAGCGTGAGGGAGGGAGTGTGTGGGCGAGCGTGAGGGAGGGAGTGTGTGGGCGAGCGTGAGGGAGGGGAGTGTGTGGGCGAGTGTGAGGGAGGGAGTGTGTGGGCGAGTGTGAGGGAGGAGTGTGGGCGAGTGTGAGGGAGGGAGTGTGGGCGAGTGTGAGGGAGGGAGTGCGTGGGCGAGTGTGAGGGAGGGAGTGCGTGGGCGAGTGTGAGGGAGGGAGTGCGTGGGCGAGTGTGAGGGAGGGAGTGCGTGGGCGAGTGTGAGGGAGGGGAGTGTGGGCGAGTGTGAGGGAGGGAGTGCGTGGGCGAGTGTGAGGGAGGGAGTGCGTGGGCGAGTGTGAGGGAGGGGAGTGTGGGCGAGTGTGAGGGAGGGAGTGTGGGCGAGTGTGAGGGAGTGCGTGGGCGAGCGTGAGGGAGGGAGTGCGTGGGCGAGCGTGAGGGAGGGAGTGCGTGGGCGAGCGTGAGGGAGGGAGTGCGTGGGCGAGCGTGAGGGAGGGAGTGTGGGCGAGCGTGAGGGAGGGAGTGTGGGCGAGCGTGAGGGAGGGAGTGTGTGGGCGAGCGTGAGGAGGGAGTGTGTGGGCGAGCGTGAGGGAGGGAGTGTGGGCGAGCGTGAGGGAGGGAGTGCGTGGGCGAGCGTGAGGGAGGGAGTGTGTGGGCGAGCGTGAGGGAGGGAGTGTGTGGGCGAGCGTGAGGGAGGGAGTGTGTGGGCGAGCGTGAGGGAGGGAGCGTGGGCGAGCGTAAGGGAGGGAGCGTGGGCGAGTGTAAGGGAGGGAGCGTGGCCAGTGTGAGGGAGGGAGTGTCGGCGAGTGTGAGGGAGGGAGTGTGGGCGAGTGTGAGGGAGGGAGTGCGTCGGCGAGTGTGAGGGAGGGAGTGCGTGGGCGAGTGTGAGGGAGGGAGGGAGTGCGTGGGCGAGTGTGAGGGAGGGAGTGTGGCCAGTGTGAGGGAGGGAGTGCGTGGGCGAGTGTGAGGGAGGGAGTGCGTGGGCGAGTGTGAGGGAGGGAGTGTGTGGGCGAGTGTGAGGGAGGGAGTGTGGCCAGTGTGAGAGAGGGAGTGTGTGGGCGAGTGTGAGGGAGGGAGTGTGGGGGCGAGTGTGAGGGAGGGAGTGTGTGGGCGAGTGTGAGGGAGGGAGGTGGGCGAGTGTGAGGGAGGGAGTGTGTGGGCGAGTGTGAGGGAGGGAGTGTGGGCGAGTGTGAGGGAGGGAGTGCGTGGGCGAGTGTGAGGGAGGGAGTGCGTGGGCGAGTGTGAGGGAGGGAGTGTGGCCAGTGTGAGGGAGGAGGCGTGGGCGAGTGTGAGGGAGGGAGTGCGTGGGCGAGTGTGAGGGAGGGAGTGTGTGGGCGAGTGTGAGGAGGGAGTGTGGCCAGTGTGAGAGAGGGAGTGTGTGGGCGAGTGTGAGGGAGGAGTGTGTGGGCGAGTGTGAGGGAGGGAGTGTGTGGGCGAGTGTGAGGGAGGGAGTGTGGGCGAGTGTGAGGGAGGGAGGTGTGTGGGGCGAGTGTGAGGGAGGGGAGTGTGGGCGAGTGTGAGGGAGGGAGTGTGTGGGTGAGTGTGAGGGAGGGAGTGTGGGCGAGTGTGAGGGAGGGAGTGTGTGGGCGAGTGTGAGGGAGGGAGTGTGGGCGAGTGTGAGGGAGTGTGTGGGCGAGTGTGAGGGAGGGAGTGCGTGGGCGAGTGTGAGGGAGGGAGTGCGGGCGAGTGTGAGGGAGTGTGTGGGCGAGTGTGAGGGAGGGAGTGCGTGGGCGAGTGTGAGGGAGGGAGTGCGGGCGAGCGTGAGGGAGGGAGTGCGTGGGCGAGTGTGAGGGAGGGAGTGTGGGCGAGTGTGAGGGAGTGCGTGGGCGAGCGTGAGGGAGGGAGTGCGTGGGCGAGTGTGAGGGAGGGGAGTGTGTGGGCGAGTGTGAGGGAGGGAGTGCGTGGGCGAGTGAGGAGGGAGTGTGGGCGAGTGTGAGGGAGGGGAGTGCGTGGGCGAGTGTGAGGGAGGGAGTGTGTGGGCGAGTGTGAGGGAGGGAGTGTGGCCAGTGTGAGGGAGGGAGTGCGTGGGCGAGTGTGAGGGAGGGAGTGTGTGGGCGAGTGTGAGGGAGGGAGTATGGCAGTGTGAGGGAGGGAGTGTGTGGGTGAGTTTGATGCAGTGTGAGGGGGGAGTGGAGGGATGTTGGGGAGGGAGGGGTGTGTGGGTGAGTGTGAGGGAGGGAGTGTGGCCAGTGTGAGGGAGGGAGTGTGTGGGCGAGTGTGAGGGAAGGAGTGTGTGGGCGAGTGTGAGGGAGGGAGTGTGGCCAGTGTGAGGGAGGGAGTGTCGTGGGCGAGTGTGTGGTGCGAGTGTGAGGGAGGGAGTGTGTGGGCGAGTGTGAGGGAGGGAGTGTGGCCAGTGTGAGGGGAGGGAGTGTGTGGGCGAGTGTGAGGGAGGAGTGTGTGGGCGAGTGTGAGGGAAGGGAGTGTGTGGGCGAGTGTGAGGGGAAGGAGTGTGTGGGCGAGTGTGAGGGAGGGAGTGTGGCCAGTGTGAGGGAGGGAGTGTTGGGCGAGTGTGAGGGAGGGAGTGTGTGGGCGAGTGTGAGGAGGAGTGTGGCCAGTGTGAGGGAGGAGTGCGTGGGCGAGTGTGAGCGAGGGAGTGTGTGGGCGAGTGTGAGGGAGGGAGTGTGGCCAGTTGTGAGGGAGGGAGTGTGTGGGCGAGTGTGGGGAGGGGAGTGTGTGGGCGAGTGTGAGGGAGGGAGTGTGGCCAGTGTGAGGGAGGGAGTGTGTGGGCGAGTGTGAGGGAGGGAGTGTGGCCAGTGTGAGGGAGGGAGTGTGTGGGTGAGTTGAGGGAGGGAGTGTGGCCAGTGTGAGGGAGGGAGTGCGTGGGCGAGTGTGAGGGAGGGAGTGTGTGGGCGAGTGTGAGGGACGGAGTGTGGCCAGTGTGAGGGAGGGAGTGTGTGGGCGAGTGTGAGGGAGGGAGTGTGTGGGCGAGTGTGAGGGAGGGAGTGTGGGCGAGTGTGAGGGAGGGAGTGCGTGGGCGAGTGTGAGGGAGTGCGTGGGCGAGTGTGAGGGAGGGAGTGCGTGGGCGAGTGTGAGGGAGGGAGTGCGTGGGCGAGTGTGAGGGAGGGAGTGCGGCCAGTGTGAGCGAGGGAGTGCGTGGGCGAGCGTGAGGGAGGGAGTGCGTGGGCGAGCGTGAGGGAGGGAGTGTGTGGGCGAGTGTGAGGGAGGGAGTGTGTGGGCGAGTGTGAGGGAGGGAGTGCGGGCGAGTGTGGAGGGAGGGAGGGTGCCGTGGGCGAGTGTGGGAGGGAGTGCCGTGGGCGAGTGTGAGGGAGGGAGTGTGGGCGAGTGTGAGGGAGGGAGTGTGTGGGCGAGTGTGAGGGAGGGAGTGTGTGGGCGAGTGTGAATGAGTGCGTGGGCGAGCGTGAGGGAGGGAGTGCGTGGGCGAGCGTGAGGGAGGGAGTGCGTGGGCGAGCGTGAGGGAGGGAGTGCGTGGGCGAGCGTGAGGGAGGGAGTGCGTGGGCGAGCGTGAGGGAGGGAGTGCGTGGGCGAGCGTGAGGGAGGGAGTGCGTGGGCGAGCGTGAGGGAGTGCGTGGGCGAGCGTGAGGGAGGGAGTGCGTGGGCGAGCGTGAGGGAGGGAGTGCGTGGGCGAGCGTGAGGGAGGGAGTGCGTGGGCGAGCGTGAGGGAGGGAGTGCGTGGGCGAGCGTGAGGGAGGGAGTGCGTGGGCGAGCGTGAGGGAGGGAGTGCGTGGGCGAGCGTGAGGGAGGGAGTGCGTGGGCGAGCGTGAGGGAGGGAGTGCGTGGGCGAGCGTGAGGGAGGGAGTGCGTGGGCGAGCGTGAGGGAGGGAGTGCGTGGGCGAGCGTGAGGGAGGGAGTGCGTGGGCGAGCGTGAGGGAGGGAGTGCGTGGGCGAGCGTGAGGGAGGGAGTGTGGGCGAGCGTGAGGGAGGGAGTGTGGGCGAGCGTGAGGGAGGGAGTGTGTGGGCGAGCGTGAGGGAGGGAGTGTGTGGGCGAGCGTGAGGGAGGGAGTGTGTGGGCGAGCGTGAGGGAGGGAGTGTGTGGGCGAGCGTGAGGGAGGGAGTGTGTGGGCGAGCGTGAGGGAGGGAGTGTGTGGGCGAGCGTGAGGGAGGGAGTGCGGGCGAGCGTGAGGGAGGGAGTGCGGGCGAGCGTGAGGGAGGGAGTGCGTGGGCGAGTGTGAGGGAGGGAGTGCGTGGGCGAGTGTGAGGGAGGGAGTGCGTGGGCGAGTGTGAGGGAGGGAGTGCGTGGGCGAGTGTGAGGGAGGGAGTGTGGGCGAGTGTGAGGGAGGGAGTGTGGGCGAGCGTGAGGGAGGGAGTGCGTGGGCGAGCGTGAGGGAGGGAGTGTGTGGGCGAGCGTGAGGGAGGGAGTGTGGGCGAGCGTGAGGGAGTGCGTGGGCGAGCGTGAGGGAGGGAGTGCGTGGGCGAGCGTGAGGGAGGGAGTGCGTGGGCGAGCGTGAGGGAGGGAGTGCGTGGGCGAGCGTGAGGGAGGGAGTGCGTGGGCGAGCGTGAGGGAGGGAGTGCGTGGGCGAGCGTGAGGGAGGGAGTGCGTGGGCGAGCGTGAGGGAGGGAGTGCGTGGGCGAGCGTGAGGGAGGGAGTGCGTGGGCGAGCGTGAGGGAGGGAGTGCGTGGGCGAGCGTGAGGGAGGGAGTGCGTGGGCGAGCGTGAGGGAGGGAGTGCGTGGGCGAGCGTGAGGGAGGGAGTGTGTGGGCGAGCGTGAGGGAGGGAGTGTGTGGGCGAGCGTGAGGGAGGGAGTGTGGGCGAGCGTGAGGGAGGGAGTGTGTGGGCGAGCGTGAGGGAGGGAGTGTGGGGGCGAGCGTGAGGGAGGGAGTGTGGGGGCCAGTGTGAGGGAGGGAGTGCGGGCGAGTGTGAGGGAGGGAGTGCGTGGGCGAGTGTGAGGGAGGGAGTGCGTGGGCGAGTGTGAGGGAGGGAGTGCGTGGGCGAGTGTGAGGGAGGGAGTGCGTGGGCGAGTGTGAGGGAGGGAGTGCGTGGGCGAGTGTGAGGGAGGGAGTGCGTGGGCGAGTGTGAGGGAGGGAGTGTGGGCGAGCGTGAGGGAGGGAGTGTGGGCGAGCGTGAGGGAGGGAGTGTGTGGGCGAGCGTGAGGGAGGGAGTGTGGGCGAGCGTGAGGGAGGGAGTGTGTGGGCGAGCGTGAGGGAGGGAGTGTGTGGGCGAGCGTGAGGGAGGGAGTGTGTGGGCGAGCGTGAGGGAGGGAGTGTGGGGGCGAGCGTGAGGGAGGGAGTGTGGGGGCCAGTGTGAGGGAGGGAGTGTGGGCGAGTGTGAGGGAGTGTGTGGGCGAGCGTGAGGGAGGGAGTGTGTGGGCGAGCGTGAGGGAGGGAGTGTGGGGGCGAGCGTGAGGGAGGGAGTGTGGGGGCGAGCGTGAGGGAGGGAGTGTGGGGGCGAGTGTGAGGGAGGGAGTGTGGGCGAGTGTGAGGGAGGGAGTGCGTGGGCGAGTGTGAGGGAGGGAGTGCGTGGGCGAGTGTGAGGGAGGGAGTGCGTGGGCGAGTGTGAGGGAGGGAGTGCGTGGGCGAGTGTGAGGGAGGGAGTGCGGGCGAGTGTGAGGGAGGGAGTGTGGGCGAGTGTGAGGGAGGGAGTGTGTGGGCGAGCGTGAGGGAGTGCGTGGGCGAGCGTGAGGGAGTGCGTGGGCGAGCGTGAGGGAGGGAGTGTGGGCGAGCGTGAGGGAGGGAGTGTGTGGGCGAGCGTGAGGGAGGGAGTGCGTGGGCGAGCGTGAGGGAGGGAGTGCGTGGGCGAGCGTGAGGGAGGGAGTGCGTGGGCGAGCGTGAGGGAGGGAGTGCGGGCGAGCGTGAGGGAGGGAGTGCGTGGGCGAGCGTGAGGGAGGGAGTGCGTGGGCGAGCGTGAGGGAGGGAGTGCGTGGGCGAGCGTGAGGGAGGGAGTGCGTGGGCGAGCGTGAGGGAGGGAGTGCGTGGGCGAGCGTGAGGGAGGGAGTGCGTGGGCGAGCGTGAGGGAGGGAGTGCGTGGGCGAGCGTGAGGGAGGGAGTGCGTGGGCGAGCGTGAGGGAGGGAGTGCGTGGGCGAGCGTGAGGGAGGGAGTGCGTGGGCGAGCGTGAGGGAGGGAGTGCGTGGGCGAGCGTGAGGGAGGGAGTGCGTGGGCGAGTGTGAGGGAGGGAGTGTGGGCGAGCGTGAGGGAGTGCGTGGGCGAGCGTGAGGGAGGGAGTGCGTGGGCGAGCGTGAGGGAGGGAGTGTGTGGGCGAGTGTGAGGGAGGGAGTGTGGGCGAGCGTGAGGGAGGGAGTGTGTGGGCGAGCGTGAGGGAGGGAGTGTGTGGGCGAGCGTGAGGGAGGGAGTGTGTGGGCGAGCGTGAGGGAGGGAGTGTGTGGGCGAGCGTGAGGGAGGGAGTGTGTGGGCGAGTGTGAGGGAGGGAGTGTGGGCGAGTGTGAGGGAGGGAGTGTGGGCGAGTGTGAGGGAGGGAGTGTGGGCGAGTGTGAGGGAGGGAGTGCGTGGGCGAGTGTGAGGGAGGGAGTGCGTGGGCGAGTGTGAGGGAGGGAGTGCGTGGGCGAGTGTGAGGGAGGGAGTGCGTGGGCGAGTGTGAGGGAGGGAGTGTGGGCGAGTGTGAGGGAGGGAGTGTGGGCGAGTGTGAGGGAGGGAGTGCGTGGGCGAGCGTGAGGGAGGGAGTGCGTGGGCGAGCGTGAGGGAGGGAGTGTGGGCGAGCGTGAGGGAGTGTGTGGGCGAGCGTGAGGGAGGGAGTGCGTGGGCGAGCGTGAGGGAGGGAGTGCGTGGGCGAGCGTGAGGGAGGGAGTGCGTGGGCGAGCGTGAGGGAGGGAGTGCGTGGGCGAGCGTGAGGGAGGGAGTGCGTGGGCGAGCGTGAGGGAGGGAGTGTGGGCGAGCGTGAGGGAGGGAGTGTGTGGGCGAGCGTGAGGGAGGGAGTGTGGGCGAGCGTGAGGGAGGGAGTGTGTGGGCGAGCGTGAGGGAGGGAGTGTGTGGGCGAGTGTGATGGAGGGAGTGTGGGGGCCAGTGTGAGGGAGGGAGTGTGGGTGAGTGTGAGGGAGGGAGTGCGTGGGCGAGTGTGAGGGAGGGAGTGCGTGGGCGAGTGTGAGGGAGGGAGTGCGTGGGCGAGTGTGAGGGAGGGAGTGCGTGGGCGAGTGTGAGGGAGGGAGTGCGTGGGCGAGTGTGAGGGAGGGAGTGCGGCGAGTGTGAGGGAGGGAGTGTGGGCGAGCGTGAGGGAGGGAGTGTGTGGGCGAGCGTGAGGGAGGGAGTGTGGGCGAGCGTGAGGGAGGGAGTGCGTGGGCGAGCGTGAGGGAGGGAGTGCGTGGGCGAGCGTGAGGGAGGGAGTGCGTGGGCGAGCGTGAGGGAGGGAGTGCGTGGGCGAGCGTGAGGGAGGGAGTGCGTGGGCGAGCGTGAGGGAGGGAGTGCGGGCGAGCGTGAGGGAGGGAGTGCGTGGGCGAGCGTGAGGGAGGGAGTGTGGGCGAGCGTGAGGGAGTGCGTGGGCGAGCGTGAGGGAGGGAGTGCGTGGGCGAGCGTGAGGGAGGGAGTGCGTGGGCGAGCGTGAGGGAGGGAGTGTGGGCGAGCGTGAGGGAGTGTGTGGGCGAGCGTGAGGGAGGGAGTGTGTGGGCGAGCGTGAGGGAGGGAGTGTGTGGGCGAGCGTGAGGGAGGGAGTGTGTGGGCGAGCGTGAGGGAGGGAGTGTGTGGGCGAGCGTGAGGGAGGGAGTGTGTGGGCGAGTGTGAGGGAGGGAGTGTGTGGGCGAGTGTGAGGGAGGGAGTGTGGGCGAGTGTGAGGGAGGGAGTGCGTGGGCGAGTGTGAGGGAGGGAGTGCGTGGGCGAGTGTGAGGGAGGGAGTGCGTGGGCGAGTGTGAGGGAGGGAGTGCGTGGGCGAGTGTGAGGGAGGGAGTGTGGCCGAGTGTGAGGGAGGGAGTGTGGGCGAGTGTGAGGGAGGGAGTGCGTGGGCGAGTGTGAGGGAGGGAGTGCGTGGGCGAGTGTGAGGGAGGGAGTGTGGGCGAGTGTGAGGGAGTGTGTGGGCGAGCGTGAGGGAGGGAGTGCGTGGGCGAGCGTGAGGGAGGGAGTGCGTGGGCGAGCGTGAGGGAGGGAGTGCGTGGGCGAGCGTGAGGGAGGGAGTGCGTGGGCGAGCGTGAGGGAGGGAGTGTGGGCGAGCGTGAGGGAGGGAGTGTGTGGGCGAGCGTGAGGGAGGGAGTGTGTGGGCGAGCGTGAGGGAGGGAGTGTGTGGGCGAGCGTGAGGGAGGGAGTGTGGGCGAGCGTGAGGGAGGGAGTGCGTGGGCGAGCGTGAGGGAGGGAGTGCGTGGGCGAGCGTGAGGGAGGGAGTGTGTGGGCGAGCGTGAGGGAGGGAGTGTGTGGGCGAGCGTGAGGGAGGGAGTGTGTGGGCGAGCGTGAGGGAGGGAGCGTGGGCGAGTGTAAGGGAGGGAGCGTGGGCGAGTGTAAGGGAGGGAGTGTGGCCAGTGTGAGGGAGGGAGTGTCGGCGAGTGTGAGGGAGGGAGTGTGGGCGAGTGTGAGGGAGGGAGTGCGTGGGCGAGTGTGAGGGAGGGAGTGCGTGGGCGAGTGTGAGGGAGGGAGTGCGTGGGCGAGTGTGAGGGAGGGAGTGCGGCCAGTGTGAGGGAGGGAGTGCGTGGGCGAGTGTGAGGGAGGGAGTGCGTGGGCGAGTGTGAGGGAGGGAGTGTGTGGGCGAGTGTGAGGGAGGGAGTGTGGCCAGTGTGAGAGAGGGAGTGTGTGGGCGAGTGTGAGGGAGGGAGTGTGTGGGCGAGTGTGAGGGAGGGAGTGTGTGGGCGAGTGTGAGGGAGGGAGTGTGGGCGAGTGTGAGGGAGGGAGTGTGTGGGCGAGTGTGAGGGAGGGAGTGTGGGCGAGTGTGAGGGAGGGAGTGTGTGGGTGAGTGTGAGGGAGGGAGTGTGGGCGAGTGTGAGGGAGGGAGTGTGTGGGCGAGTGTGAGGGAGGGAGTGTGGGCGAGTGTGAGGGAGTGTGTGGGCGAGTGTGAGGGAGGGAGTGCGTGGGCGAGTGTGAGGGAGGGAGTGCGGGCGAGTGTGAGGGAGGGAGTGTGTGGGCGAGTGTGAGGGAGGGAGTGTGGGCGAGTGTGAGGGAGTGCGTGGGCGAGCGTGAGGGAGGGAGTGCGTGGGCGAGTGTGAGGGAGGGAGTGTGTGGGCGAGTGTGAGGGAGGGAGTGCGTGGGCGAGTGAGGGAGGGAGTGTGGGCGAGTGTGAGGGAGGGAGTGTGTGGGCGAGTGTGAGGGAGGGAGTGTGTGGGCGAGTGTGAGGGAGGGAGTGTGGCCAGTGTGAGGGAGGGAGTGCGTGGGCGAGTGTGAGGGAGGGAGTGTGTGGGCGAGTGTGAGGGAGGGAGTATGGCCAGTGTGAGGGAGGGAGTGTGTGGGTGAGTTGAGGGAGGGAGTGTGGCCAGTGTGAGGGAGGGAGTGTGTGGGCGAGTGTGAGGGAAGGAGTGTGTGGGCGAGTGTGAGGGAGGGAGTGTGGCCAGTGTGAGGGAGGGAGTGCGTGGGCGAGTGTGAGGGAGGGAGTGTGTGGGCGAGTGTGAGGGAGGGAGTGTGGCCAGTGTGAGGGAGGGAGTGTGTGGGCGAGTGTGAGGGAGGGAGTGTGTGGGCGAGTGTGAGGGAAGGAGTGTGTGGGCGAGTGTGAGGGAAGGAGTGTGTGGGCGAGTGTGAGGGAGGGAGTGTGGCCAGTGTGAGGGAGGGAGTGTGTGGGCGAGTGTGAGGGAGGGAGTGTGTGGGCGAGTGTGAGGGAGGGAGTGTGGCCAGTGTGAGGGAGGGAGTGCGTGGGCGAGTGTGAGCGAGGGAGTGTGTGGGCGAGTGTGAGGGAGGGAGTGTGGCCAGTGTGAGGGAGGGAGTGTGTGGGCGAGTGTGAGGGAGGGAGTGTGTGGGCGAGTGTGAGGGAGGGAGTGTGGCCAGTGTGAGGGAGGGAGTGTGTGGGCGAGTGTGAGGGAGGGAGTGTGGCCAGTGTGAGGGAGGGAGTGTGTGGGTGAGTTGAGGGAGGGAGTGTGGCCAGTGTGAGGGAGGGAGTGCGTGGGCGAGTGTGAGGGAGGGAGTGTGTGGGCGAGTGTGAGGGACGGAGTGTGGCCAGTGTGAGGGAGGGAGTGTGTGGGCGAGTGTGAGGGAGGGAGTGTGTGGGCGAGTGTGAGGGAGGGAGTGTGGGCGAGTGTGAGGGAGGGAGTGCGTGGGCGAGTGTGAGGGAGTGTGTGGGCGAGTGTGAGGGAGGGAGTGCGTGGGCGAGTGTGAGGGAGGGAGTGCGTGGGCGAGTGTGAGGGAGGGAGTGTGGCCAGTGTGAGGGAGGGAGTGCGTGGGCGAGCGTGAGGGAGGGAGTGCGTGGGCGAGTGTGAGGGAGGGAGTGTGTGGGCGAGTGTGAGGGAGGGAGTGTGTGGGCGAGTGTGAGGGAGGGAGTGCGGGCGAGTGTGAGGGAGGGAGTGCGTGGGCGAGTGTGAGGGAGTGTGTGGGCGAGTGTGAGGGAGGGAGTGCGTGGGCGAGTGTGAGGGAGGGAGTGCGTGGGCGAGTGTGAGGGAGGGAGTGCGGGCGAGTGTGAGGGAGGGAGTGTGGGCGAGTGTGAGGGAGGGAGTGTGTGGGCGAGTGTGAGGGAGGGAGTGTGTGGGCGAGTGTGAATGAGTGCGTGGGCGAGCGTGAGGGAGGGAGTGTGTGGGCGAGCGTGAGGGAGGGAGTGTGTGGGCGAGCGTGAGGGAGGGAGTGCGTGGGCGAGCGTGAGGGAGGGAGTGCGTGGGCGAGCGTGAGGGAGGGAGTGCGTGGGCGAGCGTGAGGGAGTGCGTGGGCGAGCGTGAGGGAGTGCGTGGGCGAGCGTGAGGGAGGGAGTGCGTGGGCGAGCGTGAGGGAGGGAGTGCGTGGGCGAGCGTGAGGGAGGGAGTGCGTGGGCGAGCGTGAGGGAGGGAGTGCGTGGGCGAGCGTGAGGGAGGGAGTGCGTGGGCGAGCGTGAGGGAGGGAGTGCGTGGGCGAGCGTGAGGGAGGGAGTGCGTGGGCGAGCGTGAGGGAGGGAGTGCGTGGGCGAGCGTGAGGGAGGGAGTGCGTGGGCGAGCGTGAGGGAGGGAGTGCGTGGGCGAGCGTGAGGGAGGGAGTGCGTGGGCGAGCGTGAGGGAGTGCGTGGGCGAGCGTGAGGGAGGGAGTGCGTGGGCGAGCGTGAGGGAGGGAGTGTGTGGGCGAGTGTGAGGGAGGGAGTGTGGGCGAGTGTGAGGGAGTGTGTGGGCGAGCGTGAGGGAGGGAGTGTGTGGGCGAGCGTGAGGGAGGGAGTGTGTGGGCGAGTGTGAGGGAGGGAGTGTGGGCGAGTGTGAGGGAGGGAGTGTGGGCGAGTGTGAGGGAGGGAGTGTGGGCGAGTGTGAGGGAGGGAGTGCGTGGGCGAGTGTGAGGGAGGGAGTGCGTGGGCGAGTGTGAGGGAGGGAGTGCGTGGGCGAGTGTGAGGGAGGGAGTGTGGCCGAGTGTGAGGGAGGGAGTGTGGGCGAGTGTGAGGGAGGGAGTGCGTGGGCGAGTGTGAGGGAGGGAGTGCGTGGGCGAGTGTGAGGGAGGGAGTGTGGGCGAGTGTGAGGGAGTGCGTGGGCGAGCGTGAGGGAGGGAGTGCGTGGGCGAGCGTGAGGGAGGGAGTGCGTGGGCGAGCGTGAGGGAGGGAGTGCGTGGGCGAGCGTGAGGGAGGGAGTGCGTGGGCGAGCGTGAGGGAGGGAGTGCGTGGGCGAGCGTGAGGGAGGGAGTGCGTGGGCGAGCGTGAGGGAGGGAGTGCGTGGGCGAGCGTGAGGGAGGGAGTGCGTGGGCGAGCGTGAGGGAGGGAGTGCGTGGGCGAGCGTGAGGGAGGGAGTGCGTGGGCGAGCGTGAGGGAGGGAGTGCGTGGGCGAGCGTGAGGGAGGGAGTGCGTGGGCGAGCGTGAGGGAGGGAGTGCGTGGGCGAGCGTGAGGGAGGGAGTGCGTGGGCGAGCGTGAGGGAGGGAGTGCGTGGGCGAGCGTGAGGGAGGGAGTGCGTGGGCGAGCGTGAGGGAGGGAGTGTGTGGGCGAGCGTGAGGGAGGGAGTGTGGGCGAGCGTGAGGGAGGGAGTGTGTGGGCGAGCGTGAGGGAGGGAGTGTGTGGGCGAGCGTGAGGGAGGGAGTGCGGGGGCGAGCGTGAGGGAGGGAGTGTGGGTGAGTGTGA